>NC_081409.1:269955646-270270146 GCF_030272615.1 Cryptomeria japonica | reverse complement strand
CTGATGAGGATGATAATGATTCTTTAAGTATTTTAGGACTTATTGATATGGACAATATGAGCGCATCTGAAATGATGAAGATTGCAAGTGTCATGTAATCTAGAGCGCATAACAAGAGACTGAAAGAGCAAAGGGTTGAAGCTGAAACAATTCAAACTGCACTAGATATTTTATCTAGTCTTCTACTAGAAACATCTACAACACATCTATCTACACCTATTAGCAAATTTGGTCAGTTAGTTGCAGATGCATCTGATCAAATCAAGTCGCTTGAAGATGCTTCTCAAATCTATGTTGAAAAGAGTCACAAGAAGTATGGAGAAAAACTGGCAAAGGATATTGATAGTGGAAAAATGGCTCTATCGCACAATAAAGATTTCTTGAGCAATGCTATTGAAACAGGAGGAAAGTTTCTTGCTTACATCTATAATGTTTCTTTCTTTTATTCTGACAATTCAAAAAGACAAACAGAAACAAAGAAAGAGCTGGAAAGGATATGCAAGGTATATGTCCCACTTCAGGACTCTATATTTGCCTTTAGCAAATTTGTAGATGATTTGTATAATAGGATGGATAGCTATGATAATGAGAAGGAAAAGAGACTTCGGTCTCTCAAGTAACTCAAGAGTCTACTCACATCACAAGTGGACATACTATAGAGAGCCTACTCAAATGCAAAAGCTATCTTAGTAACTCCAAAAACCTGCACACTGGATTCCATGGAAGAATTTTGTTCACAACTTCTATCCACATTCGAGTACACTGAGAACGTGTTGGAGTCATGGAAAAATTCTTTATCACAATTGAAGAAGACCTACAATGTTATTTTCATGAGAATTGCTTATGCCTGAACTTTGATTCAAGTTTTTTAGTTATTATTGTATATGATAAACACTTTGATACAAATTTTCTATATATATATATATATATTATTCTTTTTCAATTTGGCATTGTTTTCAAAGGGGGAGTAGAAATATGTATGTGTTTTTTTGAAAATTTTATATAATGTATATATTAAGGGGGAGCATGAGTATATGTGTAAATATGTTGTGTATGAACACTTAGCGGTATTACTGTAAAATTTTCTAAGTGTTGCCATCAATGCCAAAGGGGGAGATTGTTGGCATGATGATTGTAATGTATTCATCATATGTTGTCATTGATGAAACACTCACACACACACACATATGATTATATTTTCTATCAGTGTAACTTCAATCATTTACACTATCAATAGGTATGTGTATAAGAGATAACTTGTGGTTATACTAAGTTGGCATCAAGATGAAGATCAAGCAGAGATCATGAGAGGAGATTCAAGGATAACGGTTCATATGTTTTACTCAAACCGGTATTTGATTGTTCCAACCAGTATTCAATAATTTTGTGATGAGTTACCACAGATCGTGATGAGTTACTAGCACTAACTGCTTGGCGGTAATTTTTGTGATGAGTCATGATCACTTGTACAAATACACTGCACCTAAAAAATTGTGTTATGATTTCTTTAGGCCCACATGAAATCATAATATCTATATATTGACATCACAATGAATTATTTGATATAAGTGAAAAGTGTTATGTTGTGTGTGAAAGTAAAAAGAGTTAAATTGTAGATTATGCAGAAGAGCGGTGTTGAATATGTTTAGATGGATCTGATCAAGGAAGTATTGTGCTACTTAGACAGATCAAACCAATCCTGTTGTTTTCTAACAATTACAACAGAATCAAATCCCCTAACCGGGTAAGCTCTAACAAGCTTCAATGAATAAATCCTCTAAGAGGGTGATCCATTAGTTTGGATTCAGAAATCCTCCATCGAGGTTACTCCTAATAGAGTACTACCTTTAACAGGGTATAAGCTTCTAATCAAGCTTTGGGATCTCTAACAAGATTTTCTCCTAGCAGAGCACTTTGTAGACCTTAACCGGTTAGTTATCTATTGTTGCAGATAGTTAAATTGTGAGTTCCATCTCACCGTGGTTTTTACCTATTTGGCTTTTCCACATATAAACACTTGTGTTATGGTGGATACTTCAGTTTTTGTGGATGTTATATCATTTTGGATTGCATGCATTATATTTAAAATCTTTTTTAAGTTCATCTACTGGTTACTGTTTGAAGTAGTTTTATTTTTGGTGTCACGGATTCACCCCCCCCTCTCAGTGCTTTTCAAGTCCATGAGAAAAATACCCCCATCTTGTCTTATGGGTTGCAGAATATCTCTCACTAGAAAACAAAAATAGTTATGCGAATGGTTTACAACTTTCTATTCATCATTTAAATGCATGTCACTCCACACGCTATATTCTTCATCAGATAGCCAATTGAAATTCATTACTTCATCTTCTTTTTCCCTATATGGAATATACTTAATGACTACTTGGTTTGCATCTCTTTCAAAAGTTTCAAAAAATAACCCTGTAGCAATTATCTTATCCATACTATCTTCTAGCATATCCATATTTAGCCCATCACAAATCATTTCTACTTGGGTGTTGAGGACTCTCTCTGCCTCTTCCTTCCAAGACTGCAAAGGCTTAACTGCTCCCTCTCTATCTTCAATATCTGGAAAAAGAGTTTGTTCTAATTCACTAAAACTCTTCATCAACTCCCTTATCTTTCTTTCTATATTTTCTAGCAGAATTTGGGATTCCTACATTGATTTCACCAACAAATATGTTGGTTGGAGTGCATTTGGATTCTCAGTATGAAATTTAGAAGCCATAGACATCATTCTAAGCTCATTTCCTCTTTGTCACCACCTTGTAAACAGGGGAATTGTCACTTCTTTATCATCATTAAATTTTCAAATAACATCAAAAAGTAAAGAATATAAGGCATGAATACTATTTAACCTGCTTTCAATTTTCTCATTTAAATGAGTTAGCACAGAGCTAACTATATTCATCTACTCCTTAGTTGATTATTTCTTTGATTCTTTTAATTAATTCTCTAATTCAACAATTTTCTCTAGAAGCTGAGACTCATTTGGTTCAGTTGATCTTGTAGTATCAGGCTCATCATCATCATCATATGGGACTAACATCATGTCAGGGATATTAGTTCTTATATTTAATTGAGCTACTTCTTCTTTTTGGATCATAGGTGGCAACCTGGATGTTGATGTCTCAGACGACCCTTCAAGTGCAGGATATGAAACCTTTATTTGGCCTTGCTCTAGGAGTTGCACTCTCGTTTGCAACTCCACACATCTTTTCTGAGATGAATTATAATAATTAAAAAACTTGTCAAATTTCTTAATTAGCTCAGCCCTCTCTGAAGCTTCCTTTTTCGCACTCTCATGTGCCAGCTTAGCAACATCAACATTCAATTTTGTAGCCTCTACACTTGATGTGTCTACTACCCTCTTTATAATCAAACTTCCCCTCAAGTTGGGGTTTAAATCACTGATGTCGGGCTTCCTAGGTCCTTTCTCTAGCGCCCATATAGCCAAGGTTGCATAATCATCTACAAAGTCTGATTCTCTTAATGTTGACCCGGCTTCTTCCTCCTTTGATTTCTTGATGATGTCAAATGCCACTGCATCTGCTATATCCCATTCTGGTAGTATCAAGACTCTAGCCTGACTTATAATTTTCCTACCCTCATCAGTAGTGATTTCCTTGAACTCTTCCTTCATTTCACTTTTTACTTCCTATTGGATTTAATGGTCTAATCTATCTGGCTTTTGGGCCTTCCTCTCAACAATCCTTCCTTTGTACTCCTCAACCTTTGTTTTCCATACTAACTGTAAAAAGGTTAGGATTT
Source organism: Cryptomeria japonica (assembly GCF_030272615.1). NCBI lineage: Eukaryota > Viridiplantae > Streptophyta > Pinopsida > Cupressales > Cupressaceae > Cryptomeria > Cryptomeria japonica. The sequence continues at coordinate 270,266,375 of NC_081409.1, read as the reverse complement.
TTACAAATGCATCATCCTCAAGGAAGCTATCACATGCCTCTTTTATTGCATCTTTAAAAGCTTTACCCTGAATATCCAAGGGAGTAAGATCCAACTCCAAATTTGGAGGCAATACAGGAATACCCATTTGTATTTCTGCACTTGTTGCAACAAACTTGTCTCCCTCCCACTGAACTTCATCTTGCCTTACCAGTGAAATAGATATAGCTGATGGTGAGGGGCTTCTATCATAATCTTCAAGATCAATGATCCTAACTCCTTAAAGAGGTTTAGTTGGTATCTTGTAGAAAGGCTCTGGACTCATTATCTTTTTGCCCTTTCTCCTTATCAATCTCCCACTGTCATTGCTACTATCCTCTTCCTCACTTACTTCTTCTCTAACTCTTTTGTGAGGAGACTGGTGAACAGGCCTTTTTGCTACCACACCACTTTCTCTCTGGGATACAGGAGGTTGTGAGCTTAATTGTTGCCAGGCATGAATTTCTTCAAGTCTAGCTAGCTTCTCCCTTAAGATCTTCGTTAATTCATCAAAAAATTTCATAACAAATTCAATCTTGGCATAGAATGGAGAAAATTCCTTTAATGGATCGTATTTTGGATCCATCTTCTAAATAGCAGCCCATAATTTTCTAAAAATTATCCACTTCTCCTTTCTCCATTCCTGCATTGTGTGGTCAAATTCATTCCTGATTAAGTCCTCTAGAAAATTATGCACATGGGGAAACAAAGATCCTATTATTCTCTTTCTAAAAATGTTGTAAAAACCTTTAGGATCACTATTTCTAGTTATACTTACCCCCAAATGATATGGAGCAAAGAATTTGTCAAAATGCTCATACCCTCCCTTTATAATCACAAAGTAAGGGATAATGGTGTAATCCAAGAAGATTGACCCTTTTCCTTTTCCTTTTAAATCTTTGTCCTGAATACATCCAATTTGCCACATCACCTCAACAAAACCCATTCTTAGGGGAACATTGAAAGGCAGTACATGAGGTTGTCCGGAGAAGCCATAGATTCTGATTATAGTACTTATAGATTATGGGATAAAATCTCCCCAATTATGTTCAATTCTGGTGAGAGGTATCCTTTCCTTGGGTCTCACAAAATTATGAAAATCTTTACGAATCCTTGGTGGATTCACTATTAACCTTTGTCTTAATCTAGAGGCAAAATTGTTATCAAATCTTATATAACTAGGCTCTTGTTTATCCCATGACATGTATGTGCTCCAGAGCTGTACTAGAATCTCCTAATTATCTATTATCTTTCTGAGGTTCATGGTACCCTCAAAATAATCTGCATTCCTTGAAAGGAACATATGCATGAGTAAAGAATACCAGGAGAATTTAACCCCAACCACCCGATTCTTAATGTCTAATAACCCCTCATGAATCTTTTCCTCAAGATAAGGCATAAAGTCAAAAACTACTATAAAATCCGGAGGTTGTATCTACATAGCCATGTACATGAAATCAGACGGCATTGCTGTAATGGGACTAAAACCCAGTACTTAACAAAAAGGGAAGAAAGTAGCCTGGAAATAGGGAGCGAAAGCACCACTTGGGAATGACTACTCTAAACTAGGGCCAATATGATATGTTGTACTTCCCGCTCTGGCTAAGTGCGAAGGAAATAATTTCTAATGAATTCCTTCATTTTGTAATATTCTTCTTTCTGTTCATTTAAATCTATTAGTACTAGGCTAGGTGATGGCTCATATAAGTCAAAAATCTCTTGAAATTATTCTCTTCTGATGGTTAACAAAATATCCCCATCATTTCCTCTGATAACCCTTGAAACTGGGTCATATCTATCTGCCACAACCTTAAGCAAATCGACATCCATAAAAACACCCGGTAGTACCAACTTGCCCAAGTCATACTGCCAAGGACTAGATAATGGGGAATTTAATTTCCTTTGTCCATACCATAATTTGAAAATCTCTAACCTAGTTGCTGGTATATTAGCATCTGCCAAACGGAATGCTTTGTCAGTCAACCCTTCCCCTAGGGTTTTTCCATCCACATACCTCTGATGTTGTTGTTTACCATTTGTGGAAGGCTTTAGTTGGTCCAAGAAATCATCATAAAGATTTATTTTCATATAATCCACCTCCCCTAAATGCTTCTATGTGGGAGGCATTTTCTACAACTAGGGATTTGTACTAAATCTCCCAATCTAAAACTTATCACAAGGTTTTTGAAAAAATTTCCAAAGTAATTCAAATAGATCTCACTATTTTCTATCTAATATATTAACCCTAGAACAAATTGAATTTTCTTTTTGCAATCTTTCACAACTTGTAATATCAATTCATTTCAAGAACACAAGGAGAGCTCAAATAGACTTACTGCTTTTGATTTTCGCTAGAAATAACAATTATGTATCTCAGAGGGTCACTTAAGTCTCCTTCAACAATAGGAAATTCTTCAGAATTGCTATGAAATCTTTTGCGAATGAAAACCCTTCAAGAGTCTTTTAATTATTTGTCCGGGAAAGGATGCAAATGTCTCGTCCATCATTAATATTCGCACGAACGAAACAATGACTCCTAGCTTTGTAATTAAGAAGTTTGAAAACTAGCCATCGATCACCTTCCTAGTTGGCCAATCTAACGGTCATCTCTTTGTTGACTCATCACTTGTTCTTTCATCTGTATCAATGGCCCCCAAAATCATGACACATCAGCAACACCTCCTCTTTCTGTCGAATTCCGTCAGTGGCCCCACTATAGATATTTAAGGCCAATTCAAGACCCGTGGCATCATCTCGCGACACTGCGGTCCGTAAACACCTTGCAACTTCCATTGCAGGAATACACGGGCCATCCAATCTATTCAATCTTTACTACTTTGCATACTGCCCGTCAACTCTTTTAGGACTTAAAAGTCGAGCACCTTTTACCTCAGGATAAAACATCCTTGTTCATTCTGAGCATGTGCAAATTGATGGGACTGTTAGTAGACCGACCTTTACCACCTGCAAACTAGTATTTCAAAGCTCTTGACTGGATGCATTGCTAACCCTGTTGGTTTCCACCAATAACATGTGACACAATCTCGCGATGTCACGGTCATTAAAATCCTCACATCTCTAATTGCAAGGAAGCGCTAGCCGTTGGATCTATCCTTTCTTTAACAAATTGTTGGGGTATTTAGTACTTTCCAGACTTTGGAAAATACAACCGCAGGCATAAATATTTTAAAAGGGGATTGGTTATAGGAAATTTCATGTGGATGACTTAGGAAAAGCATACTTTATGAACCGGTTAACCAATATTTGTCTAGAGAATAAAAATAGCCCCGCGAACGAAAGTAGAAACCTCAACCTTAATTGAGAAAAAGGTAACAACAGAATATAATAGGGACCGAAAACATATTTTCAAACCACTTTTCACTTATAAAAGACACAACCCTTATAGCCATAAACTCTGATACTTTGACCAAGGGAAAAATAAAAATGGGATGACCAAATTTTGTGACAAAATTTTAGGTCCTATCAGGTTGTTAGGAAGAAACTGGAGGAAACAAAGGCAGAAGCTAAGAAGCAACTGGTTAGAAAGATCACAATCAAGCTACCGGCACAAAAGCAAGCACCTAAAGCTATTAGAAACTGGGAAGGATAACTGAGAGGGGGGGTTGAATCAGTTGTGAACTAGTTGTCAATAAATTATAACTCAAAACAAATTATTCCAACTTAATACTTAGTGCCGGTAAAACAAACTTTAATACCAGTAAAATAGTTTAACAGTTATAGCAGTGCTGGTATAGCTTAATGAATGGAACAGAAAGAGAAACAACATCCACAACACATGATACAAAGATTTTGACGTGGAAATCCTGTAAGGGGAAAAACCATGGTGGGAAACCTTAGCCACAATTAGATGATAATAATGTAGATAGTAAATGTATACAAATGGGGTCTGCACATGCAGAAAGGCCAATCACCTAGAGCTCACTGCTCAATCACAAAATAGGAGTCACACTGACTACAATTGGATGGTTAAATCCAATAACAATGTACTACTTCAATATAGCATCTGCAATGTTGGATTCAGTACCAGTTTAAAATCTTACCATGAGTGCCAAACACCTTCACAACCTTTCCTTCAACCTTCAGATAATGTTTGCGTGATTGGCACAAGGATCTGCTTATTTTTGCTCTTCAATGATCTTAAATATTTGCACAAACTCATAATATCTAATCTTCAATAAGATCTTACAATAATTTATACAAAACCTAAGACCAAATGTTAAGGTCGGCTCACTAAAGATATTACATTTAAATCAATTACAAATAAGTCTTGATGCAATAAAATATGTTGGTTCAATACATTTACACATTATCCAATCAATAAACCATTTCCAAAACGTGTAGTTCTGATCTGGAATAGATATCAAGTACTAATCCATAACCTAGACCTATCTATCAGTAAAGGCAAATATGTGAACTCGACTAGACCAATAAGAAAAACACAAAATCCAAACATCCAATCCATGTCTTCAACATAACCAAATGATCTCCAAATGATAACAAGTCATCATCACTATCGGTGAACAATATATCATGTCAATGAACATATATCGGTGATTGTGCATAAGCCAATATCCATGTCGGGACCACAATGTGTCGGTTCAACAATAAACCAATATAGCCATAGTGGCAAATCAACAATGTAGACCTCCAGAAGGATAAGTGTTTACATCAATGACAAAACCAATGCAACACATGACGCAGTCATCCATAATACCAACAATCTCCCCCTTTGGCATTGATGGCAACACTAGATGGAAAAACATCTAAGTGCCAAAAATAGAATGCCAAAAACCAACAAACCAACAATCTCCCAAAATAGATCAATACCAAAAACCAAAATACATCTCTCCCCAAAGTATAGAGTTTTTCCATAGATGTCTCTCCCCCTTTGACATAAAATGCCAAAGCAATTAAGAATCAAAACATAACATACAACTAACTACTCCCCCTGAGCAGTAGCTCTCCTTCATCAAAGCCGAAAATAGATTTTTCTGTTAGTCCCTATCGGTTTGATGCCAATCTTCATCAATCAAGTCTTTGTCGGTGGGGAAATTACCCCAAGCTACTCTTTGAGATATTGAAATGTTTCCTTAGGCAAAGGCTTTGTAAAAATATCTGCAATTTTCTCTTTAGTATTCACATAAACCAATCTTACTTCATTTGCTTCAACATTCTCTTTCAAAAAAATGTACTTAATAGAAACATGTTTTGTCTTAGAGTGAAATACCAGATTCTTTGAGATATCAATTTCTCCAGAATTATCACAATAAACAATTATCGATTCTTTGCATTTTACCTTTATATCCTTCAACATTTGCTTGATCCATAATAATTGAGTGCAATTAGTTGCTACTGCAACATATTCTGATTCTACCATAGATAATGATGTACAAGTCTGCTTCTTTCTTATCCATGAAATTAATCTTCTGCCAAGAAATAATGGACCGCCAATGGTACTCTTTCTGTCATCTACATCTCCTACCCAATTTGCATCTGTATATGCACATAAATCAAAATTTTCATCCTTAGGCTACCATAAACCAAGATTTTGTTAGAATCAATGATAGTCCCAAAGACACTGAGAGGGGGGGTGAATCAGTGTCTAACAGGTTAGTAGAATATTTAAACTTATTAAGAACTTTGTATCCAAAAACAGTGTACTGGTAAATAAGAATTAATGCAGCAAATAAGAATAATAGTGACAACATAGAGAACACACCATAACACAAGATATTTAAAGAGGAAACCCGGTGTGGGAAAAACCTCGGTGGGATTTGTGACCCACAATATTCACTCACTGGCCAATGAATAAATATTACTTACAATGAGGGGCCTGCACATGTAGGAAGGCTAGCAGCCTAGAGCTCATTGCTCAATCACAAAACAGAAGTCTCACTGACTTACAAAATGGATTATGAAAATCCAATACAATGTACTAATTTAAATCATCATCAACTATACCAGGTTCAGTACCGGTTTAAGCTCAGTCTATTACCAAAAACCTTCGCTATCAACTATATCACAAATATCAGCCTCACTCTCTTACAAAATGACCTATAAGATCTCATGCATATATATGAGTCTTTTACAATATGCCATGTCGGCTTTTACAAAAGATAATTACAATATTAAACAATAAACAAAGTTTATTCCATGTCGACCCGAGTGCGGGTATGCATTATTTCCGTTGTCGGTGAAGTGCCTACCGGTGTATGTAGAAGTCTATTGCCAGTGCCGGTAACTGCCCGTGGGTTGACAGATGTTTGCCAGTTGGTTGCCAGTTGGTTTCCATCAATGACAACATCAACTATTCTCATAAGAGTGTAGAATGCCAACAATCCCCCCCTTTGGCATTGATGGCAATACTCATGAGAAAAATCCAAAAACTGAAGTGCAAAAAGTTTCCAAAAAGATGTGCTTCCCTTGAGCAAAAGATCTCCTCTGATGAAGTATTTTTCTCTCCACTACTCCCCCTTTGACATCAATGACAAAGGTTGTCAAAAATAGTCAAATGAGTGCAAAAATTCACCTCAAAGTCTGTAACGGGTTGGTTACAATCTGAAAGATATCTGCCAAAACCAAATTCAAACTTTGCATAAACCTTATGCTATCCTTCAAAGTTGCCTCAGTGTGTTGGATCATGTCGGTGAGATAATGTGTGTGATCTTCCAGTGATCATTCTCCTTGAATTAATGCCTTAGATATTTCTATTCTCTAGGAAATAAGATTGTCCAGCTTAGGACCAATCTTATTTTTAAGATCTCTAGCATTAGACCTTATCCTTGCCTTTTCTTTTTCACGTTTCTCTAATTTTTCTTCAAATCCCGCCATTTCTTTCTCAAAAAACTAATAAGTGACCAGATGAAACAATTATGTCATCCACTATGTCATCAATTTCCTTTTGTATTTTATTGACCTCCTTGTCTATGCCCTCTGTTAGAAGGAAAGGTTTCCATGTTTCCCTGTATAGCTCTTTGTACTCCAAAATAGTAGAGTTTAGTGCCGGTAATAATGTATTCAAGTGTTCACTGCACTTCTTTATGGTGTCATCAAAGAATTTGTTCTTCTCCTTTTCAACTCTGTCCTTTATTGTGTCCTCATTCACTTTATCAATCATAATTACATTGTCAACAATAAATTTGGACAATGTGTCCAATTTTCCTAAAGAATCCTTAATATGATCTATGTTACAATTAGGTGCAATCAATTTAAGAATAGGTACAGTGTTATCAATTGCCTTGTAGGCCAAAGCATTGCAATTTATTATCCTTTTGATTGAATCCAAGAGTACCTCTATAACATTTGTAGGTATGAATTCACTTGAAGTGCCAGAAGTCTCACCAATTGCCTTTATTACCTCAGTGCTTCCATCAGTTGTAACCATTTTACTTGTGTTTACCTCCAATGGATCAGTCTGTGTTTGCATCTCAACTAGCAAGGGTTTCTCGGACTGTTTTGATGTCTCAGTTACTACCAGTTTCTCTATCTAAGTAGGTTTCTCAGTAAGTTTTGTTGGTATCTCAGTCTCTTGTGGCCCTATACCAACATTTGTTCCTTTAGTAGGTTTCTTTGTTTTTAATGATTTCTCTATTTGGGTTGGGATCTCAACCTCAACAGTCTCTACCAGTTTCTTAGCCATGTTGCCACAATCAACATTGTCATCCTTACCCTCTGCACTATCCTTGTCCATAACAATATTCACTTTTTGAGTGTCCACATTCATGGTGAATAGTATCTTAGATTCAGGATTAGTGTCATCATGTGTGACACCTTCAGTGTCAATAACCGGTGGATTATCAGTATGTACCAGTGCAGTGTACAAAGGTGGTAGTAAATTATCAGTGATCTTGATGTTTGGAATATCACCAACTTTACCTTTGCCCTTGTCCTTATCCTTATGATACACTTTAAATGTTTTCTTTGGCTGGTTCATTTCCTCTTATTTTTCCTTCTCCACAAAGAATATATCCTAGTTGTCAGTAGTTTCTTCTACAATCTCTTTTACTCTTCCTACCATTAAACTTACAAGCATTAGGTTGTCTTACCAGTTTGTTCTATTCTAGATTGTTTGCAGTACCAGAACTTTCTCCAATCTCAAATCCAAGTCCATTTGTATCTCCATTAGGTTTCTAACTTTTCAGCATGTCATCAAGCTCCTCTAAACTTTTCTTGAATTTCCCTTTGTGTTGATTTGCAGTAGCCAACTCATTTTCTAGAATTTCTTTTTGTCTCACAAGATTAGTTTTATCATGTTGCATGTGAATCAGATCTGTCTTCAACATATCATTTTCATGACTAAGTCTTAGATTTTCATTTCTAGCATTAGTGAGTCTCCTAGTCAAATCTTCTTCATTCTTCTTCATGTCTTCAATGTCTTTACATAACCTCATAGTCATATCTTCCATTTCATTTTTCATATTATTGTTTTCCTGTCTCAACTTGTTTGCAATTTCATTAAGAGTTTCTTTTTCATCATCATTTTTACTAGTGGCAGTGGTCCAGCATCCCTCGTGGGGATTTGCAACATGGTTTAACAGCCTCCTATGGATTTTATAAGTCTAGTGGTTGTAGTGGGCATTGATAGATTGATATTTTAGTGCAACGACAACCCTAGCTTGTAACAAGCGGTATCAGAGCTTGGTCACAAGTTTGAATCACGCAGGCTGCGACGAGTGACGCTGGGAGGGGGATTGTTGGCAATGGGCCAACATCCCTTGCTGGGATTCACGACATGGTTTAACAACCTCCTATGGATTTTATAAGTCTAGTGGTTTTATCGAGCATTGATAGGTTGATCTTTTGGTGCAACAACAACCCTAGCTTGTAACAAGATGGCAGTGGGCTAGCATCCCTCACGAGGGATTCCCGACATGATTTAACAACCTCCTATGGATTCTATAAATCTAGTGGTTGTATCGGGCACTGACAGGTCTATCTTTTAGTGCAATGAAAACCCTAGCTTGTAACAAGTGGTAGCGTCACTCGTCGTGGCCTGCGTGATTCAAACCTGTGACCAAGCTCTAATACCACTTGTTACAAGCTAGGGTTTCTGTTGCACCAAAAGATCAACCTTTCAATGCTCGATACAACCACTAGACTTATAAGATCCACAGGAGGATGTTAAACCATGTCACACAAATTTGTTGTGCCTTGTAGGTACTGGAAAATACTTTTAACTGTTGATTCATGATTTTATTTAGGATTGCTTTAAAATCTAGAAACAATACATACTGCATTCATTATATCAAGTCTAGTTTGTGTCAAATACAATAATCCTCCAATCATAGATTTGTACATTGTCAGATTAATAGGAGTTGAATCATCTTTTAATGTCAATTTATCTATTGTAGTCATAGGAGTACTTACCAGTTTGGAGTTTTCCATACCGAATTTCTTCAAAAGTTCCTTCAAGTATTTTGTTTGACATATGAATATACCTTTATCTGTTTGTGAAATCTGCAAACCTAGAAATTTTTTTATCTCTCCAATCATAGACATTTCAAATTCTTCCTGCATCTTGTTACCAAAGTCTTTACATAACTCTTCTTCACCTCCAAAAATGATATTATCCACAAATAATTCAATAACAAAAATATCATCATTGGTGACTTTGTAATACAAATTGCTATTGGCATTACCTTTTGTGTATCCAAGCTTTAAAAGATATTTATCCAAGCTAGCATACCAAGCTCTGGGAGCTTGCTTCAATCCATATAAAGCTTTCCTTAACCTACAAACCATATCCTTATCAACTGTCAATAAAAACCATCAGGTTGTTCAATGTAAACTTCCTCTTCAAGATCTCCATTCAAAAATGCACATTTTACATCCATTTGATAAACTTTATAGTTCTTATGAGTTGCAAATGCAAGAAATAGTCTAACTGTTTCAATTCTGGCTACCAATAAAAAGGTTTCATTATAATCAATTCCTTCTTTTTGTGAATAACCCTTACAAACTAATCTTGCTTTGTTTCTAATTACTTCACCATCCTCATTAATTTTATTTCTATATACCCATTTAGTTGCAATTACATTTTTGTCTTTAGGTTGGGGAACTAATGTCCAAGTATTATTCTTTTGAATCTGTTCTAATCCATCTTCCATTGCTTTTATCCAATGTTCATCTTGACATGCTTCAATAACTTCAAAAATTAAACATACCTCTTCATTTGCCAATCTTCCTCTAGTCATAACACCTTCATTTTTATTTCCAATTATCTGATTCTCTGAATGATTCAATCTTATATACCTAGGTTTATTCTGATTTGCAATCACATGATGTTGTTCTTCAGTCACAATTGAGTTCTCTGATGATGTCAATGTGATTGGTTCTTCACTCTATACCAGTGAAATCTGTGTCAATTCATTTATAATCATTTCAACTACTGGTTCTATAGATCTTGAATCTCCTCTAAAATGTTCATCTATCTTCACATTAGTACTCTCAATGATTTTTTGCAATCTTTCATTATAACATCTTTATGCCTTGCTTCTAGTTGAATAACCAAGAAATTTTCCTTCATCACTTCTAGGATAAAATTTGCCAATATACTCATCTCTTCCAATATAACATTTGCTTCCAAATATTTTGAAGTAGTTAAGAGTAGGAGTATGACCAAACCATAGTTCATAAGGGGTCCTACCGGTTTCACTTTTGATGTGAATTGTGTTGAAAGTATAAACCGCTATATTCACTGCTTCTCTCCAGTACACATGAGGTAGATTTGCTTCCATCATCATGGTTCTTGCTACATCCAGAATAGTTTTGTTCTTCCTTTCCACAACTCCATTCTGCTGGGGCATCCGGGGTGCTGATAGTTGTCTTTTGATTCCATTCTCCTCATAGAATGAATTGAATTCCCTAGATGTAAATTCTCCTCCTTGATCAAATCTTAAACATTTGATTTTCTTGCCGGTTTCATTCTCTACCATTACCTTGTATATCTTGAATCTTCTAAAAGCTTTTGATTTCTCCCTAAGAAAAGTAACCCAACACATTCTAGAATAATAATCAATTATTAGCATAAAGTATCTATCACCCTGAAGACTTATTGTTCTTGCTGGACCACATAAATTAGTATGAATTAAATCAAGAATATTATTGGATTTCTCATAAATGCTCTTAAATGTTGTTTTAACTTGCTTTCCCATTTGACATTCCTTACATACCAGATTATGAGGTTTCACAATCTTCGGTAAATCCCTTACTGCCTTAGTTGAACTGATCTTTACAATGCAATCAAAATTCACATGACAGAGTCTTTTATGCCATACCCAACTTTCATCAATGTGTGCAATCAAACATGTCTTATTGTTGGTATTCAAGTGAAAGATATTACCTTTAGTTTGATTACTAGTTGCAATCTCCAATCTAGTTGTGTTCATGATTTTGCATTTCCCATTCTTGAATTGTAACTGAAATCCTTTTTCCACTAACTGACCAACACTCAAAAGATTATGCTTCAAACCTTCTACATAATAAACATTGTCAGCATTATGCTTACCATTAAAAGATATAGTGCCTCTTCCTTTGATTAAACAAGCTTTGTCATCTCCAAATATTACTAGACCTCCATGAATTTCCTATAAAGATAAGAATTTTCTTTTATCACCAGTCATATGATGCGAGCATCCACTATCTATAATCCATTCATCATTTTCTTCAATTTTTGCTGCAGTGCTTGCTCTACCAGTTTGACAATAGGTGTCAGTTGATCTTCTTTTATTGCAGCAAAATCCCATCCATTATCTATTGGATCTTCATCTAAGTCATTTGTAACACCTTCATCTGCATAGTAACATGACTTATCTCTATTTTTCTTAAATTTGTATCTCTGATATTCAGGGTTAGGCTTATATGTTCCTTTTGCTTCCTCCCTTAGTCTTGCATGTCTATCAGGACACCTAGAAGCCATATGACCAACTTTATTGCAATTAAAACATTTGAAAGGTGCTTTACCTTCATACTTACTTCTTGTTGGACCTTTAGGCATCTTCCTTGCAAATAGTGCTTCAAGTTTTTCATTTTCTCTTCTCATATCTTCAAGTTCTTTTGCATAAAGTGCTTTCCAATCAATTTTGTTAGATGATGATGATGATGTTGATGATGATACTTTGAAAGCTATATCAGTTTTGACTGCATCAACAAGACCAAACTCTTCAATCTCAAATGCTAAAAGTTTTCCAACCAAATTATCTCTGGAAACTGATGTATTAGGAATTGTTCTCAACTCATTAATAGCAGTAAATTTCATTTTGTAAGTCACTGGAAAAGCTCTTAACACTTTAGAAACAATTTCATCTTCACTTAAAGATCCTCCACAACATTGCATTCCTAAAACAATTTCATTAACTCTTTCCATAAATGCAGAAATTCTTTCATCTTCTTCCATTTTTAAATTTTCATACTTGACCCAGTAACATTCTAGTTTTGCAATCTTGATAGTGGTATATCCTTCATTCAATGTTTCCAATTTATCCCAAATAGCTTTAGCAGTAGATCTTTCTGATAATCCCATGATTTGCTGATCTGATAATGCACTCAGAAGTGCTTCTCTTGCTTTGCAATCATTCTCCAAGTCTTTAGCCAATGTTGGTGGATGAGGGATATTCGAAGTAGGACCAACATATCCATTCTTTGTAACATCCCATATATGTCTTCCAATGCAATTTAGATGTGTTTCCATTCTGATCTTCCATTTACCATAGTTAGTTCCATCAAGTTTTGAACTATCCTTCCTAAAAATATTTGTTACCATAGGATCACCTCAAGTTGTTAGGCTTCTGCAAAAAGAGGACTTGGCTCTGATACCAATTGTTAGAAACCAGAAAGGACAACTGAAGGGGGGGGGTGAATTAGTTGTGAAATAGTTGTCAATAAATTATAACTCAAAACAAATTATTCCAACTTAAAACTTAGTGCCAGTAAAACAAACTTTAATGCCGGTAAAACAGATTAAACAATTATAGCAATGTTGGTATAACTTAATGCATGGAATAGAAAGAGAAACAACATCCACAACACATGATACAAAGATTTTGACATGGAAACCCTGTAAGGGGAAAAACCATGGTGGGAAACCTTACCCACAATCAGATGATACTATTGCAGATAGTAAATTAATACAAATGGGGTCTGCACATGCAGAAAGGCCAACTGCCTAGAGCTCATGCTCAATCATAAAATAGGAGTCACATTGACTACAATTGGATGGTTAAATCCAATAATAATGTACGACTTCAATATAGCATCTGCAATGTTGGATTCAATACCAGTTTAAGCTCTAACCATGAATGCCAAACACCTTCACAACCTTTCCTTCAACCTTCAGATAATTTCTGTGTGATTCGCACAAGGACTTGCTTATTTTTTCTCTTCAAATCTTCAATATTCACACACACTCATAATATCTAATCTTCAATAAGATCTTACAATCATTTATACAAAACCTAAGACCAAATGTTAAGGTTGGCTCACTAAAGATATTACATTTAAATCAATTACAAATAAGTCTTGATGCAATACAATATGTTGGCACAATACATTTACACATTATCCAATCAATAAACTATTTCCAAAATGTGTCGTGCTAATCTAGAATAGATATCAAGTATCGGTCCATAACCTAGACCTATCTGTCGATAAAGGCAAATATGTGAACTTGATTAGACCAATAAGAAAAACATCAAATCCAAACATCCAATCCATGTCTTCGACATAACTAAATGATCTCCAGATGATAACAAGTCATTATCATTGCCGGTGACCAATGTATCCTATCGGTGAGCATATACTAGTGACTGTGCATAAGCCAATATCCATGTCAGGACGACAATGTGTCGGTTCAACAATAAACCAATATAATCATAGTGCCAAATCAGCAATGTAGACTTCCAGAAGGATAAGTGTTGACATCAATAAAAAAACCAATGCAACACATGAAGAAGTCATCCATAATAGCAACAAAAGCTACACCTACAGCTGCATCCAGTATTGCCAAGAGGAAGAAGAAGAATGACACTAATTTTGGTAAAGTTTCACCTAAAACTTGTGTAGAAATAGTAGATGAAATCACTAAAGATGGCATGTTGAAGAATGTTCAATTTTATTATGAAAAATTAGAGGATGATGAACAAAGAGAGGTAGAGGAAGTAGTCCTATTATAATTGGATATTTATAAGAAAGCCTTAATAGAAATAGAAAATCAAATATCGATTGAGTTATATAACATGTTAGATGCTAGAAGATTATCAGCTATACAAGAGGATAAACACATTATAATTCAAAAGCTATTATCTATCTGTGTTACTATAGCTCCAGATGAAATGGAAAAGACACTTGAGGTGGTAGATAGAAAAATTTTCAATAGCAAACATAGGATAACTAGTCTAATGCTAGAAAGAGTAAATGAAATAATAAAGGAGACTCAAATAGCATGGGTTAAATTTTTGGGAGAAAACAGAGGATTCTTTACTTCACCAAAAACCAAGCTATTGTAGATACCCCAAATGAAGGAAAAGGAAAGGGAATTATGGGTACTTCACCTTCAGTTTTGAAAAATATTAAGATAGTGGAAATTGAACCCTCGATAAATACAGATGTACAAACAAATACTGAGCTACCAGCTAATACAGAGAGTGAACAAACTAACATTGTACAAGATACTAATGTTGAGGACAATTGTCCTTCAAATACAAATGTATAGGTTGAGGTTACTGTTCCTACAAAGGAACTGATAGTTACACAGACTGCACATTAGGGGGAGTTATGGAGTTATGGAGTTTTGGAGATATGGAGTATTTTGAATATTTAGCTCAGGGGGAGCAGGACAGGATGAAACCGACAATTGAAACCTTAACCATTTTTCACATGAGTGTTGCCATCAATGTCAAAGGGGGAGATTGTTGGAAACTGACACTCTATTGGTTGGTTTCACTATGTTATCATTGATGGCAATATGATTTTGTGTTCCGGCTTCATGTTTTGATTCTATTGTGTACCGAGAAACACTTCACAGATTCGACATCAACACCAGCACTGACAGGACATAGGATTTCTTTGGTCATCAACAAGGCAGGTCGACATGGTTTAGTAAAGGTTATCAGTATTGGAGGCCGACATATCCTAGATCCGGCATTGGAAAATTAATTTTAATGTTTATGCATTTATGTTATCTGGCCGACATGTAATTTGATATTGTATATATCTTTGTAAGCCGATAAGGCATGCAAAATTTGTATAGGGTATATAGGATAGTTTGATAGATCATTTTGATAGAGATAGACAATGGACATGGTGATGGATATGTGAATGTAATATGATGCAAAATATATCAAAGAGATCATGTATGTGAGGAAATTATTGTAAGAGTTATTCCGGTAAAGGATTTAGGGATTCAAACTAGAATAGACAAAGCTTAAATCGGGATTGTATTCTGGCATAGAAGATGCTATCTTAAGAAGTTCACACTTCTCCAGATTGTAGTCTAGAATTTTATGTAGTCAGCGAGGCTCCTATTGTGTTTGAACAATGTGCTCTAGGCTAGAAGCCTTCCTGCAAGTGCGGAACCCTCATATTTTGTAATATCTCTTCATATGGCTAGTTGATTGATATTGTGGGTCGCAAATCCCACCATGGTTTTTCCTCTTTGAGGTTTTCCACGTATAAATTTGTGTTTTATGATTCTCATTTATGTGATTGGCTTATTAGATGCTTTACTTCTTTCAATTTTTTTAATACCGATATACCAGTTGGTGTATGCATGTTTTAATAAGGCTAAAACTTACTATTCCATTATAACACTGATTCACCCCCCTCTCAATGTTATTGGTTTCCAACATATATAACCGGTTGACAATCTTTTGAAAAACTGATAGACTATGATATAAAGGATTCTCACAAAATAGCTTAGAATTCAAACTCTCTTACCACACATTCTTCAAGGGGTTCGGAAGTAAATTTACCGTTATGCTCCCCTTAGGCCTGTTGAAAGGCCTAGTTCATCAGTGTAGGATTTTCTACACTAGGTGAAGGGATCTAGATTCTTCTGCAGGCTTGTCCTCACTCTTCTTTTTCCAAATTTTGTTCATCTCCTCTTTGGTTTCCTCAATATTGACCTTCTGCTTACCTTTCTGATCTTTAGAGTGGTTGATCGGTTTGTTCTTCCTGGTTCTAGAGAACTTTTCCATGTGTCATGTTTGTGACAATGATAGCAATCTATTCCAGATGATCTCCAAGGTCTCGCATTACCTCTTCCAGTTCTCCTTCTGTAGTTCATAGCCACATGACCATAATTGTTATAAATTGTGCAAATAATATTAGTTACCTTTTCCATTTCAAATGGACTAAATCGGTTGACATAGGGTTTCTTCTAGTTCATGTGTCCACTGTTGTCATAGGTTCTCCTCTAGACACCATTAGGTATTGGATTCATGTGAGGTGCCAGATTGTTTTCTCCATATCTGCATTCAATTCATCTATGTCCATACATGTTGCATGTAAAACAATGACCTTCAAATCTCCTAGATACATACCTAGCATTTGCATTATAGTCTGTATTCTCATTAGGTCTACTTCTACACACATTTGTAGTATGTTCAGGTTTATGAAAAACAAACCAAATAGGTTTAAAATATTTCTTACTGGTAGGCTTCTTAGCCTTAGGATAAATTTTACCTTTGTGTATGTTTCTCTTTGTACCGGAAGATTCTCCTTTCTTAGATGTATTAAAACCTAGTCTAGATGTGTCACCTTTCATCCTTTGAGATTGGATCTTCTCATCTAGCATAGAAGAACTCTTATTGATTTTTTCTAGCTTTTCATTAGCCTCAGTGAGATCTTTGGTAAGATCTTCATTGTGTTTTGTAAGAGTCTCTCTTAGAGATGTTGCCATTTTAAGATCTAGCTGCAAAGCCTCTGTCTCCTCCTTTTCTTCATGCCAATGCTCATGTAAAGTGGCATTCTCTTGTTTGATCTTAGAAATATCATGATCTCTCTCTTTGATTAGGTCTTTAGCTGCCCTTCTTGCTTCAAGCTTTTGGCTCATGCAGATGGTTAGGGCTTCTAACTCTCTTCTCAGATTTAGTTTTTCACCGTTCAGTTTTTCAACTTCTTCAGCTAATGCATCAATGTTAGCTTCATCTAAAGAACTATTATCATATATTTCCAATAGTTGTTTAGTCAGTTTTCTCCTTTTGACTTGTGAAGCTTTAAATATGACCCTTAGGGTTTTAAGCTCTTCCTTGGTAGCATCAAGCACTCTAGCCATCTCTAAATAACTCATATCCCCCATGGTGGCTTTAGGGTTTCCTTCCAAGAGATTAAGCCTTAAGGAAGTTTGGCTTTGATACCAATTGATAGATTTATAAAGCACTGAGAGGGGGGGGGGGATTGTGACAACAAAAACAATACCACTTGAAACACATACCAGTAAAGATACTTAACTAGTTTACTTAATACTATGCATACAATCCAAAATGATATTAAAGCATCCACAACAAGTAAAAGATCCACCATAACACAAGTGTTTATATGTGGAAAAACCAACTGGGAAAAACCATAGTGAGATGGGACTCACAAGTTAACTATCTGCAGTAATAGGTAACTGATCGGTTAAGGTCTACAAAAGTGCTCTGTTAGGAGTGAATCCTATTAAAGATCCCAAAGCTCTGTTAGGAGCTATACCCTGTTAAAGGTAGTACCCTATTAGGAGTAACCTTAGTAGAGGATTTTAAATCCAAACTAATGGATCACCTTGTTAGAGCTTACCCAGTTAGGAGATTTGAATGTTGTAGTGATTAGAAAACAACAGGTGGTGTGATCTAGAAGTAGCACAACTTGCTTAAATAGATCCTCTTCTGGTCACTCAAAACTGCATCACCAACATATTTTGCAATGCCTTCAACAACTCAACACTTTTATCTTGCATCATGAAAATAGTTCATCATAATGTCATAATATAGACATTAGATTTCATGTCGGCTCGGGAATCATATCACAATTTCCTAGGTATAGTGTATCTGGACAATTTAACATAACTCATCACAGATTGCCGCCCAATTTGTCAGTTAGGGATAAATCATCATGACCGGTGATAACTCATCACACAATCAGTGAAATTAGTTGGAACACCGATATTGGTTAAGAGTTAACCTCTTCCAACTCTTAGACTGATTGTCCTCCATTTGGTTCTTTGATGATCTCCACTGAATATCCATGCTGGTGTCAGGCCATTCCTGTATATAGCGGTTGTCTACATATATCGATTAGACATCCTCTAAACCATTTGAACTTAACTATACATATAATACCAGTTTGTCTTAACTAAGATGACTATGACAATGTGAACATATGTGTGTGTATACATGTGCCATCAATGACAACACATAAAGTCATCCATTATAGTCATCATCAAGACAACACACAAGTGGTGGTGGATTCTTCCTAGGTGACCAGTTGGTCTCATGGCATAGCAAGAAGAAGGATTCAGTCTCCCTATCAATTGTTGAAGCAGAATACATTGCTGCTATTACATGCTGCTCTCTGGTACTTTGGATGAAGCAAATCCTCAAGGACATACATGTGGACATCACTAATTCTATTCTCATCTGGTGTGATAATTCAAGTGCCATCAACATATCAAAGAATTTGGTGATGCATTCTAGGACAAAGCATATAGCCATCAAGTATCATTTCCTGAAAGAGAAGGTAGAAGGACAGGAAGTAAAGATGGACTATGTCCCTACAAGAGAACAAGTCGTAGACATTTTCACCAAACCATTGTCGATAAGCACTTTTGAGTACTTAAGACACAAGTTGGGAGTTGTGTCACATACCTTATGCACTTAAGTTATTAAGGAATTATATGGTTCGGGGGGAGTTCATAGCAAAATCTATAACTCTTGAACCACATGTTGACCATAGGGAAAGTTCAAGGCCATATGTCTCAGTACCGACTGTAATCATTGGTATCAGTCTAAGGGGGAGATATGTATGAATCAAAGGGGGAGAAATCTACAGGTATGAATTCTTGCAATAAGTTGACATCAATGCCAAAGGGGGAGATTATTGGCATTACTGGCATTAAGTTGTCATTGATGTCAATTGGTTTGGCATGGTCACTGGTGTGTAAGAAGTGGTGACCGGTATAAGAAAAGTAAGACATATGATATCAATCCATATGTGAGTAAGCAGACAAAAGGAAGGTTACCGGTACACATGAATTGTGTCATCTTCTGGTAAAGCAGGCTTACTGGTAAGGCATAAACTGGTATGAAGATTGGTTGTTTGTTTGTGATGAAGAGGTGGAATTTTATATGAATCAAAAAAACACCTGGTGAATAGAATAGAAAGAATGGCATGAAGACATACAGGAAGGCAAGATGAATTGTCAGCAAGATGTGTTGTTGGTAAGAGTGATTGTTTAATGTGTTGGCTATACCGGTAAGGTGAATTGAACCGGTAGTCAATCTTGGTCAATGAATAATGTCAAACTGACATAGAAAACCAAGCAGAGGTGGATGTCGACAAATATGACAGCTGGAAGCCAGGTGGTGATAAAGCACAGGTCGGTGAAGTGTGCATCGATGTAACAGTTAGCAAGGGGGTCAACTTTTATGAATAACCCGTAAGTCATGGAGGATGCCAAAAGTTTGTGGCTTGAGGAAGACAAGCTAGCATGTGATTGAACTTATCCTGCAAAAATATTTCATCTTTGTACCTGTTTTCTAAAGGAAACAACTAAGCCATTAATGGCGTATGACAGTGAAAAATCCAAAAATCATGGTGCAGACCTCCAGATTTAGAAAACACACTTTGGAATGCGAGGAGTTGGTGGTGCTGATCGATGACATGAAGATCATCTCTCTAGAAAAGAAGATTGAATCAAATCCAATATGGATCAAGTTGGTGAAGGCAAAACCTAACACTACATTGTTTGAATGTGGTTTTTGGCAGGAACCTTAGCTGATAAATATGTGAGCTCAAGACAGATATTATTGATGCTTGATGCAAAGAATGAGATAGAAGAGATATTGAGAAAGGAGAAAAATCATCTTCCTTAGAATTTATTCTAAGAAAATTGCAGAGTGAGTTAGCAGGTGAATGGGTGAGAGGGTTTAACTGGCAGAGACAGAGTAACTAGTAAACTATTGCAGGTCTTACAGTTAAACTAACCAGTGAGGTGTGATTGATCAAGAAAGCATCCAAGTGTGACATAGTGTGTTGTGAGGTTGGGAGAGAAAGAAGAGAGGCCAAGAGTAATCAATGAGTGATCAAAGAGAGTAATTTGTTAACCGACAGAAATCTATTGATTAGGTGTTGCAAAACTCATTTGCAACTAGATGCTATAACTATATCAGAATTTTATTTCATTATACATCACCAAGTTGGAACTTGGTGTAGGGGTTTGTGCTCCTTGGATTGGTTGTCTAAATCAATAGGGGTTGGTGCTCCTTGGGTTGGTGCCCTAAATCATTGTTTCACTTGTGAGACTGGATTAGAGCAGTAGACTCTAGCAACATTTCTCACCGAGGTTTTTCCCATATTGGGTTTTCCTCATACATCTAGTGTTGTGGGTTGCATTTGTGTGTTTGCCTCTTCTGATATCCACATTTGTCTTACCGGTTTGATTGTTTAGTGCTTAGGGTGATAACCAGTATTCTAAGGTTATTTTAAAAAGGGAAAAGAATTTAGGAACCACTGATTCATCCCCCTCTCAGTGGTACATTGTGTTCAACAATCTATATATTCTAAAAATGACCTAGCTGGACTAACTTATATACCCTTTACATACATAAACATGAATGCCTTATGTCAGCTTACAATCATATTACAAAAGATAAATACATGTCTTCCTAGACAAAAATATAAACATTAATCTTCATGACCATTACCACTAAAACCTTTGTCGGATCAATCTTTTATGTCAACCTCCAAATACGGGTTCCTAATTTGTCAGTTTCCTTGAATGGTAGATGTTAAAACTTGAATACCAGAGGATACCAGATAAGTATCCAACCCAAAATGATGGGTGTTTCCATCAATGACAACACCATGATCCTGAATGAGTGTCAATTGCCAACAATCTCCCCCTTTGGCATTGATGGCAACACTCATGTGAAAATGGATCATTAATGTTCTGTTTTGGTTCCTATCCAAAAATTGATCTTTGAAAGTTGCTCCCCCTGAGCTATACATTGATTCTTATGTCCCTTAATATTTTTCTCATCCAACCTCTCCCCCTTTGACAACAATGCCAAAGCCGGGGCAAATAAATGAAAGAATTAAAAAAATTGTGTTTAACGGATCTAGATGTACATGAATATATCAGGGTAAGCACTCTTCAAAAATCCCAAGTAAGTCTCCTAGCCAAATGTCAATGTTCTCAAAATTGATACAAACCCATTGAGAATGTATGCATGCAATTCTTCTTCTATTAATTTTGTTGGTGTGGGCTTACTCATCTATTCTACATATTCCCTTTTGTGAAGTAATAAGGTGTTTAGTCGGGGACTGACCAAACCTCTCAATTCTCTAGCTCGCCGGATCAACCTATCCATATCCTTCTCCAAAGTAGAAATATCCGATTTAAAAACCAAAATTTGACCATCAACAGAGCTGGTCAATGATTGAGTACCATCAAAATTATTTGCAAGATGCTCCAACTAGACCTTGGCTGCCTTTATTTTAACTTCTAGGTCTACTTCTAATTCGGCCATGTAAGTGCAAGACCAGTATATACTACTGCATTGATGAAGGGCTTCATCAATCCTTGTCAATTCCTCTGTCAGCTTTACCTTGTCTGATGTGATCATGTTGTCACAAGTGACCTTCCTAGTTGCATTATACCTCTCCACCAATTGCTGGTTTGACACTTGTTGTAGAGTTTGAAACTCCTTGGCAATGTGTTCAGTCAAACCCTTAAGCTTACTAGAAGGGATAGCTACCTAATTAATCTTATATTTTGGTGCAAGCTGCTGCAAAATAGGAATGGCTTTCTCAATAACCTTCCTGTCCTCTGATCCTTCCTTCATAAGCTTTTGAGTTGCAACCATCATCAATTCAGAACTGCTCAATTGCTCAATATTCTTCTTCTCAAAATGACTAAAATCTACTTTTCCAGATGAGTCAAGTGCCAACAATGAGGGACAAACAATCGGTGAGGGTGTCGGTACCCTCACTTTAATATGTTCTTATCCTTTCTACTTCTCCTCTACCTCCTGATCCTCTTTATCATGTACCTTCTCCATAGCATCGGTGGCTTCACCACTTGGTGCAGTTATTCCTTCTACCACTACATCAATAATCGGATGAGAATTAACCTCAAAATTTGTTATTTGTGAGGAACCGATTATTACTGAGAGGGGGGTGAATCAGTAATAACAATAAACTTTAAAACTTTAACAACCATTAAAAAATTCTTTCAAAAACAACTCATAAACAGTACCGGTAACAACTAAAATCATACTGCTAATCAAATTTATCAAACTGCTCATTCTAAGTGTTCATCAACATGAATGCAATAGAAAGATATCAACTCAACACATAAGAAATCAATCAACACATGAACACTAGTATTTTCATGTGGAAACCCAAATGGGAAAAACCACGGTGGGAATTGGTACCCACAAGATTTTGCACTCTTTCGAAATGCGCCCTGTTAGGAGCTTACAAATATGCCTAGTTAGGAGCAGACCCTGTTAGGAGTCCCCCGGTTAAGGGATTTACCTTAGCTATGTTAGGAGCTTTACTTTGTTAGGAGTAACCTTGTGAAATGATTTATAACCCAAGCTAATGAATCACCCGGTGAAGGGATTTATACAATCAGGCCTCTCATGACCTACCCAATTAAGGGATTTTGAGTCTGCTGCAATTATTAGGGAACAATAGATGTATGATCTAAAAATTTGAACTATTGCTTGTAAATATCCTTTTCTATTCCAATTTTCTTTTCATTTGCAGACACACACTCTTCTCTTGATCACCGACATAGTAAATCATCACAGACTTACCCTAAATAGACTTTACAACTTAGTCGGTTACAAAACCCTAATATTTACTTCATAGATCATCACAAATCTTTACAACTCATTATAGATCATCATATAGATCATTACAATCAATTACAAATCAACAACAGTCGTTGAATGATCACCACACATCGATCTGATACACTTTCAAACCCTTAGCTCATTCTACTAAGCAATTCACTCATTCCCAATAAATTCACTCTTTGATCATGCCAAAACAATATTTAAACACTTCATGTGTATTCAACCACATCATCACCATCTTACAAACATAATGTAATACACCACCGAACTAAAAATAAATACCGGTTATAAGATTTGAATACCAGTTCTTAAACCCTACTAAAACCCTACAGAAAATACATCAGTCAATTACAAACATGACTTTTGGTAGCCAAAACATAATGTGATTCCAATCATAACCTCATTACAATGTTACAAACACATATTCCAAACCGCAACACCAAATTCATCATCAATCTCATGATCCAATAACTTAAGCATAACATAGTTTCACATTTACTAGTTAAAGTCCTATTTTCCAGTTAACTGTCAAATCCATTCCAAAGCCTTTTGATTAATAATAGACGACTTAGATAACACGATAGAAAAATATAACCATATTTTTCATCAATGACAACACAAACTGATCATCAAGTCATCAAAAAAAATCTCAACTATATCATCACCAACAATCCTTATACTGGTTCATCAATATCATCAACAATTATGCCAATATGCAAACAAATTCCCCATTTGGCATTGATGGCAACACTAAAAAATCACATCATGCTAAACTAAACTGATTTGTTAAGTACTTCCTCTCACCTCCTTTGTATTTCTTCTATCAGTTATCTAGCTCTTCTTCTCATGGCCGATCTTCAGCTAATTCTTCTTCCCCTTTGACAAATATGCCAAAGGTGCAAATACCTCTGCTATCTTCATCTTTGTTCATCTCATCATAGCTACTCCCCCTGAGGAGTAGCCCTGGTGCAGGGCACACATCACTCCAAGCAAGCAATTTTTGTTTGTTCTAATTTTTTGTGTTGTCTTTCAAGTTTTTATAATGGACCAACCATTTGGAACTCCAGGAAGTCATGGTTGAGTTGTCCAAGCTTTTGTCAAGCTTTTGTTGTGTTCAGGATGCTGATACCCTAGAAGATGTAATGTTGATGATGGTCATAGGTGCACTACTCTAGAAAATATTCATTATGTAATAGGGTGCAATATATTGTTTTTAAGTCTCCTAGAATGCATTGAGGGCCTTTTTGAGCCTCGGAATGCACTTGAGTGCAAATTTGCATTCTTAGGATGAAAAGATGTAAAAGTTGTTGAGAAACATTTTGCAACATTTGCAAAAAGTTGTATTTTTGTTAATTGGCATTGAAAAGTTGGATCAACAAACTAAATCATGAGCATATAAGCCAAAAACAAATTCATTGTATGGGTTGGAGGATCTGGAATGCAAAAGCAAGTTTTTGTTGCAAGAAGAAATCTTGTTTTGACACTGTTTTAGCTGTTTTCCTTTGTTTTGTTGCATTGTACGGTCCAATACGGACTTGTCAGAAGAATCTCATTGCAAGGCATGAGAGTTTGTTGAATACTCATCCTAGCAAGGTAGATTAGTAAGTCTGATTGTGTTAGGTTGTAGAGATCTAATCCATTCTCTATGACTAGGTGTAAAACCCTTGCAAAGTAGCGTTTAAGGGAAAATGGCTCTAACCTAAGCATCCATTGATGGCACCAATTGAAATCATGTGGAATGCTAGGTTAGGGTTTGTACATATGTTTAGAGTAGGTGTTTTGGTTTTGTAGGCCTTTGTGGTGTTTCTATAATGATACCCTAGGCTCACAGCTAGGAGTCGGTGAGTTTAGGACAACAGAAGATGTGTGATTTCAAAGCACAAGTGGATTGGTAGAAGACAAGTTGACACATGGTGTGAGTGCCCTTGAGGAATCCATGATTAGATTTGGTAGATTTTTTGACTAGTGAACCTTTTCAAGAACAAATTTGTGAGTCACTTGGTAGGCATAAAACCCTTGAAAATAGGGCAGTATTGGAAACCCCATGTGTATAGAGAACTCAGATGGAGTTTTGAAATATTGTATGTAACTCTAAAAAGGGTACTCAAATCTATAATTTATTTGTGGCCTTGTGTGAAATTTTTTTAACTAAGTCTTGAAAACCACCATAGGAGGGCTAATTGTATTAGGCCTATTCGGAGCCGGTAGAGTCAAAGTGAGGTTGAGAAGGCTTGGTGATGGGCTTGAAGGTGATCAAACCCCTCAAAGACATCAAAGACCCTATGTAAGTTCAACTTTCCCACCTAGAACGAGTTGGTGTGTTGTGATCCTTTGCAGAGGTTGTTGGAGCCTTAGGAGTGGAGTTAGAGATTGAGGTGGAATCCTCAATAGATAGTTAGTTTGTTAAAGATCAGTGGATATACCTTGGAGGAAATCCAAAGTGAAATAGGCCTTGAAGGTATAACTAGAAAAACCCCTACCAAGTACCATTGGATGGGCTTGAGGAGTTAGAGGGTTGATGAGAGCAACCAAGACAACTAGGTGATTAGGATTATCTCCAAGACTTTCTACATCAGAGTGGTATCAGAGCCACCCTTTGAAACATTGGTGTATGTTAGACTGGGAGGAATCAGAAGCAAGTTCAATGCCTCCAAAGGCAATGACTCTAGAATCCATCTGGGAGATGGTGACAAAGATGCTAGAAGGATTGAAGGATCGGGAAGGAAGTAAAGGAACCCCAGATGTTAAGAAGGAGAAGGGGAAGGTTAAGACAGAATGGGGAGATGAGACTGTAGACACCTAAAAATGGTCAACGCTTGTGGAATCGTACTTTAACATTGGCGCATTGCCTTATTTTAGGTTTTTGCGTTGCATTAACATTTCTTCTATGTTGCGTACTTGGTCTTTATCATTTGCGAGCATCGAGTCCTTCTGCATTCCTCTTTTTTATCGCTTTTGAATTAGGGTTTTGTCCTCTTATCAATCTTATCGTTTTGAGATCGATTTGTCATCGATCCTCATCCTTGTCAATCTTGTCATTTTACGATCGATTCGTCATCGATCCTTGTCCTCTTCAATCATGTCAATTGGCGCATATCAATTTGGTCTCTTTATCAATATTGGTCAATTTGTCAATCAATCTCAATTGTTTATCAATCAAATCATTTATCACATTGATCATTTATCAATTCAAAATCATGATCGAATCGACATCAAATCAATCTTACATCAAGACCTAATTGTCATTCTTACATTTCTAATTCATCTTCCAAGGTTTTATGATTTATTCATTTAATCTTGTTTGGCATTTTCCCTCTAGGTTAAATAATTTATTTATTTATTCTAAGTCTTCTTGTCACAATTAAATGTTTATTTAATTGGCTAATTAATTCCTCCTGTTTTTGTAAATTAATTAATGAATGAGAAATTATTAATTAATTTACCTATTTTTCATCAATTTCCTAATTTCCAAGTCATCATTTCTAACCTAATTTTCTAAATTCTCCTAAATTCCTAAATGTCTATTTCTATTTCAAATTCTTGTCATAAATCTTTGCATAGCAATTTTTCATAAATTGTCATAAATCCTTGCATAGCAATTTGTCATACACATGTCATAATTTTGCTATTCTTGATTTGAATTTCCATTTGAATCACTATCATGCTAATTTGTTCATCTCTCCAATTTGTCTATAAATTGGATGAATTTATTCAATCAAATCCCCTAATCAGATTATTGAATTTCTAATCAATCACGCTTCGAGTACTTTTGAGCAATTTTCTTACCTACTTGCTTTCAATCATGTATGTGCACTTGTAGGTGAGATCCAAAACCAAACATATTTGAAGAGGAAAGAAGGACAATGGAGCCGCATGAAGGAAGCATTCAGATATACATTTGGTTTGCATAGTATTTACTTTTGAATGTTTCATCTTTATGTCTTTATTGAGTGTGTTTAGGATAGATCATTACATTTAAGCTTTGTGATTGGGCTAGATTAGTTTTTAATTTGTTTGTGATGATCCCTAATTTCCTATGCTACATTAATTGGTGAACCCGATGTGAACACTAACCATCTAACCCCTTTATTGTGTTTTTGAGTGCTTTTGAGTTGATTTGTAGGCCAAAAACCCAAAAACAGTGTATTGCAATGTTTTCTGGGAACTTCTGCACCTGTGTGAGACAACCTGCGCCTATGTCAAGCAACTTGCGCCTATGTTGAAGACAACCTGTGCCTGTGTCATGCATTCTGCACCTGTGTCATGAGTTCTGCGCCTGTGTAAAGTCCAGAACAGAGGTAAAAAGGCAGTGTTTTGCTTAAAAATTTGTTTTGTTTTTGCATTCTATTTTCTGCTTTTTGGTTTTTGGTACTAATTATCTGTGCAGCATCTTGGCATATGCATGGCAAAGACAACAAATGAAACTACTAACATGTTTTATGCAGAATCGATAGTCAAAGAATAAACACCTCAAACTTCTAACTTGGGTTTTGCAGGTTGCCTTGGAGAAACAACTAAACTTGGTGTTTGCCATTAATGTTATAGGCACCTAGTATGATTTCTAAATAGGTTGGAATGAACATGTTTTTACTTTGATTGTTGAGTGTGACATTGGAGGAGAGTATGCTCTCATCCTTCTTAGGGTGATCAGAAATCCAGATCTTCGATACCATGCTCATTGTTTTGATTGTGTGTCACCTTTAGAGGGCCTGCCTTCCCAACCATTTGCTTTTGCAAGCAAGTGATAATCGTGAGAAGGGAACGACCCAAAGTGAGTATGGCTAGAATACCTTGGCATTCTAACTCACTATAAACAAATACCTGATGGGCGAAAGCTTTGAAGGAAGGGTTATGTGGGAATTACAGTTGTATGCGGGAAAAGTGGGCTGATAGAATTCAATATGTGAAAATATTGTTAAAAACTTGTCCACACACACACACATGACTTCTTGATGCAAGCTTTGGAGTAATAACATATTACTCAGCTTCCCAAGGAGGGTCCCATGGTTCTCTATCTCACAATGTCCCTCAAACCAATTTTTTTGCTCTCAGATCACTGAGCAAAATGGTTCAGGGATGGCAAATGCAAGAACGAGGGATGTTTTGATTGATTTTAGTATGAGACGTGTTGTAAGCTATATATGATTCTAGAAATGCAATAAACTAAATGATAAGATGACAAGATTAGTATAAATACTATCCTAACATGATATGTTTAATCTATGATTGAGCTAAAATGATAAAGAACTTATTCTAAACATGCATATTTAGTCTACTTCTTGATTTAAAGAGAGGCTAAATGATGAGCATATATGAAATGAAAGCTTGAAAGTATTTGAGCATAAGTGTGATGCTACAAATTTGAAAGATGAATGTTAAAAATGGAGGAATGAGAGCTCTATTTATAGCACAAACAGGGCAATGGATGGTCAGGATTGAAAGGTTTAATCAAGGGCCAAGTTTGAAAGTTGGGGATCCATGTGCACAATTGGCACCAATGAAATGGTGACAAGTGTCAACATAGGATTGGGTTGAGAGAAGAGGTTGGAGGCATTAAAGGCCTGAGAAGACCTCATGGTTATCTAAAGGCTAAGGGTCAAGTCTAAATTAGGCTTACCCACTGGATTAAGAGTTAATCCAAGGATAAACCTTTGTGCAAATGATTAAGAGATAATCATGGTCAAAGCATTAAAGGCCTGATGAGACCTTTGGGTTGGGTAGAGGTTGAGTCAAAACAAATGTTTTAACCATGTGGGAGGGTTTGAGTTAACCATTAATGGTTATTGGAGACTTTGGGGATTAAGTGGTTGAAGGTTGAAAACCTTTAAAGGTTATCAAAGACTTTAAGGTTTTTGAGAAGTGACTTCCCTTTGCTTAGGGATGTGACAAAGTTTAGAGGAGGGTTAGGTTAATTAGAAGAGATTAGAAGATTCTAGAAGGGATTAGGAAGGGGTTTGGGATTTTGCAAGTGGATGGGGGGGGATAATAGGATTTAATTGAAATTATTTAATTCAATTTGGTTGCAATTTGGAGAAATTAAATAAATTAGATTTATTCAATTTAGGATAACTATTTAATTAAATTTGAATTTAATTAAAAGTGGATAGGGGGGATTTAATTGAATAAAATGATTTATTCATTAAATGGGTATAGTGAATTTAATTTAAATAAATTGAATAATTTATTTAATAAAATAGAAGAATGTGGATAATTTAATTAAATTGGATTTAATCAAATAGAGAAATGAACATAAAATATTCATTTAGGAATATGGTCATTTTTATATGTCTACATTTTGCCCCTCTTTGAAGTGACATGTGTGCACATGTTATTTCAAAGAAAATGATGCCTTATCATGATTTATGATCAAATGCAATTTTTGTGTCGTTCTTTTGATTTGTCAGTCGTGCCCCAGATTTGATGTGATGCCCCAGATTCGATATTTGATGGTGATGCCCCTTCGGGAGATGAATCAATTTTTTTGGAAAATTGTTGATTTAATTTGATGAAGTTCGTATGATGTGTATGATTTCATGCATGTAAAAAGTGTGCAGATTGATTCATCTCCCGATAAGTTACAACTGTTTTGGTATAGGGGAGACCGTGACCATATTACAAGTCCAGTCGGCTAACCCTAATTTCATTTTCCACCTATAAATGGGGAAAAGGGCTTGATTTAAAGTCATTTGTGCTTTGTTGACTTTGAAGAAAGAGAATTTGCTCTGGAGAGAAAATGCCTATTCCTTATCATAGACACCGTTTTGAGCGCGTTTGGAGGTACCGGAGACCTGTAGCGCGTGGACCACCAGTAAGTCAACGTTTTTGACCCCTTTTTGATTTTTTGTTTTGTCATTTTTAGTCACTTTTTGAATTTCAAAGTTTGGGTGTTTCGTTTTAGCGCATCTAGGGTCCACAGTAGCACATACGAAGTGTAGAGTAGCGCATCGAGGTCATTTTTAGGGGTCGCATCTGAAAAATGTAGGCTAGCGCATAAAACTATTAGGTTAGCGCGTGCATGGAAAATAACGCATATAAAGTGTTGGGTAGCGCGTCGCGTCAATAGGTTAGCGCGTAGGTATGACCTAGCGCATAGGTGCCGCAGGGGTTCGCATAGGAAAGGGGGTTTAGCGCGTAGGACTAACCTAGCGCATAGGGCTAAGAGGGTAGTGCTTAGGAGGGGTAGATTAGCGCGTAGGCAGAGTCTAGCGCATGGGGTGGGTTAGGTAGCGCATTGGGTGAAAAGTTTAGCGCGTGGATAGAATCTAGCGCATAGGTTAGATAGAATAGTGCGTAGAAGAGGTAGCCTAGCACGTGGGGGTGTTTTAGCGCATTGAATACCTGTTTTAGTGCATCGGAAAAAAATTTGCAGTGTTGGCCGATTTGAAAATTTGTTTTGTTTGTCTGTCGTGTTTTGATGAGTTTATCCAATATGAGTGTTTGTATAACTTGTTTTGATTTGCAATATGTATAGATATCAACATGTTGTGTTAATCAGAATATGATGTATTTGCATGCTCTGTTTCAAATTAAATGTGTGGAAAGCCTGAGTTGTATTACAAGTCGATATGGGTTGGAAACTTGAGTTGTTTTACAAGCTGATATGGGTTGGAAACTTGAGTTGTTTTACAAGTTTATGTGATTGTGGAGACTTGAGTTGTGTTACAAGTTTTGATATGGTTTTTGAGAACTTGAGTTGTTTTACAAGTTGATATGAAATGATAGGATTTTGAACTTTGATTGTAGATGAGCAAATTGTTTCATGTTGTTGATGTAAGTTTGATTTTGATATCTTTGTGTTGATATGGAAACTGATATTGGATATGTTTTGTTTGTTGACAGGAGCGATTGGGTGTTGTTCAGTCGAGGGAGAGATTCCCGAGACCATGGACGTTGATACCGAGATTGTCACAGGTAGATTTGGACATTATAGAGAGATGTGGATTGACCTCGCTTCTGGATATGCCTCGGTTCACTGTGAACCGGGGGATTTTGACAGCATTGGCAGAGAGGTGGCATAGTGACACGAACACCTTTCATTTTGCCACTGGAGAGATGATAGTGACACCGGAGGATTGCTACCAGATTTTGTGGATTTCTGTAGTAGGGGCACTACTTCCCTATGAGCAGTCAGAGGAGGGTGGCACAGAGGCACTGCGTCGCATATTTCAGGATGACACAGTTTGTGGCTATGAGATCCCCTGGCAGGAGTTTTTGGATTTGGGTTATGCACCGCTGCCATCTGTACTGGCAGGATTCATTGGGGGATTCCTTTGTCCTGATCGTAGGTCAAAGGGATTCTCGGTGGGATGGGGGTTAGTGTTGGAGGAGATGGTCACACAGGGCCAGAGATTTGCATGGGGGTCAGCGATGCTGGCTCATTTATACCGGAGTTTGCATGAGGTAGTATACCTCGAGTACGACAGTTTGTCAGCTGGCGTGACCCTATTACAGGTATGGTGCTGGGAGCACATTCCAGCAGTGAGGCCACTGGCAGATAGAGACAGGCCCGTAGGTGCAGCATATGCCTACGGATATAGAGGTCTAGTTGTCCAGCGTAAGCTAGGCAAACTAGAGCATTGGAGGAGGGTTTTTGACGACATAGATACGGTCACCTGGAGACCGTATACAGGTTGTGAGGTATGGGCAGAGGATGGGCTGAAGATGCCCTTTGTATTTATGATGAGGTATCTAATTGGGAGGACCCCGTTCGTCATTGAGCGGTTTGTGGTGACCCAAGTTTTGAGGCAGTTCGGGCTCCAGCAGGGGATTCCTTAGGGAGCATGTTTGTATGCCCGGCGGCAGCAGGATGTGGCCGATTGGGGGTTGACTATTGATAGTGTCGTGGCAGTGGAGGAGTTTACGGGTTGGCCAGGTAGATCTAGGACTATGCCCCAGAGATTCAGGACGCAGGGATGACAGATGAGTTCGCCCGTTTGTTTGCTGCGTGGGCGGTGGCGAGGATCTCAGATTTAGAGGAGATGAGGCCAGCGTTTGACTCGGATGAGGAGGAGGGAGATGGGAGAGATGATGGAGATGATGGGGAGGATGGAGGAGGTAGAGGAGCCAGAGGGTGGCGGGGAGGTAGAGGTGTGGAGAGAGTGGTACGGCAGGGGAGGATTGAGAGGGGTAGAGGAGGATTGGCTATCGGAGCCGGGAGAGAGGGGAGAGTGACGGATGTGCTAGCTGCAGTGGGGGGTGAGGAGGAGCTGAGTAGACTAGCACAGAGGAGGAGGGCAGATGTACTCCCACCTCCAGCACCGAGGACAGGGCGAGTGGGAGGGGTTCCTCTAGCACAGGTACCGTTGCGGGTTCAAGTGCCAAGTCATGTGGAGGATGCACAGATCCAGACCTTGCAAATTACCATTCAGCAGCTGCAGGCGTAGATTTTGACCTATCAGCGGCAGATTTCTTAGTTGACCACTGAGAGAGATACTGAGATAGAGCGGCGAGGATGAGCGGAGGAGATGTTGGCGAGTGTACAGAGAGCAGCGGCGAGTGGTCCATTGAGAGACACCCTTAAAGAGCTGACACGGAGAGTGCAAGAGGTAGAGTATTATAGGCAGCATTATGAGGCTGCAGTACCCCAGGATCGGCTAGTGGAGAGCTTTGCACAGTCGAGATCTAGTCGATCTCGAGATACTGGGACATGATCTGAGAGCTGAGGTGTCACGGGGCCACCGAGACAGGACCCTCCTGGAGATCCAGGAGCGGGTGTATCTAGAGCAAGACCATCTCCGTCAGGAGATAGTCATACTTGAGAGATAAGGTCTCTGTTGTATTTTTGGATCATTGTTATACTTTGTACTGGACATAGTGTTTGGACACATTTTGTAGATTTTGATCATTTTTGAGATATATATACGGCACCATTTTTGATCTATGTGATGTGTTTATATGGATGCATGTTATATGAGTTATTTTATGTGATGATGCAATATACGATGCATGATGTAGGATGTATGCTTTTTATATGCTGTGAGATGTATCTTGAAAATGAGATGTATGTTTTAATATGCTGCTAAATGTATTGTGATATGATGTCAAATGATGTTTATGCAAATTATTTGAAAAATGACATGTAACTAATCGTAAAATGATATGCAACTAATTGTAAAATGATATGCAACTAATGGTAAAATGATATGTAACTAATTGTAAAATGATATGCAACTAATTGTTTTTGGAGCATCCCTCGTTCTGTATTTGCCATCCGATAGAACCATGTTTTTGCTTTCTTTGTAGATATCATCATTGAGCATTGATTTGTTTAGGATATGTTGAAAATTTATACAAGCATAATGGTATATTTGAACCATAATGACTTGAGAAAAATTTACATGATATTTAATTTTGCAAGATAGCACAAGCATCAAGGTATAATTGAACCAGGACGACCTGAGTGTGTATTGTGTAAATAGACAAGAGTTGATTATTTGTATGCGTAAAGTGGAATCAGGCCTTCAGTGATATTCGATGTATCACGTCTTGAGGCAAGTATTCACACAGTACAAGTGTTCGCCTCCCAGACAGAAGACTAAGAAAATATTGGAAGTTCCCCTTGACCTCTAGCTGTGAAGCATTTAGTGAGACAAGGAAGAGAATCCAATAATGCCAAAAGTTCAAAATGCAAAACTAGTTAAGATTTTATGCTATAGTGCAACATTCAGTACTTTAGAAAATCATCCATCCTTGGTAGTTTTGTGTTTTGTTTAGTTTTTGTTTGGCAATGAAGCGTAGTGGTTTGTTGGATGTCATGCTGGTGAGTTTGGCATCTAGTCTGGATGTCTTGAGTGTTTGCAATATTGATATGATTCATATGCCCCTAGCTAGGTGTGCCTCTTGATGTGAATATATACAGTGATTCCAAGCCATGGTGGATTAGTGGTAAGAGGATATATATAGACAAATCAGGATAGTGACTACACTAAGTATGTCCTGAATGGATATTTTGCTAAGTGTCGGTCAATGGCCGATAGTGTTTGTAGGGATAAAATGGCATGGATATAGATGGAGGAGCCATTCTTTCACAAGAGCGTCTGTTTACCAGGTTTTCACCCTTTGTTTTTATTGTACTTTATTTTTGCTTTTTTTCTGGATTTTTTGATTTTTTTGTTTGTTTTGGGCTTTTTCCGTGCACTAGGCTACTTTAAGTATAGTACCTTTTCAGATGGATGCTGTTAGTTGGTTCATCGAGCACATCTCCTTCAAAATTTCTTAGCTGATAAGCACCTGATCCATAAACTGATATGATAACATAGGGACCCAACCAGTTAGGCTCAAATTTCCCTTTCTTTTCTCGATCTTGCTGATTTCTTGGATTTTCTTTAAGGACTAGGTCACCAACCTTGAAGTTGTGGGGAATGACCTTGTGATTGTAGCTCCTGCACATGCGTTGCGGATATGCTTTGAGATGAGTATAAGCATGTTGGCGTCTTTCATCCAATAGCTCAAGTTCTTGTAGATGGTTAACTCAATACTCTTCATCTGGGATTAAGCCTTTCAAAGAGACTGTGAGAGATGGGATCTCTACCTCCAGGGGTAAAATAGCCTCTGATCCATTAAACAATGAGTATGGTGTTGCTTCGGTAGGTGTGTGAATGCTGGTCCTATATGCCCAAAGTGCTGGATTGAGTTGTACATGCCAATCTTTGCCTGCATCATTCACTGTTTTCTTGAGGATTTTCAGTATTGTCTTGTTAGATGCTTCCGCTTGACCATTTCCCTGTGGGTAATATGGTGTAGAGAACCTATGTTGGATTTTGAATTTTTCACATAGTTCCTGTACATCTTGATTCTTGAAGGGCCGTCCATTATCTGTAATGATTGAACTTGGAATACCATATCTATAGATCAGATAATTGAGGATAAAAGAGGCAATTTGTTTCCCAGTTACTGTGGTCATGGGAACTGCTTCTATCCATTTGGTAAAGTACTCTATTGCTATTATAATGAAATTGTGTCCATTTGAAGATGAAGGATGAATTTTGCCAATGAGGTCCAGTCCCCACTGACAAAAGGGCCAGGATGTTGTAAATGGCTGCAGTTCTTGTGCTAGTGCATGTATCAAATTACCATGGATTTGGCATTTAGGACATTTCTTGGCAAAGTGATATGAGTCTTTCTCCATTGTAGGCCAGTAGTATCCCATCCTTAGAAGCTTTTTAGCAAGAGTAGTGCCGCTTGAATGTGTGCCACAAATACCTTCGTGAATCTCATGTAAAGCAGAATCGGAATCATTACGATCAAGACAACAAAGAAGAGTACCATCGAGACCTCGACGATATAAAGTATCAGCGGTAAGGGTGTAATGGGCAGCTTGTCGGATAAAGTTACGTTTTTGGTTGCGGGATTGGTCAATGGGTAAGATATTGTGTTTTAGGTAGTCATATATTGGTCCATATAACGGAGAATCTGAACCAGTCAAGGCATAGATAACATGGGATTTAGAGTGGTCGTAGGTGGGGGAGAACAGTTGCTCTACCAGGAACTCATAGCGGCTTTGTTGCTCTAGAATTTGTAGTAATGAAGCGATAGTAGCCATTGCATCGGCTGCTTTGTTGTTTAACCTTGGTATATGCTCAAAGGTGATGTGCACAAAATACTGTTTGAAGTCATCCACCATTCGCTTGTAGGGTAAGAGCTTGTCATCCGTTGTTTGATAGTCATTATTGATTTGATGGACAACCAGTTGTGAATCCCCATAAAATTTTAACTCTGTGATTTTCCATTCTGCGACCATTTTGATGCCGATGACCAGTGCCTCATATTTAGCCACATTATTGGTGCATGGAAACATAAGTCTGTATGATCTCGGTATAGTGTGTCCTTCAGGAGTGATGAATAGAATGCTGGCACCAGAACCATGTTGTGTATAGGAACCATCAAAGTATAAGGTCCATTGTTTGGTAGAAAGAGCAAGAACATCTCTGTCTGGAAATTCCACCTCCATGGTGTGTTTTCCTGGTAGGGGTGCTTCGGCTAACTGATCTGCAATTGCTTGTCCTTTGATGGCTCGTCTTTCTGTGTATTGGATGTCAAATTCACTGAGAATCATGACCCATTTGGCTAATCGGCCTGTGAGAGCTGCCTTGCTAAGTAGATATTTGAGAGGATCAATTTTTGCCACTAGCTTGATGGTGTGTGCTAGCATATAATGTCGGAACTTCTGAGATGCGAATACCACTGTTAGGCAAGCCTTTTCAATGAATGTATAGTTGAGTTCATAGCCATTTAAAGTTCTACTGATGTAATATATGGCGCATTCCTTTCCTTTTTGATCTTCTTGTGCCAATAATGCCCCCAGTGATATGTCTGTCATTGAGATATATAAAATAAGAGGCTTTCCTGCAACCGGAGGTACTAGAACTGGTGGATTCATCAGGTACTGTTTGATTTGGTAAAAAGATTCTGCACACTTAGCCTCCCATTTGAATGGTACATTTTTGTGTATTAAATGGTTAAATGGTAAAATGGTAAACTTTTATCTGCTAACTGAGCGATGAATCGATTGATTGATTGAAGTCATTCT
Organism: Cryptomeria japonica; assembly: GCF_030272615.1. Lineage (NCBI taxonomy): Eukaryota > Viridiplantae > Streptophyta > Pinopsida > Cupressales > Cupressaceae > Cryptomeria > Cryptomeria japonica. Next base: position 270,229,754 of record NC_081409.1, on the reverse strand, counting down.
TGCAGAGATCTGAGTTGGCTGATATTCTTTGGTGGTGGCATGTCCATGATGGCATGTACCTTTGCTGGATCTACTTCAATACCTTTAGCTGAGACTATGTAGCCTAGTAATTTGCCTGATGTAACCCCAAAGACACACTTCTTAGGGTTAAGCCTGACTTGGAATTTCTCCAATCGATCAAAAATCTTTGTTAGGATGCCAAGATGTTCTGCTCTGGTGAAGGATTTAGCTAGTAAGTCATCCACATAGTCTTCCATAAATGTGTCCATCATGTCATGGAATATTGTGGTCATTTCTCTTTGATAAGTGGCCCCTGCATTCTTTAAGCCGAAAGGCATAACATTCCAACAGTACGTTCCCCAAGGATAGGTGAATGCGGTTTTATCTTGATCTTCTGGGGCGATTTTGATTTGGTTATAGCTTGAGAAACCATCCATTAGGGAGAGCATTGCATGGCCTGCTGTGAGATCTACAATGATGTCAATACTGGGCAAAGGAAAGTCATCCTTTAGACAAGCTTTGTTGACGTCTCTGAAGTCAGTGCAGATTCTGATACTACCATCTGGTTTTGATACTAGAACGATGTTGGAAATCCATTCCGCATAGTCAATGGGTCGGATGAATCCGACGTCTAATAATTTCTTTAGTTCAATTTTGACCATGAGTGCCACCTGTGGATTCATCTTTCGTAGCTTTTGCTTGATTGGCTTAACTCCTGTAGAAATGGATAGATGATGCATGATTAACTATGGATCCACTCCAGGCATATCAGCATATGACCAAGCAAAGTTGATTTGCTGTCCTTTAAAGAAAATGATGAATGCTGATCTTTCTTCCTCTGTTAGAGATTCTGCAAGGTGTAGGTTCCTAACTGCTTCTTTGGTACCAATGTTGATTGATTGAGTGGGCTCAATCAATATGGGTGATTGCTCATGAAAGTGCTCAGGAAGAGTGTCAAGTCTCCCATTGTTAGGTGCCTTAAAAAGGTTTTCACCCCTCGATGCGTCCTTTATTTTTACTTTTTTATGATCTAGAGCTGCCATTGACTGGTTTACAGCATCCGATCCTTTATCTGGTTCATTTTTGTGACTGAGAGACTTGGCACTCCTTGGCTTGTAGACATCGTTATTTTGTTCATTGGTAGAGCCTGTTTTCGGATTTACGGTACATAGGTAATGGATAATAGATTCGTCATTTGGGAAAATTGGTATATTATGGATTTTAGGTTCATCCCAATCGATGAGGTCAGGAAAGAAAAGTGGTAAGGAATCGTTAGGTGGATCAAGTTCGGCTACTGTGAGTGTTAGGACAGAGTTTTCATCGTGATGGTTCTTGGTTTTAAAGAAGTTCAGGATTTTGTCGAGGTATTCGATGGTATTATCCTCTACATATACTTGCTCATAATGTTCCTGTTTGCTTTCCTCGGCATCATAGATATTCTGCGGTCCAAATTCCAGAGGTCTATCTTTTGCGTTATGTTCTTCTTGGGAGATAGATATAGAATCAGTATCACTAGAGATATCTGTAGTAGCATTGGAGCAGGTACCCCATTCATATTCATTGGAATCAGTCTCATAGGCATCATCCTAGATTTTATCTATGCTGTAAACAGGTATGTTGTAGGGTGAAAACAAATCTTTGATGATGGATACCATTTTGATGGTTTTTGTTGATTCTGTGTCAGATCCATCCTCTACTGTCTGAATTTGTTCATAGACTGTGCTTCCTCAGGGAGGAATAATGGTATCTGGAGATGACATGATTTGTTCTTGAGATATTGGTGTCTGAATATGAGCTACTGCTGTAGCTAGGGCCTTCTTATGACTTAGAAGCTTTTCCTGATGTAACTTCTGATCTTGACGTTCCCGTGCCTTGCGGATTGTTTCTGCAGATTCAAAGAGTGCTTCCTACCAGGATTCTTCTTTGTACTTTGTCTTTACTTTCCATTGAGGTTTGATAGGTAGGTGTGGCAGTCGTTTCAATAGGAATGTGAGCTTGGAACCCAATCCTACTTTGTTTCTGCTAGGTTGTGAAGGAAGATCTATAGGTTCAGTGACTCCTTCTTTGCTTTTGCCAATAGGTCCTTTACCGTCATATCCCATTTGTTTCATGATTAAATAGCCTTTTCCATACAGATGTGTGGGTAGAACAATGTCCAGAGCGGCTGCTCTATGATTTTCTTCCTCATCTTTGTATAACCAGCTAAGAACATCTTTGTCTTTTGATTCATGTGCTAGAGTACCCAATTGGATGAAGGTACCATCAAATTTAGTGATGGGCCGAGTAGCCAGTTGTGTTGATGTAGTAGGCAAACCATGTGATCTAGGTGATGTTGGCAATGTTGCCAAGCATAAAGGCTCTAGAGAGTATTCTCCCATGCCTTGGTCTTTGATTTGCATTTTCTACTTGAAGTCTCCCCATAAGGAGTTGAATTTTGCTGTGTGTGGATCTGATGTTGAAGATTGTTGCTTTTCTCTATTATGAGGAACCAAACTGTCCTGGGCTGCCCCCATTGCATTGCAATGTTGAAATGGATTGTGATTAGCAGATATGGAGATTTCTTGTCCATCATAAGGAAACTTGACACACTGGTGATACGTAGAAGGTACTACTTGCATTTCATTTATCCAGGGTCATCCTAACAAAATATTATAGGTTAGATCAATATCTAAGACTTGACAAATAGTATCCTTTTGTACTGGGCCTACTTGAACAGGTAATATCATTGTGCCTTTAGAGGACCTTTCTTCATCATCATATGCTTTTATGGTAATCTTTTTGCAAGGATCAATAGATTCTTCTGAGAAGCCTAATGCATGGATAAGCTTTAAAGTACATATATTAAGGCTGCCTCCTCCATCTATTAGGACTCTTTTGACTTGGTGTTTGCAAACAATGACTTCAATATGGAGAGGAGTATTATGTGGATGGATCAAGGAAGCATCGTCATGCTCTGAGAAGGTGAGGTTATGAGGTCCTGTCATATGGGCGACCATGGCTTGAAATTTGTCTGTATCCAGATTTTGAGGTACATTGGTTTCCAATAGTGCTTGTTCCAATATGTCTTTGTGCTTCGGTGATAATTTCAATAATTCTAGGATAGATATCTGAGCTGGACTCTTGCGTAGTTGGCTAACCAAGTCATAGTGGATTTTTGGTGTGGTAGTTGCAGGTGCAGTATGTCCCTTCAAGACATATTTCTGAGTTTGGGTTGTGACATTGACAGATTCATGATCACGCTGATCTCGGATGGTGATGACATTTACGTGATGATCTTTAGCTGATATGTGGTTGATGGTGTTGTTGTAGATGTGATTAATACGAGCTCCGCATGTATCATCTGAAGTGGATGCTCCATCTTTGTTGTAATTTGGGAGAGGATTTTTAAAGGCTTCGTGATCATCATTTGTTTTAAGTCCATCGATCGTTAAGTCACCTCGATCAATCATGTCTTGTACTATGTGTTTCATTCTCATGCACTCGTTTGTTCTATGACGCTTGTTGCGATGGAAATCACAATAGTGTGAATCATTCCACCAAGGTGGTTTGATTGGGGGTTCATAATTGTTGATTGGAGGTAAAGATAGAATCTTGTTTGCCAAAAGTTCTCTGAATGCGGATTCTAATGATTTTCCTAGTGGTGTGAAGATGCGCTTTTGGAAATTGTTCGTGTTGTTGCATGAATTGTTGTTAGGTCCTGGATTCATGTTTTTGCTTTGAGTATCGTTGGTGCTGTTTGTATTGAGTTGTCCTTGATCAGTGTTTTGTGCATATGTGTTAGCATTTGGTGCAACATTTTAAAGATTTTTCGTGTTTTGAGGATTTCCAAATAAGGCAAGCACTGGCTGCTTTGATTTAGGATCATGTGATTCGTTGTTACCTTCGTTTCTGTTTCGAGTGCAAAAGCGAGATTTGTCTAGATTGGTGTTGTTTTGGTTATTGTAGTTTGATGAGTTTGTTCCTTGTAAAATTTGAGTGTTCCCTTTTTGACACACGCTTCTTCCACTTGAATGCCATTTTCAATCAATTTAGTGAAAGATGGTATGCATTGAAGTTTTAGTCTGTAACTCATTTCGTCGTTCAGGTTATCGATGAAGATTTCCATTTTCTCCTTTTCAGGAATATCTCAAGGATATCTGGAGACCATGCGTCGCCAGTGTTGAAGGAATACCATGAATGTTTCATTGTTATTTTGTTTGGTATTACAAACATCTAGCATGGTTATGGCATGTTGGATGTTGTAGGAATAGTGGGTTATGAATTTGTTAACCAACTCATCAAATGATCTGACAGGTGGTGAGATTTTGGATAACCATTCCATGGTTTGTCCTCCCAAGCTTCTGGGGAATAACCTCATTAAATAGGTGTCATCATGAGCAAATTCAAGGCTCCATGTGCAAAATTCGCGAACATGATCTCGGGGATCACTTTTCCCATCATATTTATCAAATTTGGGAATGTCCGAGTTTGGAGGAAAAGGCACCATGTTTAAGCTTCGGTCAAATGGATAAGGACAGATTTCATTTAAAGAGTACTGCACTATTGTCCCTTGTTGCATATCCTGTATTTGCCTTTGCAACATTTGCATTTGTTGAGTAAGGGCTGCCAAGGGTATATTGTCTTGTCGAGGAAAAAGTTCTTGCCTTGTATTGGTTCTCAGCTGAAAAGGTGTGGTAAATGGTATATGTTGCTCTAGTGTCTCTAGCTCAGGTATACGCATTTCTGGTATGCGTTGTTCTGGAATGTGTTGTTCAAAGTTATGTTGTTCAGGTATGCGAGTTTCCTCTTCTCTGGGTTGTTCTTGATATGCATATTGTCGAGAACCAGTTTGAAAGATGTTTGGGTCGAAATCTTCAGGAAGTTTAATGCCTTTGCTTGTGAGCATCAACAGATATTTTTCTTTGTCATTTTCCATGAGTTTTTCGACAAGTTTTTGGAAGGAAGGATTTTCTTGACATTCTCGAAGAAGTGCTTCAGTAACTTCAGGTTCTTCTACGGGTGGAACTTCAAAAGGATTTGATAATCTGTGATTCATACTTGATTCTGCGTGTGTCTCACTTTGTTTGTCTCGTTGAGAGTGAGTAGCATGCATTTTAGTAAAAACTTTCAGTGATGAAAGGGACAAAAGCCTCTTCGATGGGTTGCTCGGGTGTTGGTGGTTCTAGTCGAGATGTGTTATATGTGATGCACTCGTCGGGCAAGAATGCTGGATTGATTTTCCCGCCACGGTTTATGGTTTGATTAAAAGCAAACTTTTGACAGTATGCTCTTGTTTTCAAAGGTTCTTTGTCAAATTCGCTAGATTTGTTTTGGATGTAACGTTTGATGTGATGAAAGAATACCAGATGAGATTTGAAGAGTTGACGATTGATGTATAAAAACTTATTTCTCTTGATGAATTTGGAAAAACTAGGTTGTTGTTTCTTCAACGTGATGTTACGATAGAGGTTCTTTTTTCTCAGAATAAGAGGATTAGTCATGCATGAGTGATCAATGATTTCCTTTGATGTGTTTGGATTCAGTTGATTCTTGTTTTGAAAAATTTCAAATCTTACTTTATCAGAGTGAAGGTTTAGATGCCCCTTCACGATAAAGCGTGTCAAATGATATGGATAAAAGTTTCCCGATCTGGAAACTGGATTTGACAATTTGAGAGTTTTAAACAAGTGTTTTGAGGTAGAAATCCGTAAGATGGTAAAGGATTTTGTTGATACTGATGATGAAATCTCTAGATTATGAGAGGAGAGACGTCCTCTATTGTGCGATTTTTTTAGGATTCTGACAACTTTTGTTTTAACACAAACTGAGCTCAAGAAATAGTTTCAGTGGTTCGTTTGTCACTCTGGCTTGATGAAAACTGGTTTTTTGATGAAAAAGGCTTCTAAAAATGTTTTTGAAATTTTGAAATTTTTCACGGTTTTTGCTCTCTATTTTTCTGTTTAGGATTACGCGCTAGAACAGAGTTTACATGTGCTACTGAATTTACTTGATGCGCTAAAATAATGGGCCCACGCGCTAATCTGCCCCTAGACATGCGCTAAAATTTGGATTTTGGAAAATGGCGGTCTAACAGTTTCAAAAGTTTATGCGCTATCCTGCGTCTTCTAAGCGCTAACTTCTAGACTGCATGCGCTAATGTATATATGCTACACGCTAAGCTGTTTCTGCCACACACTAAAATTAGGACTGTTGAAAATTTTTGTGGAATTTGTTCGAAGAGGCTACGCGCTATATTGGGCCTGTTACGCGCTAACTTGTAGACTTTATGCACTAATTCTTGGTACCTACGCGCTAAGCTGTTGCTGCCACGCGCTAGACTATGTTTCAGATGCGCTAAAGGTTTTTATACTGTTTTGCCTATGGATAAAATGCTACTGTTTTAACTCTATGCGCTATTGTGAGGTGTAGATGCGCTAACAGAAGTATTTCACGCGCTAAGATGTTGCTCTTATGTGCTAGACTGCCCTAATTTTTCCGTTTGGGTGATTTTTTGAAGATTTTGAATTTTGTTGAGAAATTTTCAAGTGCGATGGATGATTTTCTGAAATAATAAATGCAAGCACGACACAAAAAATATAACCATTTTGCCTAATCTAACAGAAAGTGTATGTTCTGCGAGGATGTGTTCAAATCCCCAATGTTTTAACAAGTTTGGATACAAGTAATACACTTCAGAAAGACTCTTTGTTCAAGGGTCATAAATAACATCATAACCCACTAGTCTCGATACTCCATCAGCTCAAACAGCCGTGTCACCCCCTAGAGGGCGCCCATTTTTTTGTCTTTTGCCAGAAATTAACTCAAAGTGAATCACTTCACAGTTGAGTAGGTATCTTGGGAGATATATGGTGAGTAATCTTGGGGGCAGATTCTTCCCCACCCTTGCACTATGATGTTATAAATGTTCAGTTTCTGACTCAGTTCAAAGCTTCTAATTCTATGGTTCATAATCAGGCTTCCCATTCGGTCGTCAGTGATAAACTCCCTTAGGAGGCTTCCCAACCTTTAGAACAAAGGCTTTACGTATCTCAAGGATACTAGGGGAAGGCTAATCACTGTGCGCAACCATTGAAAAGGACTTTCGTCACTTTCCACATTTGATTATAGTGGGTTGGAATTCTTGGCATCAAAGTCATTCCCCACTTAGGTCATTCCCTTCACACCGGCCATAAATGGCTTTAAGAGTTGATTGCAACTCCTCGGGAAGGCAGGCCTGCTAAAGGTTTTAATGCTTGAATTACTGAAAGCTGTAAGAGTGGTCTGGATTTTTGATCACCAAGTTAAGGGGAGAGCATATACCTTCCACTTTCGAGACAAAGCAAACAAGGTTCTTTTTAACCTTCAAGACAATGATTTTCTAACTTCTAGTTGGAGATGTTGCTCCAACAAGCATGATGTTCTTTTTAACTTTTAAAAGAAAAGATTGTCTGATCTATAAAAAAAAGAAATGGTCAACAAAGCAAAATTTCTAATTTGGAGGTCAACAAAAGAAATCGTTTTTAACATAAAATCCCCCGCTCTATCTGCAAGAAACTGTTAGCAACCTGCAAGCAAACAACCAAGATAAAACGTCAGGTGATTTGGGGGACTTCTACAAGTCTAAAATTTCAGTTCGGTTACAATAAATTTTTTTGTTTTTGTCTGTGATGCGCTACAGAATTGACTGTACGCACTACAATAAAAGCCAGATGCACTAAAATTATGCTCTTCTGCGCTATACAGTTGCTGGGATGCGCTAATCTGTGAATTAGAAGCGCTGCTATGTTCTTTGTCTTTCTCCCACGCTTAGTTCTGCAGGAAAATTTGAAATATGATGCGCTAACTTCGGAGGTTCACGCGCTGGATGATGGAATATAAGCGTTGAACTGGGGATCGGATGCGCTATTCTATTTACTACATGCGCTACTCTGTGTTTTGCCTGTGTCGAGACCTACAGGAAGTTATTAGTTTGGTCATGCACTAAGAAAATGTCTTCACGCGCTAAAGTATAGGGCCCACGCGCTAAACAGTGAGCTGGATGCACTAGACTGTTGATCAGATGTGCTATGGAATGTTGTCGACGCACCGATTCCTGTTTCCCACAGACCTACAAAAGTCATTAATTTGAAAAACCGATTTGTTATTTGGGGTTGGGCCCCACGGTGGGTGCCAGAAATGTATGCGGAAAAAGTGGGCTGATAGAATTCAATATGTGAAAATATTGTTAAAAACTTGTCCACACACACACAGGACTTCTTGATGCAAGCTATGGAGTAATAATGTATTACTCAGCTTCCCAAGGAGTGTCCCATGGTTCTCTATCTCACAATGTCCCTCAAACCAATATTTTTGCTCTCAGATCACTGAGCAAAATGGTTCAGGGATGGCAAATGCAAGAACGAGGGATGTTCTGATTGATTTTAGTATGACACGTGTTGTAAGCTATATATGATTCTAGAAATGCAATAAACTAAATGATAAGATGACAAGATTAGTATAAATACTATCCTAACATGATATGTTTAATCTATGATTGAGCTAAAATGATAAAGAACTTATTCTAAACATGCATATTTAGTCTACTTTCTGATTTAAAGAGAGGCTAAATGATGAGCATATATGAAATGAAAGCTTGAAACTATTTTAGCATAAGTGTGATGCTACAAATTTGAAAGATGAATGTTAAAAATGGAGGAATGAGAGCTCTATTTATAGCACAAACAGGTCAATGGATGGTCAGGATTGAAAGGTTTAATCAAGGGCCAAGTTTGAAAGTTGGGGATCCATGTGCGCAATTGGCACCAATGAAATGGTGATAAGTGTCAACATAGGATTGGGTTGAGAGAAGAGGTTGGAGGCATTAAAGGCCTAAGAAGACCTCATGGTTATCTAAAGGCTAAGGGTCAAGTCTATATTAGGCTTACCCACTGGATTAAGAGTTAATCCAAGGATAAACCTTTGTGCAAATGATTAAGAGATAATCATGGTCAAAGCATTAAAGGCCTGATGAGACCTTTGGGTTGGGTAGAGGTTGAGTCAAAACAAATGTTTTAACCATGTGGGAGGGTTTGAGTTAACCATTAATGGTTATTGGAGACTTTGGGGATTAAGTGGTTGAAGGTTGAAAACCTTTAATGGTTATCAAAGACTTTAAGGTTTTTGAGAAGTGACTTCCCTTTGCTTAGGGATGTGACAAAGTTTAGAGGAGGGTTAGGTTAATTAGAAGCGATTAGAAGATTCTAGAAGGGATTAGGAAGGGGTTTGGGATTTTGCAAGTGGATGGGGGGGGGATAATATGATTTAATTGAAATTATTTAATTCAATTTGGTTGCAATTTGGAGAAATTAAATAAATTAGATTTATTCAATTTAGGATAACTATTTAATTAAATTTGAATTTAATTAAAAGTGGATAGGGGGGATTTAATTGAATAAAATGATTTATTCATTAAATGGGTATAGTGAATTTAATTTAAATAAATTGAATAATTTATTTAATAAAATAGAAGAAGGTGGATAATTTAATTAAATTGGATTTAATCAAATAGAGAAATGAACATAAAATATTCATTTAGGAATATGGTCATTTTTATACGTCTATAGCAGTTACTTGGGAAGTGATGACCCTTGAACTCTTTCTCATATCAACATCTAAGTAGGACCTTATGGTCTAAATCGTGCTTGCGCGAATACATTTGTTTGGTATGTTGATGGGCTTAATGTCTCAATCACGCTTGCGTGACATCAAGGAGTAACGCTTAACAGAAATCCTGACTAAACACCTTGTTTTTAGAGGCCAAAAATCCTTCTAGTTGCTTGAGAAGGACAAGTTCAGATACTTGGAAGAGATACTAAGTTCGCCATGGGGAGATTTCCATGGGGACTGATGCTTGGATTCCCTGAGAAGTGAGTGCCATGGAGGGGAGCCCGTGGGGTCAAACATCTATGTATTCTCCTTGAATCCCATAACAAGTCTACCTCTCAAGTACCTAATGTCCTTGCCTACCATAAGAAATGTGGGAATGAGCATGATTGTCTTGAGTCTAAGTTGAAATATATTGTATTCTTTGCTTGTCAAAAGTTGAATTGTATCTCATTTCAAGAACAAGACAAATTGATTCAAAACAAGGTTAAACACAAGAGCATTTCATCCAACAAAGTTCAAAACACATCTTCAAACATGGTTGTCAAACATTGTTCAAAATCTTGTCTCAACATGCATGTCACTTAGATTTAGGTTCATCCTAGGTTTGCATTTTGCAAAGTCATTGTCAACTACCAAGGTTAAGTTTCACCTAGGTCATACCCCTTTGCATATCAATAAGGGTCATCCATTTTGCATGTGTCCTCTTGCATTAGAGTAATACCATTTCATAATTCAAACTTAGGTTGACATTGTCATACATTTGCATTTGCATACCCTAGGTTTCTTCATTAAGCTTAGGTCATTATCATATCATATTAGGGTCATTTGCATAGTAATTGTCCCTTTGCATATAGTGTCAAAACTAGGTTTTGTCACACTTGAGTAATTGCAAATCTTTGATAAACCCTAAGTCATTGTTAAGAAGTCTAGACCTTATCAAATTTTTGTCTTTTTGTCATCAATGTCATTTGGTCAAACCTAGCTTAGTATCCAAGCATATAGGGGAGACATTGTCATCTTGTCCTTTTGTCACTTGGTCCTTTTGTCCTTTGAGGTCTAGACATCATTTCAATTTCCTAAGGGTCTCTTTTAGATTTGCATTCCAAAAAGTTTGTCAAAATCTTCAAAAACAACCAAAAACATAGGTTGCATTCTTTCCATAGATTGCATTCTCATTTATTTAGTTTGCATTTAGTTGCACATCATACATCATCCTTTTAAAATAAAAAATTCCAAAAATATTGCATTTTCATAGTGACATGTCTATTGAAACAAGGTTCCAAGCACCAATGATGCAACAAAGTTTGACATATCAACCGACAATGCAATCCCAACAACAAAGCAACATTGATCAAACTTATCATGATGATGTAAATGTCCAAATACAAAAACTAGAGGAGAAACTAGCTCAAGAAAATGAGATTTTGGAACAAAGAGTGAAAAACATTGAGAAGAATAGATCACAAATGTCCAAAGTGTTTCAAAAATTTCCAGGTTGAAATCCAAATATTGAGCCAACTGATGTAAGATCTCTTCTTGAATGATTAGACATACTAGCTCTCCTCTCACAAATAGAGATGATGAAACATTTTCAAGAAAAGAGACAACATCAATTTCAACATTATGTGCCTCCACAACAAGAACAAGAAGGTGTTTACTATCAATCAGATATACAACCAATACAACCAATGGTCCAATTTCAACAATATGTCCAACCAACTATACAATGTCAACAAATAGTTCAACCAATGGTGGAATATCAACAAGTTCAATCAACATATCAATGTCAACAACCACAACCAAACATTCAAAAACAAAGGTTGCAACACACACCAAGCCAAGTTTCAAACATGTTGGAACAATTGAACCAAGTCCAATATCAAAACATGACATCAGATCAGAACCAACTCCTTGCTAAACAAGTTCAAATTCCAGATACAACCATGTCAAAAGCTCGAAAGAAAGGTGGCTTTATTGCAATGCTCTTAAGGAAATTACCAAGTGAGTTCTTTGAGGAAGATCAAAATAATACACTTATGTCTAGCAATGCCTCATCCCCCCACAAACAAATTGACTCTCCAGTGGCATCTATCCCTACACCTCTAGAAGTTTCACAAGAACCTTCCATATTGTCCTCATCAAACAATACACCCAAGGATGAAATTATCCAAGAGCTATCCATAATTGATTGCCATGATAATCCAATTCATGAAGCACATCCTTGTCATGTTTCAGAAATACAAGACCCAAGGCAACCATGCACTTTATTGCCATTACCTATTTTAGAGGACCCCATTTGAAGTCCCTCTTCCTCATGTTCAAGCATTGATTCCTTGCCAGAATCCATCACAAATGTTCAAAGTGCATTTCCTTTATGCCAAACCATTGATTCCTTGTCAGAATCCCCCATGCATATCCAAAGTCCAACCTCATGTCAAGAGGATAATTTAGAGCCTGAAGAAATGAGTCCTAAAGAAAATCAAGATCAAGATCCTAAAACCTTATCATCCCATCCAATTGTTGACCAGGATCCCATTTCCCCAGACACTCGCAATGATTCACTTATTCCTGTCAATTCTATCCAAGAAAACAATGTCCCTTTAAATCCCATTGACACTCCATTCCCCAAGCAAGATCAAGATATCCCAGTCCCTCCAATCCCAAACGATCCCCTTCCATTTCATGAACACAATGTCCTTTCAAATCCCATTGGCATTCCACTTCCTAAGAAAGATCAAGATATCCCTTCCATCCTTTCCGATGATCCCATTAAAAGTCAAGAGCAAAGCACCTTTGAAGAGGATTCCAATGATCTTCCTCCTTGTCAAGATAAAATTATTCCTTTAAATCCTCCACAAGATCCACTTGTTCCTCTATCTCCACATCCTAATCCAACATATCCACTCCAAGATCACATATCTTTTGATGATCCCATTTTTTTTCTCATTCCATCTCTTGAAGAGCCTGTCATTGAACCATGTCCACTACACAATCTTAGTCCCCTTCATGATTCTAATGTGTCAGTGCAAGATGTTCATGAACCCTCGACATGCATAATGGGTTCTTCCACTTTGGTGCAATCCGATCCACTTCAAGATCTCATTATTTCTCTCATATCATATCTACCTCATAATGGACTCGCATCTTCTTTGCAAAGAAAAGAGTATCCTACAAGTCAAAATATTCATAAAGGCAAAGGAGTAGATCTTCATAAGCAAGAATCCCTTCATGTTAAAGAAAATATTAAGGGTCATGGCCTCAGTGAAATTCCTCAAGATGTTGGTATCCCTCCATCAAATCCAAACATACACCTTCCCCATCACACCTTCCATCCATCTTAGGTCCTTATATTCCTTTGTCCTCTATGCAAGGTTAGAAAAGACACACATCCTTGAGTAAATTTCATCCATCCAAAAGAAGTCCATTTCATTCATATCCATCCATGCATTCCTTTCCCCCTCCAAGCAATTTGGATGCCAAGTATAAAAGTCATAAGTCTAGCAATCCACATGTATTCCAAGATCAACATGTCCAATATAATCGACATGTCAAAGCAAAGAACAATATGATCTATAAAGAAAAAGAAATATCCAAAAGGCCACAAAGGCCCATTGCTCAAAAACCAAATTCAAAATATATATGGGTTCCTAAATCCCTTGTGCAAGCAATGCACTCCAAGGAACCACAAAAACATGAAAAATCAAAAACCATGTGGATCCCTAAGCAACTCCTTGAAGCACAAAAGCCTAAAGAAACATCCAAATTGGCATCCAAAATTGCTATTCCTCCATCACCTCCTTCATCCGTTTTGGGCCCTTATGTCCCAAAATCCCAAGCTATTCCTCCATCCAAATCTCACAATCTGAGATCCATTTTTCCTCCATCAATCCACCACTCCTCAAGGTGTGTGCCAATGTTGATCTTGCCAACATTTCCATCCACTAAAGCCTAATTCTTCCAATACCCTATCCATTATCCAATGCATATTTTCCATCCTTCGATCCCTCTAGTCCAATCCTTTGCATAAATCCTTGCCCTAATTTCATCTCTTTTTCCATGTCCTTATCCTACCAACGTCTTTGAGCATACTTTTAAAGGTCATGGTCCATTTTTTCCAAGGCTACTATCCAAACAAAAAGATGTTTGAGTCCTTCTTCCATCCCCTATCATGTGTCCATCTTCTATTGAAAAAGTCAAAAATTAAAAAATGACAAAAAAGTGAAAAAAAAAAGAAAAAAAGACAAATGAAAAAAAGTAAAGCAAAAATAATTCGTCCTCTAGTGAAAACTTGGTAAATAGGTGCCTTGGGCAAGTACCATGATGAAAACCTGGCAAATAGGCATCATGCGTAATCTATGAACTTCTTGCACACCACACTTGGGGGCAGGTTTCCTCCTTCATATCCTATTGCCCTTCATTATCCTATCATACCATGTCATTACCCTTCATATCCTATTGTCCCTCATGTCCAGTTTCCCTTTCTACGGTTGATCTTGACAAGGCTGAGGATCTTCATGAGCATCATGCATCTTGTTTGCAGCTTTTAGTCCATCATAGCTTTTGGTCTTTATCCATTTGCTTATTACAACCTTTCATCCATATTTCCTATCTTATTGCAACTCTCTGCCACTATCCCTTAGCCAATCCCAACCTTCAGTCCATGTCCCTTATCCATTCTTGGTCTTGCTTATCCTATCCATATCTTATCACTATCCATACACTCTTTTTCATTCCTTGATCTTGATCTGACATAAGGACACAAAATTTAAATATGGTTTGAAAAACCTCTTGACATGTCCCTCATGCCATGTTCCTGCTTTACATTGTCATATCCAGTCTCTTGTCCCATCATGCAATAGCCCTTGAGAATTGCATCTTTGTTGTCTCCATAATAAAAGGCCTTTGTCTTCCCTCTATCCACCAACATTTCAGAAAGCATATTTATTCACCTGTCATATTCCTTGCCTTGCTAGACACTGGGGGCAAAATCCATAAAAATTGAAAAATGTCCTGAAATAATTCAAAAAAAATTGGAAAATGTCCTGAAAAAAATTTAAAAAAAAAAAATTGAAAAATGTCCTAAAAAAAATCTCATAAAAATTGAAAAATGTCCTGAAAAAATCTCATAAAAATTGAAAAATGTCCTGAAATAAATTCAAAAAAATTGAAAAATGTCCTAAAATAATTCAAAAAAATTGAAAAATGTCTTGAAATAATCCAAAAAAATACCTAAAAAGTCAAATAAAGTCCTGAAAAAACGAACAAAAAAAAATAAAATTGTAAAATCTCGAAAAACAAGCATTTTGCAATAAATGATCCCTCTGTGCATAGACAAATCGCTAAGCATACATCCAATGACTCGCAATCATACATTGTGCTTTACTGAAATCATGCGTTGACAGATGAACTCTTTCAATCAAACCAAACATTCAAATTGATCAAAAAGTGTCATATCAATCAACCTCAAAATCATTTGTCCTTGTCTCTACTATCATGGGTCTTATACAGGGTGTGGTATACTCGAAACTAGACTGTGTCCTGTCTTAGATGGGGTACCGCATGTCCTGAAACTAGATAGCATGATCATCCTATCAGCACTTTCAACTTTTGACAATGAAGATCAAGATGTTTGTTTGATTTGTTGGAATTTGTGCATCTTATCTTTTTATTGATTTATCTTCAATCATGTTCCTATGTTGCTCGATGATGTCACTGAGTGATTTAGAGTGGCTGGGATGGTTCATGGTCCTTTTCTTTTGGTTGTGATTGTTGTTTGTCTGCGATGTGTTTGTCTTACGCAAAGGGATTGCATTATCGCTCTGGCCTTCATTGCCATGTAGTGCCGCATCCATTTTGCCATATCAAATAAAGGTTCTCACCTACTTATGTGCATTGGTGAAAGCAAGTATTTCTTCATCTCTACCTGTCCTCTGTCTAATTTCTGCTTACTAACATTTCTTCGGTCAGTCTTGGCAGTCCGTTTGATCCTATCATTTTCTATCATTCTTATCGATCAATTGGCCTCTTTTCTGCATGTTTCCAGCCAATTCCTTAAGGGGGCATGCATATGTCATTGTTATTGTCTGGGGCATTTTCATTATTATTCTTTGAAACAATGCTTAGAATCGCATTGTCTCAAAGAGGGGCAAAATGTAGACACATAAAAATGGTCAACGCTTGCGGAATCGTACTTTAACATTGGCGCATTGCCTTATTTTAGGTTTTTGCGTTGCATTAACATTTCTTCTATGTTGTGTACTTGGTCTTTATCATTTGCGAGCATCGAGTCCTTCTTTTGCATTCCTCATTTTTATCGCTTTTGAATTAGGGTTTTGTCCTCTTATCAATCTTATCGTTTTGAGATCGATTTGTCATCGATCCTCGTCCTTGTCAATCTTGTCATTTTACGATTGATTCGTCATCGATCCTTGTCCTCTTCAATCATGTCAATTGGTGCATATCAATTTGGTCTCTTTATCAATATTGGTCAATTTGTCAATCAATCTCAATTGTTTATCAATCAAATCATTTATCACATTGATCATTTATCAATTCAAAATCATGATCGAATCGACATCAAATCAATCTTACATCAAGACCTAATTGTCTTTCTTGCATTTCTAATTCATCTTCCAAGGTTTTATGATTTATTCATTTAATCTTGTTTGGCATTTCCCTCTAGGTTAAATAATTTATTTATTTATCCTAAGTCTTCTTGTCACAATTAAATGTTTATTTAATTGGCTAATTAATTCCTCCTATTTTTGTAAATTAATTAATGAATGAGAAATTATTAATTAATTTACCTATTTTTCATCAATTTCCTAATTTCCAAGTCATCATTTCTAACCTAATTTTCTAAATTCTCCTAAATTCCTAAATGTCTATTTCTATTTCAAATTCTTGTCATAAATCTTTGCATAGCAATTTGTCATAAATTGTTATAAATCCTTGCATATCAATTTATCATACACATGTCATAATTTTGCTATTCTTGATTTGAATTTCCATTCGAATCACTATCATGCTAATTTGTTCATCTCTCCAATTTGTCTATAAATTGGATGAATTTCTTCAATCAAATCCCCTAATCAGATTATCGAATTTCTAATCAATCACGCTTTGAGTACTTTTGAGCAATTTTCTTACCTACTTGCTTTCAATCATGTATGTGCACTTGTAGGTGAGATCCACAACCAAACATATTTGAAGAGGAAAGAAGGACAATGGAGCCGCATGAAGGAAGCATTCAGATCTACATTTGGTTTGTATAGTATTTACTTTTGAATGTTTCATCTTTATGTCTTTATTGAGTGTGTTTAGGATAGATCATTACATTTAAGCTTTGTGATTGGGCTAGATTAGTTTTTAATTTTTTTGTGATGATTCCTAATTTCCTATGCTACAGAGACATATGAAGAAGTGGAAGATGAGGAGGACTAGACAGCAGTAGCAATGCCCCAAGACCAAAAACTATTCTTGGATGCAGTCAAATCCATCAACAAGGATTGATAACTCAATGATGAACCACTAGTACCAAACCGGTACTGAGAGGGGGGGGGTGAATCAGTACAAACACAAATACAATCCAAAATTGGTTTGACAGCAAATACTCCAAATGACTGACAAACAGGGATACTAGTTAAACAAAGTGCAACCGGTAACATCCAGTAAAGCTCATTTAGTCATGAACCGGTCACTCAATAAGCTTTCCTCTTAGCTCAATACTACAATATCATTATATCCTCATGCATAAATAGGTAAACTTATTTGTTAGATCTTCACAACAGTGAGTTCAATATGTTTTATAGATAGGCATAAAACATAGAACCTTCATGTGCTTAATAGATGAAACAAAGCATCACAAGACAAAAGCATTTCACATGACACACATATTTTTCACGTGGAAACCCAACTAGGAAAAACCACGATGTGGATGAATACCCACAAGATACTTTTTGAACTCTTTAGAAGTCCACTCTGTTAGGAGCCTTGTCTGGTTAAGGACATTACAATAGGTTCTGGTAGGAACTGATCCTGTTAGAGATCACCCGGTTAAGGGATACTCAGTTAAGGGTTAAACTCGGTAGGGTCACCTTGTTAGAGGATTTCAAGAACTCAATAGCTGAAAGGATCTCCTAAGCTCTCTAGCTTCTCAGAACTCATTAGCCTTGAGTTACTTGGTTAAAGGATTTGAAACAAGCCGGTTAAGACCACCTGATTTAAGGGATTTTGAATCAAGCTAGTTAAGGCTACCCTATTAGGGGATTTTACAACTGTTGAAGTGGTTAGAGATCAACAGGAATTACAATGATCTGTTAACAGCACTCAATGCTAATGCAAATCCATTTTGGCTCCTCTTCACCTTCTGCACATTCACTTTGGAGATATCCCTTCTCTCCTTTGGTCTGGCAAGAATCACGTATCACTTCCCTTGGATACACACTCACAACTTTTGCCAACAACCTCAGAAAGAAACACAACATTGACCTTATAGGAAACATACAGGTCAGTAGCAAAAACCCTAAACCCTAAACCTATTAGGTTAAGCAGTTCAGACGGTTCGATCCTGACCATTGAATCATACTGCATCAAATGCAACAATCTTGAATTGATCTCAAGACATTCTCCATCGTTCATTATCCACCATTTTCATGGCGGCTAATAACCCATCTTGCATTATCACCATTTGATAGACTTCACACATTCCCGAGGTAGATAGGAATATTCATCTTCATGCAAGATCCTTCACGCACACAGAGCTTACACGGCAACACGGTCTGTCCTCCATCATACTTCTAACTCATCACACAAAGATCACCGATTGAGTCACACAGACTTGAGGTACTCCAACCAAAAACCCCAAAGTGGAAGCTACCTACCAACCAGTAGTCATACAATGCTTTCATGTGCCGGTTCCCATAACTACATGTCGGTTCACCTTGAACAAATATGTCGCTTCAATTTTGGCATATAAACCGATTCATACATATGCCAGTTCCTCTCTCTCTTCACCTATCACATGTGCCGGTTCACACCATGTCTCATATTGACATCAATGACAACATACAATATCATTATGTCTTCATGCCGGTTTACATAATGTCATGCGGATTCACATAATCCAACAATCTCCCCCTTTGGCATTGATGGCAATATACAAAAGATATCTTCTCTGCTTCACATCTTCTCCCCATTTGCTGTAGATATCTTTTTGCTTCACTCCTTCTCCCCTTTTGACAACAATGCCAAAGTGGAGGTACAAACATCTCTGTTTCATCATGTTGCTCCCCCTGAGGAGTAGCATCCTTCAACACACCAATCAACAAAAACTTTGTCTTTCCAGTACTTGACTGATGTGGAACAATCACTTTTAGTTCACCTCTTGAAGGGGCAATACCCCTAATTCACCTCTCAAATGCATAAATGTTGTCTTTGGAAGAGGCTTGGTGAAAATGTCTGCTAACTGCTCCTTACTGGACACATGCTCTAGTGCAATCTCTTTATTCTGAACCTTTTCCCTCAAGAAATGATACTTAAGCTCAAAATGCTTGGTTCTAGAATGTAAAACTGGATTCTTTGATATATTGATAGCACTTGTGTTATCATAGAATATACTTACCGGTTCAGATATAGGGATCTTGAAGCCTTCCAGTACATGCTTCATCTAGATTGTTTGAGCGTAGTTCATGAAAGATGCAACATACTCCGCTTCCACTGTAGACTGAGAGATACAACTCTGATTTTTACTCATCCATGAGACCAGTCTACCACTGAGAAAGAATGCACCATCGGTTGTGCTCTTCTGGTCATCCACATTACCGGCCCAATCAGCATCTATGAATACTTTCAGATTGAAATTATTGCTATATGGGTACCACAATCCATAGTCAACTGTTCCCTTCAGATACCTAAGAATTCGCTTGACTGCAATCAAGTGAGATTCTCTTGGACTCTTCTGGAACCTTGCAGTAATGCCAACTGCATGTGCAATAACTGGTCTGCTATGCACTACATAATGCAACTTACCAATCATTGATTAGTATTCCTTCTCATTAACTATTGTAGAATCATCCTCTTTTGTCAATTTGCAACCAGTCACCATTGGTGTACCAACCGGTTTGCTATCTTCCATGCCAAAAGTCTTCAACACCTCTTTGACATATTTGGACTGGGTGATGAAGATTCCATCTTCTATCTACTGAATCTGTAGTCCAATGAAGAACTTAATCTCCCCTATGAGTGACATCTCAAACTCTTTCTTCATCTCATCAGCAAACTCATGAATCATCTTGTCATCTCCACCAAAGATGATGTCATCAACAAAAACTTCACAGATTAGAATCTGATCTCCTTCAGACTTCAAGTAGATATTGCTATCTTCACTTGTTCTCTCAAATCCACTCTTCACAAGATGAGAATGTAGGCACTCATACCATGCCCTAGGTGCTTGCTTTAGATAATATAATGCTTTATGTAGCCTACATACCATATCACTATCTTCAGATAGGGAAAACCCATCTGGTTGCTCAATGTACACCTCCTCTTCAAGTACACCATTTAGGAATGCAGATTTTACATCCATTTGATATACCTTGAACCTCTTAAAAGCTGCATATGCAAGAAGCATACGAACTCCTTCCAATCTGGCTATAGGAGCAAAGGTTTCCCCATAGTCTTCACCTTCTTCTTGAGCATATCCTTTGCATACCAGTTTGGATTTATTCCTAATCACTGTGCCATCCTCATTCAACTTATTTCTGAACACCCATTTGGTGCCAATGACATTTTTATGCTCTGGTATGGGTACCAAGGACCATGTACCATTTTTCTCTATTTGGTCAAGTTCTTCTTCCATTGCCTTGATCCAGTCTTCATCTTTATGAGCCTCTTTGAATGACTTAGGCTCAAATTCAGAGATCATACATGAGTTTTCTCTGATCTTTCTTCTGGTAAGGATTCCTGCATCCTTATCACCTATGATCTGCTTGGGATCATGATTCAACTTGACATACCGAGGAATGGTCTTAACTGGTTCTTCTTGCTTTTCTTCTTCATCCTCATCTTCATCAGTATCAACATTCACCGGTTCAGGAACACTATTTCTGGTACTCGGTTGACTGACAACCGGTTCCCAGAAGGTTGCAACCGATTCATTTATAGCTTGCTCACTACCGGTTTCCTCAGTCTTCTCAGAGGATTCATCAACTCTTACATTGATGCTTTCCATAATTCTTTGAGTCCTATTGTTGTAGCACTTGAAAGCTTTACTCTTGGTGGAATATCCTAGAAATATTCCCTCATCACATTTAGCTTCAAATTTTCCTTGATGTTCACTCCTCTTGATGTAACATTTTCTACCAAATACCTTAAAGTAGTTAACCATAGGTGTCTTACCGGTCCAATACTCATAAGGAGTTTTATCCTTACCCTTTTTGATGAGTACCCGGTTCATAGTGTAGACTGCAGTGCTCACCGCTTCTCTCCAAAAAGTGTGAGAAACCTTTCCTTGGATCAACATGGTTCTAGCTGCTTCAACCACAGTCCGGTTATTCCTCTCTGCTAGGCCATTCTGGTGTGGAGTCTGGGGGGCAGACAACTGTCTCTTGATGCCAAATTCTTCACAATACTTGTTGAATTCACTGGAAGTGAATTCCCCTCCTTGATTAGTTCTGAGACACTTGATCCTTTTGCCGCTTTCCTTCTCCACTAATGCTCTAAAAGATTTGAATTTCATAAAGGCTTTAGACTTGTCTTTCAAGAATGTTACCCACATCATTCTTGAGCAGTCATCAGTGAGAATCATGAAGTACCTATCACCCTGCATACTTCTAGTTTTCATAGGACCACATAAATCAGTATGCACAAGATCAAGCAAGTTGTCAGCAGTGAAAGATTTACCTTTAAAGGTTGAGGAAGACATTTTCCCACATTGACACTCTCTGCATAAGGTATTGTCCAGTTTTTTTCAATACCGGCAACCCTCTAACTGCCTTGATCTTACTAGCCTTTACAATGTTATCAAAGTTTACATGGCAGAGTCTCCTATTCTAGCTATCATCAAGCTTAGCCATAAGACATGTACTTATATTTACATTCAGATGAAATAAGTTACCTTTAGTCTGCATGCCGGTGGCCACCAATTTACCATCTTTTCCCTTGATTCTGCAAGCTCCATTTTTGAATTTCAGAGTGAGGCCACTGTCATTTAGTTGGGCAACACTTAGAAGGTTGTGTCTGAGACCATCAACCCAGTACACATTGTCAGCACTACTCTTTCCATTCAAAGATATGGACCCTCTGCCTTTGACCATGCATGGTGCATCATTGCCAAAGCAAACCACACCACCATCATACTCCTCTAAGGATAGAAACTTGCTCTGGTCACCAGTCATATGGTGAGAACAACTACTGTTAATGATCCACTCATTGAAATTATCAAACCGAGAGACAAGAGCCTTCTTGTCTGCCACATCTTCCTTTACAACAACAAACACAATGTCTTCATTCTCTTCATCTTCTGATTCCTCATCTGTGACACCTTCATCAACTACCACAAAACAGTTTCTTCGGTTTCCTCCTTTGAATTTCTTGAACCTTTCCAGTTTATCCTTGTTGTCACTATTAGGACAGTTCATAGCAGTATGTCCTATCCGGTTATAGGAAAAATATTTCAAAGGCATCTTAACTTTGTATTTACCAGTTCCTTTTGAAAATTTGCTGGCAAGAAGAGCTTCAAATTCCATTAGAAACTCTTCATCGTTCATTTCTCTGCTCTGACTAGGCTCCCTACTGGTGCTAGCCTCTTTTCCTTTTCTGGATGGTATAGTAGAGGCTTTAAAAGCTGATTCTGTCTTTTGAACACTGCCATCAAAACTATTCAGTTCATAGGCTGTCAACTTGGCTATGATGGAGTCCAAGGATGCCTTAGACTTGTCTATTGATCTCAGCTCCTGAATAGTAGCAACCCTTATTGCATAGACCGACAATAGGGATCTCAGAACTTTGCTTACCATAGTGGAATCTTCTATTTTTCCACCTGCACTCTTTATTTCTCCAACAAATGTTTTGATTCTTATTCCATACTGCTGAATGGTCTCTCCTTCAACCATCTGCATGTCTTCAAACTTCCCTCTCAGGCTCTCTTCCTTAGCCTGTTTTACATTCTCATCACCACCATAGATATTTTCAAGAGCATCCCATACCTCTTTGGGATTTGTCTTGTCCTAAACATCAATGAACTCAATGTCAGATAGACTACTGATGAGGGCTTCCATGACTTTCCCATTTTCTTGTATCTCTCTCTTTTGGTCATCGGTGAGAGTACCGGTAGGAACAACATATACATTTTCAACATAACTCCAGTGTTGAACACCCATGCTTTTGATGAATATCTTCATCCTGTCTTTCCATATACCAAAATCTTCTCTGTTAAACTTTGGACCTTCCCTCTTCATCATTTGACTAGGATCTTTTCCTCAAGTGGTTAAGCTTACAACACAGAGGACCTGGAGAGCTCTGATACCAATTGATAACTCAATGATGAACCACTAGTACCAAACCGGTATTGAGAGGGGGGGGGTGAATCAGTACAAACACAAATATAGTCCAAAACCGATTTGACAGCAAATACTCCAAATGACTAACAAACAGGGATACCGGTTAAACAGAGTGCAACCGGTAACATCCAGTACAGCTCAATTAGTCATGAACCGGTCACTCAATACTACAATATCATTATATCCTCATGCATAAATAGGTAAACTTATTTGTTAGATCTTCACAACAATGAGTTCAATATGTTTTATAGATAGGCATAAAACATAGAACCTTCATGTGCTTAACAGATAAAACAAAGCATTTCACATGACCCACATATTTTTCACATGGAAACCCAATTGGGAAAAACCACAATAGGGATGAATACCCACAAGCTGCTTTTTGAACTCTTTAGAAGTCCGCTCTGTTAGGAGCCTTGTCTGGTTAAGGACATTACAATAGGTTCTAGTAGGAACCAATCCTGTTAGAGATCACCCGGTTAAGGGATACCCGGTTAAGGGTTAAACCTGGTAGGCTCACCTTGCTAGAGGATTTCAAGAACTCAATAGTTGAAAGGATCTCCTAAGCTCTCTAGCTTCTCAAAACTCATTAGCCTCGAGTTACCCAATTAAGGGATTTGAAACAAGCTGGTTAAGACCACCCGATTTAAGGGATTTTGAATCAAGCTAGTTAAGGCTACCCTATTAGGGGATTTTACAACTGTTGAAGTGGTTAGAGATCAACAAGAATTACAATGATCTGTTAACAACACTTAATGCTAATGCAGATCCGTTTTGGCTCCTCTTCACCTTCTGCACATTCACTTTGTAGATATCTCTTCTCTCCTTTGGTCTAGCAAGAATCACGTATCACTTCCCTTGGATACACACTCACAACTTTTTCCAACAACCTCAGAAAGAAACACAACATCGACCTTATAGGAAACATACAGGTCGGTAGCAAAAACCTTAAACCCTAAACTTGTTAGGTTAAGCAGTTCAGACGGTTTGATCCTGACCGTTGAATCATACTGCATTAAATGCAACAATCTTGAATCGATCTCAAGACATTCTCCATCGTCCATTATCCACCGTTTTCATGGCGGCTGATAACCCATCACGCGTTATCACCGTTTGACAGACTTCGCACATTCCCAAGGTAGATAGGAAAAGTCATCTTCATGCAAGGTCCTTCACACACAGAGAGCTTATGTGGCAACACGATCTATCCTCCATCATACTGCTAACTCATCACACAAAGATTACTGATTGAGTCACACAGACTTGAGGTACTCCAACCAAAAACCCCAAAGTGGAAGCTACCTACCAACCGGTAGTCATACAATGCTTCTATGTGCCGGTTCCCATAACTACATGCCGGTTCACCTTGAACAAATATGCTGCTTCACTTTGGCATATAAACCGGTTCATACATATGCTAGTTCCTCTCTCTCTTCACCTATCACATGTGTCAGTTCACACCATGTCTCATATTGACATCAATGACAACATACAATATCATTATGTCTTCATGCCAATTTACATAATGCCATGTCGGTTCACATAATGCCAACAAGGATAACTTGGATGGATTACCCACCTATGGAAGAAATCTCGATGGAGAGGAGTTACTAGATTGGATAGAAGCATTAAATAATCATTTAGATTATAAGGAGGTAGCAGAGGAGAAAATAGTAAATGTATCCAAGTGAATTGGTTTGGTGGAACATGATGCAAGAAGAAAGGGTACAAGTAGGTAAGAAAAGGATAACTGCATGGGAGTGTATGAAGATAAGGCTTAAGAGGGATTATGAAGTTCCAATCCACAAGAGACTACAAAATCTAAAATAGAGGGAGCTATATTCCTATGCATACACTAAGGTGTTGGGACTCATAAAATTTGAGTCAAAATTTGAGAGGCCCATTTCGAAATTTTGTTATTGCATTTTCAAAAAGCCACCTAATCTCATTTAGATGGCTTAGTTTGAAGAATGGTAAAATAGGGCCAGTTTATTATTAAGTGGTAAAGCCTTGAAATCTGTGTCCTATACCTTTCATTTGGCCTATGAAGTTTTTTGCAACTTTCACAATTCAGTTTGGATCAATTGATCAGGTACCCATTTCAAGGGGTGAGCTGAAAGTCCATCATAGGTGCAAATGCAGATTCTTTTAAATGACCTATTTTGAGGTCTTGCATCTTTTGCCTAGTAGATCATCATGTTGAAATTTAAAATTTATTGATTTGTATGCATATAGGTGAATCCGCATGCCAAGTTTCAAGTCATAGCCAATCCGTTTGATCAATTTGCCAAGAGGGTTTCTTGAGCCATTTTATTGAGTTTTCTGCACTTTCATTGTTGCATATGTTAAAGTGGCTATTTTCATGATCTCACCATTTGCACCCAGTCAGCCTTTTGGTTGAATTAAACATTCTATGGTATTCTTTGTACTTCAAGGTATCTATGCCCCAGATTTGGGGATCTACGGAGACCATTTGATATTTTTAGTAAAGGCACTTTGAGGTCCCTACACATTCATTTTATCAGGTTCATAGTGCTGATAGAGCCAAATGCTCATCTTTGACCATTAATATCTCATCATCCAGGATTCATTTTGAGAAATGGTTTGGCAAAGTGAATGCCCACATATCAGATTACATGCCTATCAGTTTGTGAAGTCCAAAAAGGTGTTCTGACCAGCTTTAAAATTGCATCTTTGGGTTTAAATGTGAAAATGGGACACAAGCGCCTGAAAGTTGCAAGTTGAGTTTTAATGATCAGAAAATTATGTCGATCAATTCTAGAGGCATGTTTAAGGTATCTGAGGCATTTCAAGGGTTAGTTACATGAAAACAGTTTTTTTTTACTCAGGCCCACTTTGGGGCCCAACCTGACTGGTGCTTCGCATGAGCTTTTTGATAATCAAAGAAGTCGATTATAGAATATTGGGAGAGAACAATACATACCCAGGTTCACATAAGTGAACTACATTGAAGGGTCTAGTGATAAGAAGTGGATCAGAAAATTTTTTCCTTAGACCCGAGAGATAGAGGTAAACAATAGAAAAGTTTTTGGCAATCATTCTTTTCGACCAAATCAAAGAGAAGTGATTAATGTGACAATGAGTGGACATGATGTATATGTTTTGATGCCTACTGGTGATGGAAAAATACTCACTTATCAGCTACCGGCTATTGTTTGCCCCCGTGTAACTCTTGTGGTTTCTCCTCTTGTGTCACTCATTCAAGATCAGATTATGCATCTTTCCCAGGCAAGTATCCCTGCGATATATTTTAGTACAAACATGGAGTGGCAAGAGAAAACCTTGCATCAAAGGGAGATATTGGCTCGAATTGTTTTACCTCCCACAATTAATTTACCTCTCGGTGGAGTGAGATGGATTTTTCTATGGCAGGGGCAGAACTATAACTACAATTCTTTTCTATTGATCAGCATCAAATATGAATGGTAGGTGTTATGCAAATGCCACTACAATCTTGCTAGCATCCTAAGCCTGCACGGTGGTGAAGAAGCCTTAGAAACCGTCCAGTAAGTGAGATTGGCAGGTGCAAAGCCTAAAGCCCCTGCGTGGTGTGAGTTTGGTGGGGCAGCTTGAAGGCAAATTAAAAGGTTTTCAAATATTGCAGGTTTAGGAGAAGAAGGCATTTAACTTCAAGAAAATGAAATGCTAGACTCCTTGCATGTGATGTTGAAAAGGCAATAGAAAATTTTAATGCAAATGCAATTTGTAAGTGTAAAACCAATCAAAGTCATCCTGCACGGTGGTGAATGGAAATAGAAACTTCAAAAAATGCACAATGCCAGGCAATAACCATTATCCCACATTGGTTGTGCGTTGGGAAATTTAGGTATTTAAATACAAAGACACACATATCTATAGTGTCGAAATCTTGAGGCTTTTGACACAAGTGGAAGCTGGTGACCAGGTGGACCCCACGCGTGCACGATTCTTGAGGTAAGTGAGTTTTGCAGTAAGAGGATGAGTTAACGAGCTTGCAGGTTCAAGGATGATCAATGGTCATCGCTGATCCGCATTGTGAAAATACTCGACAGTTACCCATCGTGGATCAGCGACAAGGCACGTGCATAAAAGGGCAAATTAAAGATCGAGCAAGTTTGAGATGATTGGACGGTGGTCGTTGTGTCGCTATGCGAAGGTGCATGAAATTTACCCTTCGTGAACTAGCAACCAATGAGCTGGAAGGTCCGGGTGGCAGATTAGCTGGCGGGTCTTGATGAGGTGGTAGTCCGGTGGCAGTCACACAGCAAGGTGTAGAGGGTAAAATGGACAGAAAAATCAAAATTAAATGTAAAGTCCTGACTATAGATAGAAATTTGAAAAAATTTAAATGATGGATCCATCTAAGAGATTAATTCGCCTACGGGTTATTTTTTGCCCAAACATAGACATATTATATACCATCAGAAATCTCTCGGGATGAGGAATTCAGTTCTGCAGTTACTTTTAACAAACATCAGATATTTTGAGAGCAGTTTCCACGAGAAGGATGAAGGAAAAAAAATTTAGTTGGGGAAAGAGGACACTTGGTAATTTCTGATGAAATCTTGTCTTTTCCCTCTTCTTCATATTCTCATTTCTTCTCATTTGTAAGGGTTCTATAATTTTTGGAGAAGGCTCCATAATTCTGTGTTTCTAGCTCTAACATTTCTTTTCCAAGTTTGTAAAATTCTATGGGTCTTTTTAGGGTATAGAGTTTCATTTCAATAGTTGCATATTGTTTCATAGTTGCAGGTTTTAATTGTGTAAGGCATCAGTAGATTTTGAAGAAGTTGAAGAAATACAACTTCAGAGATCCCAAGAACACCTGCATGCAAATACCTATCACAAGAGAAGAATGGAGGCACATAAAACAAAAAAACATAAATGCTCTGAAGAAGAAAATTATCATTCAGAAAGGGAATCAATTGAATGAACAAGTACAATACAATCCATATAAAAGGATAATAGCAACCCTAAAGGTATGCAACCCTAAAGAAACCCTAAAGGGATAATGTGTATTTAATAATTAGAATAATTATTAAATACCTACAATATTTATTAAATGCCTAAGTTTAGCTTAAGCGTAGATTTTAATAGACTAATAATTAAATAAATAATTATTAGCTAATACAAGATAACTCTAACACCCCCCTTAAGATGAACTTAAGGAGTAGCTAAAAAACTAAATGCATGAAGCAAAAAATGCAACTACATGATGAAGGCAAATTGGGTCCTGACAACAAAGCCTGATGAGGTACCCAATCACAACCAAATCTCTATGAACTGGAGAAATAGAGAAAACCACGTGGGAAAAAAACTCTACTCCAAAAAGAGATGGAAAAGAAAGAAGAATACCACTGAAGCATGAAATAGCTGCAAACACTATCGAAGAGTAACTACTGATCTAAAGAACCTCCACTAAAATAGAAAATGACCAGGTAAAGAAGACTGTAATCTGCATGAGTGCCCTCAAATGACACTACTCGAATCAGATGGCAAACAAAGGCAAACAACTGAACTCGAAGTTATAGATGGCATGAGACACCAAATCCTAAAGAGCTGATTAATCGAACCAAGGAAGCATTAGAACCAACAAGACAAACCTCCTCATAATGCTGAAGAGGGAGAGGGACAGGTACATTGAAAAGAACGATCAACAAGAATTGCATGACGAAGAACCAGGAACATTGAAGGTGCAGAGAAAGTACATAATGTCGTGGAAGGAACATTCACTTGACACACAACATGAGGTGAATGTCGTGGAAGGAACACTCACTGGACAAAGGTAGATGACAAACAAGGCAAACATCAACCCCCTCATGGCACTTTATAAGTAGTGCATGTACAATAAGGCACAAGATGTGCAAGATCCCAAGTAAACAATGCATGATGGCACTTTATCTCAGTGTGTTTGCACAAATGAAATGCTACAATGATAATAAGACTGGAAACAGAAACGAGAACCAAAATAGAGACATCCTACCCAGAGAAGAGATCCCAGGACCTGAAACAACCAAGATATCCACCAGAGTGCTGAAAAGAAAAAAATTGAATAAAATATGCATGGAGAAGAATTTGGAAATAAAACTCATATGTTTGGAAAGTGCACATAACAAGCTTTCCAATGATATAAAGTTTTCAAAAAACGAAGTTCGGATGCTCATTCTATGGCTCCCGGAGTGCAAAAAAGAGACCCCACTTTGACTGGAAAAAAAACATAGTCAAACAGCAAAATTGGAAAAAAATACCAATATGATGAGGTCCGGCTCGGAATCAGCTTTTCGACACCTATTCGTTTTTGAAAAAATGACTCCGTATACCCAAGATATGGCCAAAAAACCAAACCCCTCTTTTTGAGCATAAAAAGGGTAAAAAAAAAAAAAATTTAAATAATAATAATTTTTTTTTTTGACAAAAATTTTCTGACGCATTTGTAGGTACAACCGTATGGATTTTTGTGCCTCGTAAAGCATGCCAATGAAAAAATCATGGCCTAGATGCACTTGTCACCGAAATAGGTCGAGTTATATATCAAAATGAATGGAAACACCCTTCAAAAGCCAACGGTGAGATCTATTTTGACCCAAACTGCTCTGATTTTTTTAATTGTTTTTTTTAATGAATTTCTTGAAATTCGTGCAAAAAAAAAAGCAAAACCAAAGAAAAAATTTCAGAACCCAAATTTGTGAAATTTTTATATGAAAATGGGGGTTTTGGGGCATTCTGAGCTCAACGGTGAGGTCTGTTGGAGCCCAAAATGATCAGAAACAAAATAGCTACCCCAGATCTAATAAAAAACTCTGAAAAAACTTGAAACCCTCCTCCAAAAAATCTTCTGAAAAATCAGTAACAAGAAGTAGCATATGTAGGCTCTGATACCATGAAGAAGTTGAGGAAAGACAACTTCAGAGATCCCAAGAACACCTGCATGCAAATACCCGTCACAAGAGAAGAATGGAGGCACATAGAACAAAAAAACATAAATACTCTGAAGAAGAAAATTATCATTCAAAAAGGGAATCAATTGAATGAACAAGTACAATACAATCCTTATAAAAGGATAATAGCAACCCTAAAGGTATGCAACCCTAAAGAAACCCTAAAGGGATAATGTGTATTTAATAATTAGAATAATTATTAAATACCTACAATATTTATTAAATGACTAAGTTTAGCTTAAGCGTAGATTTTAATAGACTAATAATTAAATAAATAATTATTAGCTAATACAAGATAACTCTAACAGATTTCACACAAAATTATCTCTAGGTATGCATTTATTTGTTACAAATTAAATCCTCAAGGAGGTCGGAATTTGTCATCTCAAGGAGATTGTTGTGATTGTTTATAGGTATTCTTCAGTGAAGAGTTTAAATTCTGTAATCAATCATAAGTAATGGAATATGTATCCAAGATATGATGATTTTATGAACAAGTTGAGTGATGCATTGGTATAAGGTATTGATGCAGGAATATTTTATAAGGAAAACAAACTTGCAACTAAGATTTGAATTTGTAGTTCTGTGTGTGACTCCATGCCTAATGAACAAGGCACTGGTCTTTGAAGAATTTGGGGATATTTTTAGAATCTTATAAATTTAAATAAATCTATTTCCTTTCGTGTTTGGGGGTTGTGTCCTATTCATTTCAAGCTCTTATTCATCTATTTCTTGTATAGATCTAGCCAATCTATAGTATTTTCTAACTTGTTGAGCTTGTGGAATGATCTATCTGCTTATTGTTTGATGTTGTCATATATCTATAACTAGTTGTATTTCATGCATCAAAGGGTGTCCCCCCTAGGTCTAGTAGAACCTGAAGTGCAAGAGGATCATTAGGGTCCTATGTTATGTTGTCCAAGTCCTGATATATTTCATAGATTGAAATTGGCCATTTCATAGATGAATTGCAGGTGAAATTGGGTTAACCAGTTTTGGTGAACAACAAAAATGGTGACTCTACTAGGGAAGTGTTGTAATAACTCATGTTGAATCAAATCCTAGAGTTGTTCCTATCCAATTTGAGGAAAGAGTCATTAAAGTGTTGTAAATTTGAAAGTATTTTTCAAATCTGTTGTTATCTGCCTGGTAGTGTTGTATGAAGTCAGGAATGTCTTCTTTTTTTCATGAGAGTCAATTCCTATCCAAGTGTTGAAAGTCTGCTATCCTTTTATCTTTGTGTAAGTCCAAATTTGTTCATGTTCTATAAATGATTTTATAAATTCTCACAGCAGTGAGTGGCGACTCTGAAATATCTCTGCACCAGTGTGCATTATTGTAATTTTTTAAAAAGAATTGGTGAACTTGCAACAAAGATGTAGCAGAGGCTTGGAGTTTTGAGATTGAAGGTCCCAATCAAGGAGCGATAAGAAAAAGAGCAGCAACAAAATTATTTTACCAGGTATTCCTCAAAGTATTTATGAGACAATTCATGTTCCTTATAAGGTGAAAAAGTCACCATTGAAAGGAAAAGAAATCTGCATTTTACATACTGCATGTTTTAAAAAAAAATTCAGTCATAAGTGATGGGAGAAGAGTGTATGATTCTAAAAATTTGTGACTGCATGTGTTTTGAAGAGAGTTTGTAAAATAGTAAGATGCATTGTCCAAGTAATGGTTCAGTAGATGTTATAAACTTGATGGATCTAGATGTAGTTCCTAGATCTAAAAATCCTTTGTCAAATTTGAAAGAAATTGATAGAGATTGAAGTATGTTTTCGAGAGATCCAAGATAAATTCATTTGGTTTCTAAGAAAGAAAGTAGGGAAAAGAAAGGAAGAGTCATCATATGTTTTTTATGAAAGATTTATAGTTGCATTAAATGAGCTTTCAGCTTATGCTAGACCCCATGAGTCTATTTGGATTGAGTTATTCTTAGAGCTTAATGAGTCAGACTCAATTAATTGGTCTACAACCTTGAGAGAAGAAAGTGTTGCATGTATTAAAGAATGGATAGATGAGATTGAAATGACTAAATCTGAAAATGTACATAGAGTTGAGTATAGTGATGGAGATGAATCCATGAGTGGATATACCTCTTATGATGCTGAAGGTGACTCTCATTCTCAGCATGACAGTGCAGATGTGTATTCAGATCAAGGAGAAAATTGTGAGAGCATAAATAATTGTTCAAATAATCATGAGCCTGTTGAGGTTTCAGATATGAATGATATAGATCACCTTGTTGTCAAGTTCAATCCACAAAATGTTTGCAACCAAGGTTATGAAACCATGTTACAACATATAGCAACACTTTATGATAAGCATGACAAAGGTTATGATGTAGATGCAAGTTGTTACAATGATGAAATAAATGTTCATAAAGACATGAGCACTGTAGATTTAATACCTTTATCAGATTGGGACAATGTTTGTAGCATAAAAGATGAAGCCAAGGAAAATGAAAATAAGAGAGAAGGTTCACTAAGTAGTGAAAGAATCTCAGAACTCTTAGCTATTGATCTTAAGAGGTATGCATCCAGGAATGTCCCCAATCTCTCATACCCAACCAATACATGTTTTGATACTAATGATGTTTTTGAGGGTGTGAAGTATGATACATATGATAATTCTTTCCCTACATTTGATTTGAATAATGGATGAGATGAAAATGCATATACGGTTGATAGGTATAATGATGTAGATTCATATGTTGATATGAACTCAGATTTTGATATGCATTGTGTGGATCTTGGTTTTGAAAAGAATGACAAATCTGAAGTAGTTTTCTCAGATTTGCAAGTGGCAAATGAACCATTGACAAGTGATGATACATTTTCATGTTTGCAAGAGGCTGATAGAAATTGTGGTCAGCATGATATTGAATTGCAATCATTTTATGAGGAAGTTTTCCTCTCTAGTTTGCAAGACAGTATTAAGAATGAGTTTCTCCCTTTTGTGCAAACTAGCAATAAAGATGTGCTTGATGTTCCCAACTTTCTTAATAAGTCGGATTTCTTTTCTTTTCAGCTGGGAAGTAATTGTAAAAAGTATGGCACTCTTATGTCATTTGATGACCAACACTTTCAGCATTTGTTTGGTTTTCAAATATTGAATGATTATGAACATGTTGATTATGTTTTATGTGATCAGTAGATTAGAAGTGGAAGTGTGATTGATCAGACAGATGTGAATGATGATTCCAGCTTACCTCTAGTTTATGGAAATGAAAATCATGTGTTTGATAGAGGTAAGCATTGATTCTATTTTTGATGGCCCGGGGCCATTTATAAGTTATATATTTTGTATAGTTGCTTTGCTTTAGTTGTGTGGTTTTCAATAAAATACCCTGTTGTTTGGGTAGAATAAGGAACCCTTTGTTTTTTAGAAGAGAAGAGAAGAGAAGTAATTCCGTTTTTGGGTGGTCTGCTCTACCATAGATTCTGAATTC
Source organism: Cryptomeria japonica (assembly GCF_030272615.1). Taxonomy (NCBI): domain Eukaryota; kingdom Viridiplantae; phylum Streptophyta; class Pinopsida; order Cupressales; family Cupressaceae; genus Cryptomeria; species Cryptomeria japonica. The sequence continues at coordinate 270,196,182 of NC_081409.1, read as the reverse complement.
TTGTCTTGATCTTGCAATCAACCATCCCCAGTCAGAGCTGCTATTGGGACTCATAAAATTTGAGTCAAAATTTGACAGGCCCATTTCAAAATTTTGTTATTGCATTTTTAGAAAGCCACCTAATCTCATTCAGATGGCCTAGTTTGAAGAAAGGTAAAATAGGGCCAGTTTATTATTAAGTGGTAAAGCCTTGGAATTTGTGTCCTATACCTTTCATTTGGCCTATGAAGTGTTTTGCAACTTTCAGAATTCAGTTTGGATCAATTGATCAGGTACCCATTTCAAGGGGTGAGCTGAAAGTCCATCATAGGTGCAAATGCAGATTTTATTAAATGACCTACTTTGACACCTTGCATCTTTTGCCCAGTAGATCGTCATGTTGAAATTCAAAATGCACTGATTTGTATGCATATAGGCGAATCCGCATGCCAAGTTTCAAGTCATAGCCAATCTGTTTGATCAGTTTGCCAAGAAGGTTTCTTGAGCCATTTTATTGAGTTTTCTACACTTCCATTGTTGCATTTGTTAAAGTGGCTATTTTCCCGAGCTCACCATTTGCACCCAGTCATCCTTTTGGTCAAATTAAACATTCTATGGTATTCTTTTTACTTCAAGGTATCTATGCCCCAGATTTGGGGATCTACAGAGACCATTTGATATTTTTAGTAAAGGCACTTTGAGGTCCCTGCACATTGATTTTATCAGGTTCATAGTGCTGACAGAGCCAAATGCTCATCTTTGACCATTAATATCTCATCATCCGGGATTTGTTTTGAGAAATGGTTTGGTAGAGTGAATGCCCACATATTAGAGTACACACCTATCAGTTTGTGAAGTCCAGAAAGATGTTCTAACCAGTTTTAAAATTGCATCTTTGGGTTTAAATGTGAAAATGGGACACAAGCGCATGAAAGTTCCAAGTTGAGTTTTAATGATCAGAAAATTGTGCTGATCAATTCCAAAGGCATGTTAAAGGTGTCTGAGGCATTTCAAGGGTTAGTTGCATGAAAACAAAATTTATTTTAGTCAGGCCCACTTTGGGGCCCAACCTGACTGGTGCTTCACATGAGCTTTTTGATAATCAAAGAAGTCGGTTACAAAATATTAGGAGAGAATAGTACATACCTAGGTTCACTGAAGTGAACTACACTGAAGGGTCTGGTGATAAGAAGTGGATAAAAAAAAATTCCCTTAGACCCGAGAGATAGAGGTAAACAATAGAAAAGTTTTTGGAAATCATTCTTTTCAACCAAATCAAAGAGAAGTAATAAATGTGACAATGAGTGGACATGATGTATCTATTTTGATGCCTACTGGTCATGGAAAAAGCCTCACTTATCAGATACTAGCTATTGTTTTCCCCAGTGTAACTCTTGTGGTTTCTCCTCTTGTGTCACTCATTCAAGATCAGATTATGCATCTTTCCTAGGCAAGTATCCTTGCGATATATTTTAGTACAAACATGGAGTAGCAAGAGAAAACCTTGCATCAAAGGGAGCTATTTGCTTGAATTTTTTTACCTCCCACAATTAATTTACCTCCTGAGGGAGTGAGATGAAGTTTTCTATGGCAAGGGAAGAACTATAACTATAATTTTTTTTAGCTAATCAGCAACAAATGCAAATTACAGGTGTTATGCAAATGCCACTATGATCTTGCGAGCATCCTAAGCCTGCACGATGGTGAAGAAGCCTTAGAAACCCTCCAGCAAGTGCGATTGGTAGGTGCCAAGCCTAAAGCCCCTGCATGGTGTGAGTTTGGTGGGGCAGCTTGAAGGCAAATTAAAAGGTTTTCAAATATTGCAGGTAGCAGGTGTAAACGCAATTCCACAACCTTTGCCCAATTCTCCCCGCGTGGTGTTAAAAGGGGAAGGTTAAACCAAGAAACTTCCAAATAAATGTCATTGGCAGGTAAAAAGCCAATCCTCCCTTGCATTTGGAGAAGAAGGCATTTAACTTCAAGCAAATGAAATGCCAATCTCCTCCATGCGTGTAATATTGAAAAGGCAATATAAACTTTCAATGGAAATGCAATTCGCAGGTGTAAAACTAGTCAAAGTCATCTTGCGCAATGGTCAATGGAAATAGAAACTTTAGAAAATGCACCATGCCAAGCAATAACCATTATCCCACATTGGCTGTGCGTTGGGAAATTTAGGTATTTAAATACAAAGACACACAATCTATAGTGTCGAAAGCTTGAGGCTTTTGACACAAGTGGAAGCTGGCGACCAGGTGGACCCCACGCATGCATGATTCCTGAGGTAAGTGAGTTTTGCATTAAGAGAATGAGTTAACGAGCTTGTAGGTTCAAGGACAATCCATGGTCATCACTGATCCACAATACAAAAATTTTCGACAGTTACCCATCGTGGATTAGCGACAAGGCACGTGCAGAAAAGGGCAGATTAAAGATCGAGAAAGTTTGAGACGAATGTCCTGACTATAGATAGAAATTTGAAAAATTTAAATGATGGATCCATCTAAGAGATTAATTTGCCTGAGGGTTATTTTTTTCCCAAACATAGACATATTATATACCATCGGAAAGCTCTCGGGATGAGGAAATCAGTTCTGCAGTTAATTTCAACAAATATCAGATATTTTGAGAGAATTTTCCACATGAAGGATGAAGGAAATATTTTTCAGTTGGGGAAAAATGACACTTGGCAATTTCTGATGAAATATGGTCTTTTCCCTCTTCTTCATATTCTCATTTCTTCTCATTTGTAAGGGTTCCAAAATTTTGGAGAAGGCTCCATAATTCTGTGTTTCCAACTCTGAAATTTCTTTTTCAAGTTTGTAAAATTCTATGGGTCTTTTTAGGGTACAGAGTTGCATTTCAATAGTTGTGGATTGTTTCATAGTTGTAGGGTTTACTTGTGTAAGGCATGAATAGATTTCACACAAAATTGTCTCTAGGTATGCATTTCTTTGTTAAAATTTAAATCCTTAAGGAGGCTGGAATTTGTCATCTCAAGGAGATTGTTGTGATTGTTTGTAGGTATTCTTCAATGAAGGGTTTAAATTCTGTAATCAATCATAAGTAATGGTATATGTATCCAAGATCTGATAATTTTGTGAACAAGTTGAGTAATGCATTGGTATAAGGTATTGTTGCAGGAATATTTTATAAGGTAAACAAACTTGCAACTAAGATTTGCATTTGTAGTTCTGTGTGTGACTCCATGCCCAATGATCAAGGCACTGGTCTTTGAAGAATTTCAGGATATTTTCAAAATCTTATAAATTTAAAGAAATCTATTTCCCTTCATGTTTGGGGGTTGTGTCCTATTCATTTCAAACTCTTATTCATCTATTTCTTGTACAGATCTAGCCAATTTGTAGTGTTTTATAACTTGTTGAGCTTGTGGAATGATCTATCTGCTTATTGTTTGATGTTGTCATATGTCTGTAACTGGTTGTATTTAATGCATCAAAGGGTGTCCCCCCTAGGTCTAGCAGAACCTAAAGTGCAAGAGGATCATTAGGGTCCTATGCTATGTTGTCCAAGTCCTGATGTATTTCATAGATTGAATTGGCCATTTCATAGATCAATTGTAGGTGAACTTGGGTTAATCAGTTTTGGTGAACAACATGAGGAATTCGACAAACTAAGTTTGAGGGATAGGAAGCATGAGAATGAAGTGGAGAACTTGGCCAGATACATGAATGGCCTTAGATAAACATACAAGATGAAATAAGAATCTTCACACCAGACACTGTTCATAAGTGTTTTCAGTTGGCATTAAGAGCAGAGGAAAAGATCAAAAGGAGAAGTGAGAAAAATCAGAAGCATAGAGGTGGTAAGAATTTCAAAGGTAGAGGAACCTTTGGTAGAGGGTAGAATGCTACAAGAAATGAAGAACATCAAAAACAAGAAGGAAGTGGGTACTCCCAAAGAGGAACATATAGAGTATCCTTTAGAGGAAGAAGCAATTTTAGGGGTGGGTTTGGAAGCTCAAGGAGAGGAAATATAGTCTTCACTGGTAGGTGTTATCACTGCAACCAAGTTGGACATACCATGAGTAGGTGCTCGGGAAAAGCCTCAATTTCAACCAACTCATACATGGGTAAAGAAGGACTCAGTTAGTACAAGAGGAGGATACTCAAAGTGAGACCTCTCCAATTAGAAAGGCAGGGCTAGTGATAGATGGAGAAAATTTAATGATGAGAAGAACAATGCTAAAGATACCCCAAGCTCAAGAGCCACTGTAGAGGAAAAGTTTATTTAGGACCACTTGTAAGTCACATGGGAAAATTTGTAAGGTGATTGTGGATTCGGGTTCCATAGAGAATATTGTCTCAGTTGAAATGGTGGACAAGCTCAAATTGAAAAGATTACCTCATCTCACTCCTTATAAGGTGTCATGGCTCAACCAGGGTCAACATGTCTTAGTTGATGAACAAGCATGTGTGGACTTTGAAATTGGTGACTACAAAGACAAAATTCTATGTGACATATTGCATAAGGATGCTTTTCATTTACTTTTGGGTCGTCCATGGCAATGTGATGTGAGAGCCAGTCATGATGGAGAAAAGAACAGTTATCTCATCACCAAGAATGGCAAGAAGTATCAGATGGATCCATTACCTGATCCAAAAGAGGAAAAACAAGTAGGGTCAAGTGCTATGTTGTTGAGTGGTAAAGAGTTCCTTAAAGTATTAAAACAAGAAGGTAATTGGGGCAATGTTATAGTGCTAAAGCCTAAAGATGAAGCTAAGGCAGATCCAATGAGTGAAGTGCCTCAAGAAGTGTAAGGTCTGCTAAAGAAATATGCAAAATTTATAGGAGAGGATATGCCTAATTCTTTGCCTCCAATGAGGGATGCAAATCATCAAATAGATTTGATACCAGGGGCAAATCCGCTTAACAAAGTTGCTTATAAAATGACACCTAGTCAAAATGAAGAGATCGCCAAACAAGTGCAAGAACTCTTAGACAAAGGGTTTTTCAAAAAGAGCTTGAGTCCTTGTGTTGTTCCCACATTTCTAGTGCCTAAAAAAGGAGGAAAATGGAGAATATGCACTATTTCAAGGACAATTAATAAGATCACTATAAGATACTGGTTTCCCATGCCAAGGATAGAGGACCTATTGGACAATCTAGGTGGAGCATGCTACTTCACAAAGGTTGACTTGAAGTCTAGTTATCATCAGATAAGAATCAGACCTGGTGATGAATGGAAGACAACTTTAGAACCAATGTAGGCCTATATGAATGGTTGGTGATGCCTTTTTGGCTTCACCAATGTACCTAGTGTTGTTCACCAAAACTAGTTAACCCAAGTTCACCTGTAATCTTTCTATGAAATGGCTAATTTCAATCTATGAAATGCATCAGGACTTGGACAACATAACATAGGACCCTAATGATCCTCCTGCACTTTAGGTTCTGCTAGACCTAGGGGGGGACACCCTTTGATGCATTAAATACAACCAGTTACAGTTACAGACATATGGCAACATCAAACAATAAGCAGATAGGTCATTCCATAAGCTCAAAAGGTTAGAAAAACACTACAGATTGGCTAGATCTATATAAGAAATAGATGAATAAAAGCTTGGAATGAATAGAACACAACCCCTAACATATGAAGGGAAATAGATTTTCTTTAAATTTGTATGAATCTAAAAATATCCCCAAATTATTCAAAGACCAGTGCCTTGTTCATTGGGCATGGAGTCACACATAGAACTGCAAATGCAAATCTTAGCTGCAAACTTGTTTTCCTTATAGAATATTCCCCCATCAATACCTTATACCAATGCATTACTTGATTCATTCATAAAATTATCAGATCTTGGATACATATTCCATTATTTATGACTGATTACAGAATTTAAAACCTTCACTGAAGGATACCTACAAACATTCACAATAATCTCCTAGAGATGACAAATTCCAGCCTCCTTGAGGATTCAATTTGTAACAATGAAATACATGCCTAGAGACAATCTTGTGTGAAATATACTCATGCCTAACATAAGTAAAACCTGCAACTAGAAGACAATTTGCAGTACTCAAATGCAGCTCTATACCCTGAGAAAAAACCAAAGAATTTTACAAACTTGAGTCAAGAAATTCAGAACTGGAAACCATGAAACCTAGAGCATTTCTCCAAAATTCTATAACCCTTACAATTGAGAAGAAATGGGAATATGAAGGAGGGGGGAAAATACCAGAATGCATCAGAGATTGCCAAGTGTCACTTTTTCCCTAACTGAAAAATATTTGCCTCTCTTCCCATGGAAACTTCTCTCAAAATATATAATGTTTATTGAAACAAACTATATGACAGGATTCCTCATTCTGAAAGCTTTCCAATGGTATATAATACTTGCCATTTTGGGTAAAAAATACCCCTCCTGTGAATTAATCTTGGATGGCCCTCTGCACAATCAATCATTTAAATTTTTGCATTTTTTACAATAGTCAGGACTTTACATTTAATTTTGATTTTTACCAATTTTTACAACCTGCGTCCAGCCATATGGCAGCCTATGATTTACTCGCAGGGTCCACTGTTCTGCCACCTAGACTTACCACCTTAGCTCCATCTCACTGGCTTGCAGACCGCCATATGTCTGCCACTGGACTGCCACCTCACTAAGACCCACCAGCTCACCACCACCTGTACCTGCCAGCTCACTTGGACCCACCAGCTCACCTACCACCCGGACCTACCAGCTCATTGATCACTGGTTCACAAAGGGTACACCTTTTTCCACATGTTCTTTTTCATTGTTTCGCGATGGGTAACTTTCGGGCAACTTCGCATTTCGAATCAGCGACAACCATTGATCATCCTCTAACTTGCAAACTCGTTAACTTGCCCTTCCACTACAAAACTCACTTACCTTAGGAACCATGCACATGTGGGGTCCATTGGGTCGCTAGCTAGCTCATCACCACCTCAGAAATCATGCATGCATGTGTGGGGTCCACTAGGTGCCAAGTTAGCACCTTGCGTCCAAAGCCTCAAGGCTTTGGCACTATGGTTGTGTGTAACCTTGTATTTAAATACCAAAAGGTTCCTTCCCACTGCGAATGTGGGATATATGTTATTCCTGGGACTATGCATTTTTTGAAAATTTTTGAGACTTTTCACTAGAAGTTTCATTTGTATTTGCTTGAAATTTAATGCCTTTGCCAAAGCCACGCAAGGAGCATGTTGGCATTGTTATGGAATTTGGCTCACACCTGCTACTTTCAATTGTAGAAACCTTTGAAATGCCCCTTCACCACATTCTATGCAGAATGAAGGAGAGATGGTTTTACACCTACGAATTGCATATTCTTGGAGGTTTTCTGTTGATTGCATCTGCCTAAAAGTTTCTAATGTTATAGTTTGCAACTACACGATGCTCCACCTTCCAGCTCACATGCAACAGAGGAATTTGGCATATACACCTGCCATTGTGAATTTGTTGGAGATTATAAAACCATGCCACGTAGGAGAGGACTAGTTTCAGCGCCTGCCAATACTATTTACTTGAAATTTTATAAAGTCTTTTCAAACTACAGCTGGGAACGTTGGCACTAAACCTGCCAATTCCAATTTGCAGAAAGTTTCAAATAAAAACTTCAACGCATCCATTTGCATTTGCAGAAAGCTTCAAAGCTTTTCCAGCCATCACGTGGTAGGAAGGACGATGCTGGATGGGCTTTATGCCTGCCAAATACATTTTCTTAAAGTTTAATTGGCCTCTCAACTCCAGTCCATGCAGGGAGAGATGGGCAAAGGTTAGGGAATTTGGGCTTTCACCTGCTCTAGCCAAAAACAACGCAGAGGGGAGAAGGCAGCTATTACGCTAATAGAATTTGCTTTGAATTTTTTACACCAGCCAATGCATTTGGTATAAGTTTATATTGCCTCTTCAAACACTACACAGAGGATAATTTGCAAGTTATGGAATATGGTTTTCACCTGCCAGGCATTTTGATTTGAAATTTCTCTACCTCCAATGCCACATTGCATATTGTTGATAGTTTAAAGCTTTTCTAGCCATCACGTGGGAGGGGCTTTTGGCATTACGCTTGTTGCTTGCATTTGCTTTGAAGTTTTGAGCCATTTTAACATTTTCCACCCATTTTCTGGAAGTTTCTTAATACCTTCTTTGTCTACAGCCACGTCTTCCTGGAGAGGGTTAAGGAATTTAGTTTTACACCAATGTCAATAAAATTTGCACATGTTAATTATATCCATAATTAACATCAAATGCTAAGGTGGACTGGAAATCAATTTGCTGAAACTTCTAAACTCTTATCCATTTCATGCCATCTGCAAGGGAGAATGCTACCAAAATTTGAAAACTTTGGTTTTACACCCTTTCAACTATCAAATAGCTAGGCATCTGCTTCAATGTACCATTAGTGTCCATATTTCTCTTATAATATTCTCTAGCTTCTTCTATATCTCTTAAATCAATAAAACACATGATTTAAAATAACACTTAAACTTTGCCTGAAAAGACAAATGAAATGGCAAGTCAGGTCGGGCCCCAAAGTAGGTCCGGCTAAAAAATTTTTTGTTTTCATGCAAATGACCATTGAAAACACCTCATAAACCTTGAACATGCCTCTAGAATCGATCGACACCATTTTCTGATCATTAAACTGAGTTTTGCAACTTTCAGGCGCTTGCACCACATTTTCGCATTTAAACCCAAAGATGTAATTTTAAAACTGGTCAAAACACCTTTCTGGACTTCGTAAATTGACAGGCATATTGTCTGATATATAAGCATTCACTTTGCCAAACTGTTTCTTAGTATGAATCCCGAGTGAAGAAATATTAATGGTCAAATATGACCAAATGGCTCTGTCAGCACTATGAACCTGATAAAATCAATGCGCAGAGACCTCAAAATGCCTTTCTTAAAAATATCAAATGATCTCCGTAGACCCCCAAATCTAGGGCATAGGTACCTTGAAGTACAGAGAAGACCTTGGAATTCTCAGTTCAACCAAAAGGCTGATAGGGTGCAAGTAGTGCGCTCATGAAAATAGCAACTTTAATTGATGCAACAATGAAAATGTAGAAAGCTGAATGAAGTGGCTCAAGAAACCGTCTTGGAAAACTGATCAAACGGATTGGCAAGGGCCTAAAATTTGAAACATAGCTTATCTTTTATACCAGCAATAGCCTGGAATAAAAATTCTGGCATGACATTCACCTGGGCATCTTTTACACATGTGCAAAGTGAGGCTCTGACTAGCTGTCGAAACAGGGACTTGTGCAAACAATACAAACTGTAAACAGATTGAGCTTGCCAAACTGAGCAAATGGATTCATAAAGACTTGAAACTTTGCATGGAATCACACTTATATGCATAGAATTTAGTGCACTTTGAATTTCAACATGATGATCATCTAGTCAAAAGTTGTAGGCACTCAAAGTAGGCCACTTGATAAAATCTGCATTTGCACCTAAGATGCACTTTCAGCTCACCCCTTGAAATGGGTACCTGATAAACTGATCCAAATTGAAATCTAAAAGTTGTAGAACACTTCATAGGACAAATGAAAGTTGTAGGACACATTTCCCAAGCCTTACCCTTTGATAATCAACTAGCTCCATTTTACCCTCTTTCTAACTAGGCCACTCCGAATGAGATTAGGTGGCTTTCTGAGGATGAAATAGCAAAATTTCAAAATGGGCCTCAAAACTTGACTCAAATTTCATGAGTCCCAACACCTAGTACCTTTCAAAGGCTCATGAATGAAGTCTTAGTTGAGTTTATTGATAAATTTGTTATAGTGTATCTTGATGACATTTTGGTCTTCAGCAGGTCCAAGGAGGAACACCTTAAGCATCCGGAGATGGTCTTGAAGAATGAAGGAGGCTCAACTCAAAATCAACCTTGAAAAATGTGAGTTTTTGAAAACAGAGTTAGTTTACCTTTGTTTTGTCATTTCACAAGGTTGTTTAAAAATGGATCCAAGTAAAGTAGAAGCAATACTTAATTGGCCTATACCTAGGGGCTTAAGTGATGTTAGGAATTTTCATGGAATGACATCTTTTTATAGGAAGTTTGTGAGAAACTTTAGCCATGTTTGTGCTCCTATACTCAACACCATTAAAGGAGGGATTAAATGTCAATTTAAGTGGACAGAAGAAGCCAACAGGGGGTTTGAATTGTTGAAAGCTAAGATAGCAGAGTTGCCAATCCTTAGATTGTCCGATTTCAGTCAGTTATTTAGAGTAGAGTGTGATGCAAGCCAGAGGACAATAGGGGTTGTTTTGATCCAAGAAGGTCATCCTATAGCATTCTTCTTAGAGAAATTGAATGAAGCCAAGCAAAGATACTCCACATATGATTTGGAATTGTATGTCATGGTGCAAGCATTGAAGAAGTAGCGTCATTACTTGCTGCCCAAAGAGTTTGTAGTTTACATTGACAACCATGCCCTTAGTTTCCTTAATGGGCAAGAGAAGTTGAATCAAAGACACCTAAAGTGGGTTGAATGCTTACAATCCTACACCTTCACTATCAAGCACAAAAAGGGCACTGCAAACAAGGTAGTTGATGCATTAAGTAGGAGAGTCATGACTATGCAGGAGATACAATTGCAAAGTGTGGGATTGAATGATTTAAAAGACCCCTATAAGGATGATAAATATTTTGTAGAGATATATGTTGTTTGTACTAATTTTTCTAACACCTCACATGTCTCTTATTCAAAATATATGATACAACAGGGTTTGTTGTTCAAAGGACACCTTCTTTGCATTCCCCAATGTTCTATGAGACAAAACATTATACAAGAAAAGCATCAAGGATGTCTAGGAGGTCATTTTGGAATAGATAAAACTATGGAGTAGGGTAGCAGGTTTTACCATTGGCCCAAGTTGCAATCAGAAGTGAGAAGGTTTGTAGAACAATGTGCAATCTTTCAAAGAGCAAAGAGTTCATCAAGTAATGTAGGTCTATACCAACCTTTGGTCATACCTCAGAGGCCTTGGGAATGTTTGAGTATGGATTTTGTGTTAGGCTTACCAAGAACTCCAAGGGGATTTGATAGTGTGTATGTAGTGGTTGATAGGTTCAACAAAATGGCACATTTTATACCTTGCAAGAGAACCAATGATGCCACCTATATTGTAGGACTCTTCAAAAAAAAAGAGTCATAATTCATGGCCTTCCAATCAGGATAGTCAGTGATAGGGATGTGAAGTTCGTAAGCCAATTTTGGAGGACACTTTGGAGAAAGTTGGGCACCAAATTATTCTTTTCATCTACCTATCATCCTCAATTAGATGGTCAGATAGAGGTAGTCAACAGATCATTGGTTAATCTGCTAAGATGCCTTACAAAACAACATGGGTAGACTTGGGATTTGGTACTCAGCTAGGCAGAATATGCATACAATGACTCAGTTAACTGAAGCATAGGTAAAAGTCCCTTTGAGATAGTGTATGGATGTCATCCTAGGGGAATACTAGAGCTCAAAGATCTCAGTTCTATGGCACCTAAGAGTGCCCAAGGTGAGAATTTTGTAGAAGGTATCAAAGAAGTGCATCAGTGATAACTTTAAGAAACCCCCCCTCAAAGAAAGATATTAAATATTGGCAAGTTTTTATTTATTTTGGATAAAAATAATAATTTTTATTGGCGAATCTTTCATTTTTTAAAAGAAAAATATTAATTTTATTAGCGAATTTTTTTACATCAAATTTTTTTGGTAGAAAATCTTGGCGAATCTTAGAAAATAACACAAGTATGCATTAATTAACATTGTAAATAATTTCATTTAAAAAAATAAATTCTTATAGAAAAGTAGATGCTTAAGGTGGAAATAATTAATGAGTTTAAAGGGTAAACACTACTTTATTTAGTTACTAGCATTAATTTAAATTAATCTAATAGCCCTCTTTGTATTTTGTCAGATAAAATGTACTTAAAATTTGTAATACTCATGGGGCCCAAAATTGTTTTTATACCATTGATTTCCATTGAGGCCAACAATTGAAAACAAACTCAACTCCCATGAGCATTACAACTTGTAGGTATAGTTTACCTCATGGAATGCAATGATGGTCATTAGATTATATTTTGAATCAGTGGTGGCAACCAAAGATTGCTGGTAGAACCCTAAAGTAACTAATAATTATGATGTATTATTGGCGAATTAATTTAATTTTTTAAAATAAATAATAAAATTTTGGTGAATTTGATCCAACCATGTATCGAATATTTTGGCAAATCTTTGAGTTCAAAAATTTAATAAAATAAATTCTCTAGCGATTTAAATAAGACTGAAATAAAATTTTGTAAAAAATGTGGCGATTTAGGTTACCTTAAAACTTGAACTATTAGCCAATTTTTTATTTCCAAATTAAAAAAAAATAGCCAATTGGCGAATATTAGCCACTGAAAAAATCACTGAAGTGCATGATAAGGTAAGGAAGACCTTACAACAAAAGTCTAAGCAGTATAAGATGAATGTGGATAAAACGAGGAATGTGCAATTTCAAATTGGAGAATTGGTCCTAGCATATCTAAGGAAGGAGAGACTTCCAAAAGGGCAACCTACTAAGCTATTGATCAAGAAGATTGGGCCTCTCAAGGTGGTGCACAAATATGGACAAAATTCATATGAAGTTGAACTCCCTCCCACCTTGGGTATTTCTCCTATATTTAATGTATGTGGTCTCTATTCATACAAGGGAGAATCACAAAGACATCAGTTGGACATTTCATCACAGGCTAATGAAGACTGGGTGAGAGATTTGCCACCATGCCAACCAGTCAAGTTGGAAAGTATCTTGGAAACCAAGATAGTGAAGAAGACAAGGAAAGGATTATAGAAGCATTATCTTGTCAAGTGGGCAAGGTTACCCGAATCAGATGCTATGTGGATGTCAGAATCAGATATACATCAGCATGGAGTGGAAATTGCAGACCTCATAACTCAAGGGACTTGAGTTCTTTATCCCAGGGGAGTATGGTGCAAGGCACACAACACTCCAAGCAAGAAATTTTGGTTTGTTCTAAGTTTTTGTGTTGTCTTTCAAGTTGTAATAATGGAACAACCATTTGGCACTCTAGGAATTCATGGTTGAGTTGTCCAAGCTTTTGTCAAGCTTTTGTTGTGTTTAGGATGCTAATACCCTAGAAGATGTAATGTTGATGATGGTCATAGGTGCACTACTCTAGAATATAGTCATTATGTAATAGGGTGAAATATATTATTTTTAAGTCTCCTAGAATGAATTGAGGGCCTTTTTGAGCCTTGGAATGCACTTGAGTGCAAAGTTACATTCTCAGGATGAAAAGATGTAAAAGTTGTTAAGCAAAATTTTGCAACATTTGCAAAAAGTTGCATTTTTATTGATTGGCATTGAAAAGTTGGTTCAACCAACTAAATCATAAGCATATAAGCCAAAAACAAATTCACTGTATGGGTTGGAGGATCTGGAATGCAAAAGCAAGTTTTTGTTGCAAGAAGAAATCTTGTTTTGACACCGTTTTAACTATTTTCCTTTGTTTTGTTGCATTGTATGGTCTAGTACAGACTTGTCAGAAGAATCTCATTGTTGGGCATGAGAGTTTGTTGAATACTCTTTCTAGAAAGGTAAATTAGTAAGTCTAATTTAGTTAGGTTGCAAAGATCTAATCCATTCTCTATGACTAGGTGTAAAACCCTTGCAAAGTAGGGTTTAAGGGAAAATGGCTCTAACCAAAGCATCCATTGATGGCAGTAGTTGAAATCATGTGGAATGCTAGGTTAGAGTTTGTAAATATGTTTAGAGTAGGTTTTTTGGTTTTGCAGGCCTTTTTGGTGTTTCTACAATGATACCCTAGGCTCACAACTAGGAGTTGGTGAGTTTAGGACAACATAAGATGTGCGATTTCAAAGCACAAGTAGATTGGTAGAAGAAAAGTTGACACATGGTTGGAGACCCTTGTAAGTTCCCTTGAAGAATCCATGATTAGCTTTGTGGTACAAAAGCACCCTACTAGACTCCTCTTTCTTTGTCTTGTTGGTGTCATGCTTATTTAGAAGCCATTGTACATAAAATAATGAGCCATGTGCTCATAGGTCCTAGGTAGGGTCCTAGAGGAGATCTTAGGGGTCATAAGTCAAGATTGTGATTTTCTTGAAAATGGAGAGTATGTGTGTCTTGGAGGTGTTTAGGGGTCCTTCATATCATGGTGGTGTCCTTAGGTTGGCCCATTGTGGGTCTAGGAGTCATGAAGAGCAACATTGGGAAAGTTTCTCAAAAGTTGCATGACAACTTTTAAAAGTTGTCAAGCAACTTGTCCACCATGATGTTCAAAATACATAGGATGGCATGGACAACCCAAAATGTGGCACACTAACCAAGGTATGGGTAGTATAAGATGTTACAAAATCTAAGTTAAAGGGTTGGATGCCAGAGATTGTACAACCCAAGCAAGAAGAGCTTGACTGTGACTATTTTTGAGTTACCAGTTAGTTTGAATGAAGTTACTGAGCAAAATAATGGATTGATTTGCAAGAAAAACTATGTGAAATGTATTCTTTGGTGTATATATCTTCATTGTGAGTGTTTAGATTAGCTTTTTGTTTACCGGTTGAGTGTGTTTGTAAATAATTTGTAAGTTGCAGTCTTATTGTCCAGTTTTGGACCGGTTTGAGTAAATGAAGTCTTAACTCCATTTCCCATTGTGGAACCACCATGAAACCATGGGGAATGGATGTGAAGACCCTGTAATATAGTCTCAAGCAAGCAGGGCCCTTGGAAATGCAAGGAGGACAAGAAAAGACCCATTCCTAGGCGAGACTGGACAGTGCCCGGTTAGGAATGGTTGTTGGTGCAGAGGTCTTGGAGAGCAAGGTTGATCAGAGGAGCATGCACCCTTTGGAGGAGGTGTAAAGGAGTGTGTGAAGCACCATTGGTGTGAAGGAGAAGTCACCACCAATCCAGACAAGGTGGCTAAAACAAAAAACATTCACTATGACCCAGGTAGACCCTAAAAAGCCTCACAAAACCCTTAAAAACCTCAAAATTCGCCCAAGGCACTGTACGACCACTTGGAGGCCCAAAACCAAAGAAATCCTTGAGCCCTTTCCAAATGAATGGTAGTCCATTTTGGGAGTTTGGGTTGTTTGTACAAGGTTTTTGAGAGGGATCCCTAAAAGACCAGTTAGGAGGCCTAATTGGTCCTAATCCTTGTAGCCCTATTTTTTAGGAAAAACACAAAATGGTGAAATTGGTAAGGGGTTGAAAGCTCGAAACCTCTTTGGGGCACATGAATGGGTGGAAAGACCATTAAGTAGACCTGTTACAACCTTTCTAAGACCTTGGAAGGTGTGGAACAAGCCTAGCCCTTACTAGCCATAGTAAGGGGTTTTGAGTCTCATGGGTAGGTGAGACCTTAGGAGCAGCATAACAACTCATTGGTGGGTCGATTGGGCAAGGTCAGGGGATTCCTCAAGAAAAGGAAGTCCTAGAGACCCTAGGGTGTGAGGAGAACACCAGGTTATCAAAGGAAAGGATCCAACAGCATAGACTAGGCTAGTCTATCCCAAGCACCAACCCATCAGATTGGTATCAGAGCAAGTAAAAGACTTGTTGGACTGTGTATGTCTCTATATATTGGTGAATCAGTAGGGGAGAGCAGAATGGTCACTAATGCAGAGATGGCTAGAGAGGTGGAAGAATAGAAGGATAAGAATAGACTCCTTGAAGAAGCTATGAGTGAGATAAGGGATAAGCTGTAGGAAGTGGTGGATCAAAGGACACAAGGACCTTGGGATGAAGACACCAAGGGTAAAGGAAAGAAGACTATAGACATAGATGACATTATCCCTGAACCAAATCCCTTTCTCAATGAGGAACCTTTTGTGAAGGCTATCAAGGCCTTCAACACCAAAGCCTTTGAAGGATTGCCACATTTCAAGTGAAGAATGGACATAGACAGTGTTATGGATTGGATTGAGGGCATGGAAAACCACTTTGAGTGTGAGGGAGTGATAGAGGCTCAGAAGGTTAAAGTTGCCAAATCAAGATTAAAGGGAGCAGCTTTGACATGGTGGAAGTACCTGCAAGAAGAAAGGGTTAGTATGGGAAAGCTACCTATTGCAAATTGGAAAGCTATGGTGAGTAAGATCAAGGAGAACTACTTACCAGAGGATTATGAAGTTCAACTTCATAAGAAGAGACAAGGATTGAAGCAGAAGGATCTTGATGTAACCTCCTACATAGAGGAGTTTCAAAAGCTATGTCTCAGATCCAAAGTCCAAGAAGATGAATCCATTAAGGTGGCTAGGTATCTAAGCGGCCTAAAGTGGAACATTCAAGAGGAGATAAGCCTATGGACTCCTACTACTGTTCAAAAGTGTCATCAGCTTACTGTCAAGGTAGAAGAGAGGAACAAAAGGAAAGGAGACTCCAATAATAGGGGTAGAGGCAGAGGTAGAGACCAAGTGAATCACTGAGGTGGTTACCAAAGCAAGGCAAATGAGAAAAGGAACCAAGGAGAAGCCAAGTTTACTGAGCATGGTAGTGAAACCAATCCCAGAGGAGGCCAATCTAGAGAAAGAGGTGCACAAGGTGGTTCAAATAGGGGAAGAGGTACCGATAGAGGTAGTTCCTGCTTTTCAACTTTGAAATGTTACAACTGTGGACAATTAGGACACCCGGCTTATAGATGTCCTGGCAAGCCTACCTCATCCAACAGTGGAAAGAGGGTTTCTTATGCTCATGAAGACTCATCAAGCAACAAAGCACTGGATGTGGATCAGATTGAATCAAAAATTGGTGAGAATCTGATGTTCAATAGGATTTTGATTAGACAGTTAGTTAAGGAGGAACCCAAACATAGAAGAGCATTGTTTAGGGTGAGATGCAAAGTTCTTGGTAAAGTGTGCAAGGTGATAGTTGATTCAGGCTCAAGTGACAACATCATATCAGAAGAGGCAGTTAGGAAGTTGAAACTCACAAGAATAACCCACACTAATCCTTACAAGGTGACTTGGTTGAACAAAGGACAAAGTGTGCTTGTCAATGAATAGACTTGGGTAGAGTTTGCTATTGGAGGATATAAGGATAAGATCCTTTGTGATGTGTTTCCTATAGATGCTTGTCATCTGCTGCTAGGAAGACCCTGGGAATTTGATAGGAAGATGATCTATGATGGAGGAGAGAACTCCATTTCTTTCAAGAAGGATGACAAAACCTTCAAGATTCAGTCTTTGATAGAGGATGATGAAGGAAGCTCAAGAACACCTAGTGTCTTGTTGAACACTGGTAAAGAGTTCTTATACTTGCTGCATGAGGAAGAGACAGTGGGATGTGCCATTTTTGTGAAGCCTAAAGAGGTGGAGAGTAAGTTGCAGACAGAGGTTCCTAAGTAGGTAAAATAGATGTTGCAAAAATATGAGGACATAGTAAGTGATGGAGCACCTGCAAATCTCCCACCTAGAAGGTCTATTAGCCATCAAATAGACTTTGTCCCTAGTGCATCTTTGCCTAACAAGGCAGCATATAAGCTCACACCTGATCTGAATAAGGAAGTGGCAAGGCAAGTGCAGGAGTTATTGGACCAAGCGTTAGTTAAGAAAAGCATCAACCCATGTGTAGTTCCGGTAGTTCTAGCATCCAAAAAAGGAGGTAAGTGGAGACTTTGCACTGAGTCAAGAGCAATCAATAGGATTACCATAAGGTATAGGTTTCCTATTCCTAGAATAGAGGATCTAATGGACTGTTTAGGAGGGGCTATGTATTTCACCAAGCTAGACCTTAAAAGTGGTTATCACCAAATAAGAATTAAGGAGTGTGATGAGTGGAAGACTACTTTTAAAATGACAGAAGGGTTGTATGAATGGCTTGTGATGCCATTTGGGCTTACTAATGCTCCAAGAACCTTCATGAGGTTGATGAATGAAGTGTTGAAGGATTTCACAAGCAGATTTGTGGTGGTGTACCTAGATGACATTCTCATGTATAGCAGAACCAAAGAGGAGCACCTTGAGCATTTGAGGTTAGTCTTAGAAAGGTTGCATGCGGAGAAGCTATCCATCAACCTATAGAAGTGTGACTTCTTGAAGCAAGAGCTGGTCTACTTAGGGTTTGTGGTGTCTAAAGGAACCTTGAAGATGGATCCAAGCAAAGTGGAGGCAATCTTGAAATTGCCTGCACCTAAAACAGGGATCGAGGTTAGAAGTTTCCATGGATTAGCTCAATTCTATAGGAAGTTTGTGAGGAACTTCAGTGGCATATGTGCACCAGTCCTTGACACCATAAAAGGAGGCCTTAAAACTAAGTTTAAATGGATGGAGCAACCTGACAAAGCATTTCAATTGTTGAAGCAAGAAGTAGCCACAAAACCTATCCTTCTCCTACCTATGTTTGATAAGCTATTCACTTTGGATTGTGATGCAAGTGGAATTGCAGTAGGAGGTGTGTTGAGTCAAGAGGGAAGACTTGTGGCATTTTTTAGTGAGAAGCTTAATGAAGAAAAGAAGAAGTACTCAACCTCTGACCTTGAGCTATATGCATTAGTTCAATCTCTAAAAAAATGGAGGCATTACCTACTAACAAAAGAATTTGTGGTGTTCATCGACAACCGATCCTTGAGTTACATTAAGACTCAAGAGAAGCTCAAGAATAGACATACGAAATGGATGGAATATCTCCAATCCTTCACCTTCACCATCAAGCATAAGAAGGGGCAACTTAATAAGGTGGCAGATGCCTTAAGCAGGAAGTTATTGATAGTTCAAGAACTACAGTTGCAGAGCATAGGTATAGAAGGTTTCAAAGACCTCTATAAAGGAGATGAAGAATTATCATCAGCTTACAAGGTTTGCAAAGAGTTTGAGAACCATTTCCATGGTGAGTATACAGATTACACTCTCCAAAATGGTCTCTTGTTCAAGGGTAACCAGTTGTGTGTACCTAGAGGATCTATGAGGGAGAACCTCATCCAAGAAAAACATAATGGTAGTTTAAGTGGATACTTTGGAGTCAACAAAACCTTGGATTTAGTACAGAGGTACTACTTTGGGCCAAAGTTGCCAAGAGATGTAAGGAGGTATGTAGAGCAATGTGGAGTGTGTCAAAGAGAAAAAGGAGGATTAAGCAATGCTGGTCTTTATCAACCATTACCGATTCCTAACAAACCTTTGGAATGTATAAGCATGGACTTTGTAGTAGGACTTCCCAAGACTAAAATAGGTATGGACAACATCTATGTAGTAGTAGATAGATTTTTCAAGATGAGTCATTTCATACCATGTAAGACTACACATGATGCTAGCTATGTTGCACATCTCTTCTTCAAAGAGATTGTTAGGATTAATGGACTCCCTTTAAGAATTGTTTCAGATAGGGAAAGCAAGTTCATGGGTCATTTTTGGCAAACATTATGGAGGAGACTAGGAACTAACTTGTCATTTAGCTCAGCTTACCATCCACAAATAGATGGTCAAACTGAAGTCATCAATAGGGTGTTAGGCAATTTGTTGAGGTTTCTAACTAAGGAATATGGTCAGACATGGGACCTTATCATTCCTCAAGTAGAGTATGCATATAATGACAATGTGAATAGGACCACTGGTAAAAGTCCTTTTGAGGTTGTGTATGGCAGACATCCAAGGGGAGTATGTGAGTTGAGAGACCTTAGTACTTTGGAGATGAAGAGTGGGCAAGCAGAGGACTTCACCCAAACCATCAAGGAAGTTCAAGAGAAAGCTAAGAAGGCCATCCTTTAATCCACTAAAAAACTAAAGGCCAAAGTGGATGGGAGAAGGAGAGAAGTCCAGTTCAAGGTGGGTGACTATGTGATCGTACATTTGAGCAAAGCTAGGATGCAAAGTGGTAAGCCTACCAAACTACAGATGAAGAGAGTAGGACCTTGTCAAATTCTAGAAAAATATGGTGAGAACACCTATAAGGTTGATTTACCTTCAGACTTAGCCATTTCACTAGTCTTTAATGTTGCTGATCTGATAATGTACAAGGGAGAGATAGCAGGGCAAACTGAGAACCAAGCTAAGGTATTACAATACTTGGATGTAAATACCTTACCTCAAGTGAAGAAGCCTAAAGTAGAGGAGATCTTGGAATCAAGGGTGAAGAATTCTACTAGACACTAGGTCTACATGGAGCACTTATTGAAATGGGCAGATCAACCAGTATCTGAAGCTACATGGGTGGAGGAGAGCAGGTTCAAGACACTTGGAATAGACCCGACTCTCATCTCTTCTTCTATTTCTTATTTGTGTGCAGAGGGGGAGTATGGTGTAGGAGCACCCTTCCAGACTCCTTCTCTTTCTTTTTCTTGTTGGTTTCATGCTTCTTTAGAAGTCATTGTACATAAAATAATGAGCCATGTGCTCATAGGTCCTAGGTAGGGTCCTAGAGGAGATCTTAGGGGTCATAAGTCAAGATTGTGATTTTATTGAAAATGGAGAGTATGTGTGTCATGGAGGTTTTTAGGGGTCCTTAATATCATGGTGGTGTCCTTAGGTTGGCCCATTGTGTGTCTAGGAGTCATGAAGAGAAACATTGGGAAAGTTGCATGACAACTTTTAAAAGTTGTCAAGCAACTTTTCCACCATGATGTTTAAAATACTTAGGTTGGTGTGGGACAAAACTAAATGTGGCACACTAACCAAGGTATTGGTATTATAAGATGTTACAAATCCTAAGTTAATGGGTTGGATGTCAGAGATTGTATGACCCAAGCAAGAAGAGCTTGATTGTGACTGTTTTTGAGTTACTAGTGAGTTTGAATGAAGTTACCGAGAAAACTAATGGATTGATTTGCAAGAAAACCTGTGTGAAATGTCTTCTTTGGTGTATATATCTTCATTGTGAGTGTTTATATTATCTTTTTGTTTACCAGTTAAGTGTGTTTGTAAATAATTTGTAAGTTGCAGTCTTACTGTCCAGTTTTGGACCGGTTTGAGTAAATGAAGTCTTAACTCCATTCCCCATTGTGGAACCACCATGAAACTATGGGGAATGTATGTGAAGACCTTGTACTATAGTCCCAAGAAAGGAGGGCCTTTGGAAATTCAAGGAGGCCAAACAAAGACCCATTCCTAGGCGAGACTGGATAGTGCCCGGTTAGGAATGGTTGTTGGTGCAGAGGTTTTGGAGAGAAAGGTTGATCAGAGGATTATGCACCCTTTGGAGGAGGTGTAAAGGAGTGTGTGAAGCACCACTGGTGTGAAGGAGAAGTCACAACCAATCCAGACAAGGTGGCTAAAACACAAAACATTCATTGTGACCCAGGTAGACCCTAAAAACCCTCACAAAACCCTTAAAAACCTCAAAATTCGCCCAAGGCACTGTACGACCACTTGGAGGCCCAAAACCAAAGAAATCCTTGAGCCCTTTCCAAATGAATGGTAGTCCATTTTGGGAGTTTGGGTTGTTTATGCAACGTTTGTGAGAGGGAGCCCTAAAAGACTGGTTAGGAGGCCTAATTGGTCCTAATCCTTGTAGCCCTATTTTGTAGGAAAAACACAAAATGGTGAAATTGGTAAGGGGTTGAAAGCTTGAAATGTCTTGGGGGCACATGAATGGGTGGTAAGACCATGAAGTAGACCTGTTACAACCTTGCTAAGACCTTGGAAGGTGTAGAACAAGCCTAGCCCTTATTAGCCATAGTAAGGGGTTTTGAGTCTCATGGGTAGGTGAGACCTTAGGAGCAGCATAGCAACTCATTGGTGGGTGGATTGGGAAAGGTCAGGGGATTCCTCAAGCAAAGGAATTCATAGAGACCCTAGGGTGTGAGGAGAACACCAGGTGATCCAAGGAAAGGATCCAAGAGCATAGACTAGTCTAGTCTATCCCAAGCACCAAGCCATCACTTTAGCAGATGTTTTGACTGGTGGACCTTTTCAAGAACAAATTTTTGAGTCACTCGGTAGGCCTAAAACCCTTAACAATAGGGCATTATTGGAAACTCCATGTGTACGGAGAACCCAGATGGAATTTTGAAATATGTATGTGATGTTCTGCAAAATGGGCAATGTTACACAAAAGCCTATGGTCGTATAATACACAAGAAACAAAAACAAACATTATTGTTAATCAACCAAAAACTAGTCTAAGTAGGCATACCAAAAGAGATGCTAAAAACATGATAAAATATTTAACTATGGAAGCAAATACAACAAGGCATATCCAAATGCCTTCTAACATGCTTTTAGCTCCTTCTCCCTTGTTCCTCTCCTCTCTAAGTTTTAAATTAGTGTAGCTCTCAGTAGCTTTTTGCACTATGGATGCCTTATGGAGGTTCAAGATTGTAGATGATTATGAAAAGTATGCAAATGCAAGCTTAATAACCAAAGAAAGATGAGTTATCTAAACGCCTTTTGTTAATTTTAACCAAAAGAGTGAATATGACTAAACTATGCTAAATGCTCTCTAAAATTCTCTATAACTTGGATGCATACAAGTTTTTAGGATTTGGAGTATGAAGAAATGGGCTCTATTTATAGGAAAAATGGAGCAATGGATGGTTGAGATTGAGTAATCTCAACAAGGGTCAGGATTGAATGATCCATGTGAGGGCTTTCAACCCAATCCCAGAATGACAAGTGTCAATATGAGATAGGTTGAGAGGAGAGGGAATAAGTATTAAATGCTTGACATGACCTAAGAGTTAACTTAGGAGTTAAGGTCAAGGTTGGGTTGAGTGAATAAATTCTTTATTCAAAGAATAAAACTTTTATCCAATGGATAAACTCTTGTGCAAAGGTTAAAGGGATAACCATGGTCAAAGCAATAAATGATTGAGGAGACACATGAGTTACATGAGGGCCGAGTTAGGGGTTAACCATAAATGGTCATGTAAGAGCCATAAGTGGTTTGGAAGACTTTAGAGGTTAATTTGTTGAACACACAAAGCATTTAATGCTTTTCAAAGACTTTGAAGTCTTTGAGAAGTGACTCCAAGTTGCTTAGGAATGTGACAATAATTAGGGGATGGATTAGGCTAATTAGGAAGGGGTTAGAAGAATCTAGAAGGGGGTTAGGATTGCAAGTGGATTTGGTGGGTGAGGGAAAATAGGATTTTAATTAAAATAAAATTAATTTATTTCAACTTGTGGTTGCAACTTGCATTTGTAGGAAAATGCAAGTGGGGGGGGAATAAATGTTTTATTTAATTTATTTAAAAGAAGAAAGGGGATTAAATGAACTAAATAGAATTTATTCATTTAATTGATTGTGAATTTGGTTTAATGAATTAATTAAATATTAATTGAATTAACTAATGGCTAGTGGGTTTTTTAATCAAATAAATAGCAAATATTCATTTAATTAAAATGGACAGATTTATGTGACTACAGTATGTAACTCTGAAAAGGGTACTTGAATCGATAATTTATTTGTGGCCTTGTGTGGAAAGATTTGAAACTAAGTCTTGAAAACGGCCATAGGAGGGCTAATTGTATTAGGCCTATTTGGAGCCGATAGAGTCAATGTGAGGTTGGGAAGGCTTGGTGATGGGCTTGAAGGTGATCAAACCCCTCAAATACATCAAAGACCCTATGTAAGTTCAACTTGCCCACCTAGAACGAGTTGGTGTGTTGTGATCCATTTTAGGGTCGAATGCATTATAATAGGTAGTTAGACATACATTTTCATCTAACCTCATTACTTGAAAAAGTTTATGCCTTGCCTTTTGAAACCTTGCATTGAAATATGTGATGGCTTCATTATCAAATTTCTTGATGTTGTTAAATTCATTGAGCATGAAGCTCACATTTGTCTTATCTCCATATTGCTCTTGAAAATAATTTTTGAATTCCTCCCAAGAGCTAATGCTGTCTACAGGCAACCCTCTATACCAATCTCTAGGATCCACAATCAAGGATTGCACAAATAGATTCATGATGACATCTTCATGTGCAATTTCATAGTCATTAATCATGTCACCAAAAGATTTCAGATGCTCTTCAGCACTGACAGCATTGTTCCTAGCACACTTCTGGAGTTTATCCCTCATTTGAATAGGGACATGGTTTGGATATCTGGAAATTCCATCAAAATACAATGGCCTATACAGCTCAACATTTATCAGTCTCCTTTGAAACTGATTTCCAATAAAGTTGTTTCCAGTATTCACCCTTGGGCCTGATCTGCCAACTCTAGGATTTTGATGGCTTTGATTATGGGGTAATCTGTGACTGGCTTGATTTGCTGGAATTGTACTTGGAGGGATAGCATAATTAATTGGGGCAGAATTATCAGATTGGTTAACGGGTAGGATAGCATTCATTTGCATTATTGTTTGAGTGTTCAACAGAGAGGCAAAAGTATGCTAGGACATAGGATTACTATGATCTATAGGTGGGAAGGTTATAGGAGGAGCTTTGAAGCATCATATCTTTCTCCTAAACTTGTCATTAAGTGCTTCTATTTCAGCCTTTTCTAACTCCCTTTGCAAGTCTTCATTTTCTTTCCTTATCCTTTCTACCTCAATCTCATGTGACATCATTCCCTGGGGTCCTTCTGGACTTCCTGACACTAGACCCACAGATCTATTCTCTACTATTTTCTGCTTCCCTTTGTCAATAACAGGTCTGGCAGGTTGGGGATCACTGTGAACCTCCCTACTAGGTTGTGATACAACTTTAGGTGCAGAAACAATTTTAGGATCAAGGATTTCTCTAATAACAGGACCTTGCTCTTTACTCCTAGGTTCTTCTTGAGAAAACAACTCAAGTTCTGCAATATGTCTT
Organism: Cryptomeria japonica; assembly: GCF_030272615.1. NCBI lineage: Eukaryota > Viridiplantae > Streptophyta > Pinopsida > Cupressales > Cupressaceae > Cryptomeria > Cryptomeria japonica. The sequence continues at coordinate 270,171,485 of NC_081409.1, read as the reverse complement.
AATAACCCATCTCTTTTAATGAGTTTGGCTTTGGTTTCATTCTCCCTTTCCTTTTCTTTCTTTTTTCTTATGGCAATAAATTGATGTATTCTCTGATTTAGAACCTCAATCTCCTGAGATACTTCGTCTTGGTCTAACAAGGTTTCCTCTGAATCAGACACATTTAACTGGTCCATATCAATCAGGTTGATATTTACTTCCATAGTTTTGGGAATGGAACTGCCTCTATTACTAGTACTATGCCTATCTCTCCCAGAAACATTGGTATTAGATAATATTTGGTGAAAGGTTTGGATATCATCATTAGTGCCAAACAGGCCAGCATGAAAACCCATAATATCATGGTCAGAGTCATGAGAAGAGGCATTGGACCTCGCATGTACGGAACACTTAGAAGACTTACCCATTTGATTTCTCTTATGCTTCCATGATTGACTTGACTGATCAGGAATAATAGTTCCTCTCCAGTGCTTCTTGACTGGTTCAGGTAAACCTTCATGCAACTTTTCTTGAGGGTTTTTCTTCATATAGGACCTAGTATTCCTTCTCCTATTCATTTTGCTAACCTTGTGAAGTGACTGTAATTTTTTTTTTTCAAAGAACACTAGTTTTTTTTTACTTCAGAGTCGCCACCCAATATCTTGGGAATAAAAATATATAGTGTAACACAATGAATCACTTACAAGACACTTAAGAATGAAACTATTGATCTTTATAAAAGAACTAAATGGTATTGTAAGATGCTATGAGATAGATCAAGGATCAAACTCACTTACAATCTGATTCAACAATCTAAACCAGAGATCTTTTGATCACTCCCCAGCAAAGTCACCATTTTTGTTGTTCTCCATTTTGAAAAGTTTTGTTTCTTCTCTTTAAAAGTAGAAATTATTGCCTCTGTACTGCAATGGAAGATAACAACAAAAGTTTGAAATAAAGACAACAATATGAGGTTCCAGAAATAGAAAACCTCCTACACTTTAAGCTTATAAAAGCTTGGGCAGGTGAACCCTTTGAAAGACTATTTTCTCACAAAAATAGTAAATGGTTTGCAAAAAACTAGTGTAAATTCCTGCAAACTTTCCTTACTGACCAGTACAACTAACCTAAATGGAAAATTGATTTGACTTTTGAAAAGAGGATCACAAAATGTAACAAAAACCAATAGATAAACTAGTGTCTTATCCGGGCAATAGAGTCATCTACAACAGACTGCAACCTGACAAGAGAAACTAGTACACAAATCAAAAGTTCCTGATCTATCAACTCTGAATATGCCTGACATACATAGAGTCCTAATCTACATCAGACTTCATCATCCAATCCACACCAAGAGTATTGATATCAATGAATTTGTTCAAAGTATTTTATATTTTTCTCCTTAAGAAAAAGACTCAGAACAACTTCATTAGGTGCCTAACAAATCATTCAAATAAGCAATCCTTGATTACTTAAATGAAATAAACACTAGTACAGTGACATAGAGACAATGCAAATCTGGATTTTAATTCTTTGGACTGTATATTTCATTCCTCTATTAGAAGGTTACAAGTACTTCATAGTTGACTCAGAAATTGCTAAGACAAAGGCCTGTATTAATTTTGCCAGAGTTTAGCTACAAAAATTTGTGTCCCTTTTCTAGGTAGCCTTGGTATCCTTTTATAGAAATCAAGATGCAACAAGCTTCGGACCACCTAGAAGAAAAATCTTACCCTAACAGTCATTTATTGCAAAAGTTATATTTTTGTGCCATTGTAGTTGAGGGAGAAATCTAACATTATTTCTGGGATGCATGCTTCATTAATTCACTGGGAATTCATTTGGAAGATGGGAGAAAGGCCAGGCTCTTATTACCCAAAATTGGTTACAACAACTAGCAGCTTCATAATGCCGGTGTATTATCTCAAGCCAGAGCATTGATGGTTTTACCTCAGGAAACATAGAGTGACACACCATTATGTTCTTCACATGTCTCCCTGCAGATCTCCCAGATACCTCTCACCAACCCATTTTCATCTTAAAGCAATGTCAGATGCAACTTGCATAGCTCTACTAATATTTCTTTTGAATATTTAAAATTCTCTGGTGCCAACAAATCAGGAGGCCTTCTCTCTGAGCAATTTTCCTTTAGTCACCAAGTCATGGCATTTAAAGTTAAAATGAGTTTCCATCGTGATATAGAAACAACCATCTAATCATGGGAAACTAACACACCTTTTAACTTCCCTAAGTAATCCTCTTAGAAACAGGCCCCACCACCTGGTCGCTGGCTGTTAAAAACTTAACTGCTACCACACTTGGCCTGTAGAAAATCCAATCTTTCTGACTAAAGAATAAACCCTGAGATCTTGAGGTCACTGTACCCAAAATACTTGCCATGGGTTACACTTGACTGCAAAATCATATTCCTCGGATCGAGGGCCATTCACTGATATTTAACAAATCCATATCTGGGCAAAAATCAACCCTCGCAGATCTTGGACACATGTTACCTCCTAGTTTGCTCATGAGTCCCCCTGGACTCCACCTATCCTGCCACTTCATCAGTCACTAAGTCACGACCATTAACATTTGAGCACCTCCATCTTGCGGTATGGCGACAACCGTAGATCTTCTTTGAACTTTTTTGTTCTTTACTTCCTCCAAACTGTTCTTCCTATGGGTCCCACCTCTTAGTCACCAAGTCGCGCCTCTTAGCCATCCAGTGTATTTCCATCATGATATGGCGACTACTGTCAGATCATCCATCCAACCATTAGATCCGTCTTGAATTGCCCACCGGTTAATTCACCTGGGCTACTCTCCTCTCTGGCAGATATCACTCTTTCAGCCAAACATCCTCTTCAGCTAGCCATTTTCTTATCTCATCAAAACCATAGCTTCATCGATGCCATTATTTTATCAGAGGGATTACTTGATATTTCTTCGATGTGCCCTTGTCGATGGAACCGAGCTTTTGGTGAAACCATTTAGAGGTTCATCGCAGCCAAAGCCTGCCCAACATTCATCTTGATGACATACCACCTGCTCTTCTGTGTGGCACACCACTAGACCTTCCACCTCATCAGCTGCATGGCACCACATGGCACCTCATGATTTGCTCCTAAGATCCACCTGAGCACGGCCGCATCTGCCACCTCAACACTACCAGACCCACCACTCTTTTGGCCAAACATCCTCTTCGACTTGCCATTTTCAAATTTTATCAAAACCATAGTTTCATCGACACCTTTCATGTCGATGAAATTGATGCCTTTGGTGAGTCCCTTCAATGATCCATCGAATCCATGGTCTTCTCGATATACACCTTTGATGATATGCCACTTTTCTGCCATGTGGCACCCTTTGATTGGCTCTGGAGTTCACAACTAAGTGCCACCTGTCATGAGGGTATCCATTCTGGGCTCTCCACTCTAACGCATTAGCACAACCTCCACTAACCACTAGAATGAACCACCTACCTTAACCGCTTGCATTAACTACCAGCCATGGTTCACCGCTAGTGGTTTGTCGCCAAGTCACAGGCGATATCTAGCGAGCATTTTTACGTCGCGACATAGTGACAACCCTTAGATCCATCTTGATCACCGTTGATCTTTCTTGATCTTCTCAACCCTTAGCCCCTCTGAGCGGTTACATCCTATGCCACAGTGTCACCACATGTCTGCCACTTGTCTGCCACCTCATCAGTCGCCAAGTCATAGCCATTAACAGTCGATCACCTTCGCATGACAGTATAGTGATGGTCATGGATCTACATTCAAACTGCTTGCTATTTAACTTGCCCCTTTTACTGCAAAATTTTGGGTGCTTTGAGATGCATGTAGGGGGCCCACCACTTCTGAGCTACCACTTGCCAAAAGCTCGTAAGCTTTGGCACTTAGGATATATGCGGCCTTGCACATAAATATTGAAATGCTCCTCCCTGCGGCCAATGTGGGATAAATGGGCTACTTGGGCCCTTCCATCGGGTCATCGGGATCTCTCCAAACATGCAAACCTGATGGCCGATGCCATCTTTCAGCGCTCTGCACTTCTTTGCACTATCCATCGGGTCATCGAGATAACTTCATAACTTAATTTCCGATGGTCGATGCCACCATTGTATTACCTCCTTTGCTTGCACCATGTCATCGGGTGGTCAAGATAGCATGAAACTGCTCAACCCAATAACTCCACACACACTGCCTGTGACCTCATTGGGGTGAGTCCTGCCGATCGGGGTAGGTCTTGCCGATAAGGAAAAAGTTCAAAAAACTACCAGAAACATAGGAAAAGACATAGGACCTAGAAAAAAATTAAAATTTATCAGAACCCACCTAGGCCTAGACTTAGAAGGGGGCCCCTCTCGATGACACACAAACCCTTTCACTTAAGTGGAAAAAGGAAACGAGCAAAGACCTTTAATCAAAAGAAAGGGAAATTTTGAACCTTGAACCTTGAACCGATTTGCAAATGGTTCAAAACAGACATAACGCATTCTCACTTGATTGTAAAAAAAACCATTACAAAGCCACGACTCATGCAAGAGAAATGGTTGAACCTTGAACCTTGAACCAAAAAGGTTCAAGGGTTCAAGATCAATTTGAATTGCAATAATGCGCTACAAAGGTTTAATTTTCTAAATGTTTTCATGAAAAAGAAAAAACCCTAAACCCTCAAGATTTTATAGGTCCCAACAGAACGAGTTGGTGTATTGTGATCCTTTGCAGAGTTTGTGGAGTTAGAGATTGAGATGGAATCCTCAATAGGTAGTTAGTTTGTTAAATATCATTAGCTATACCTTGGAGACAATCCAAAGTGAAATAGGCCTTGAAGGTCTAACTAGCAAAACCCCTACCAAGTACCATTGGATGGGCTTGAGGAGTTAGAGGGTTGATGAGAGCAACCAAGACAACTAGGTGATTAGGATTAGCTCCAAGACTTTCTGCATCAAGCCCACTTCACATCAATCCAAAACTAAATGATATTCAATGAGTTCTCTGAATTGATGCATCACCAGCATCTTAGTTGATCTTGTGTAGGGGTAAAACCCCTAGTCTACCTCTGATATATTCAAAGGTTGTCTTAGGCATAGGTTTAGTGAATATATCTGCTAACTACACTTTTCCAGACACATACTCCATTTTTACTGTCTTCTCCTATACTCTTTCCCTTAGAAAGTGATACTTCAACTCAATGTTCTTTGTTCTTGCATGTAACACAAGATTTTTTGAAATATTAATAGTACTAGTGTTATCACAATGAATAGTCACTAGTTCAGACATGTCTTCCTTAAAACCTTCCAAAATATGTCTCATCCATATAGCCTGAGTACAATTCATTGATGCTGCCACATATTCTACTTCAGCAGTAGATTGTGAAATACAAGATTGTTTCTTGCTTATCCAAGACACCAATCTTTCTCCTAAAAATAAATCTCCACCAGTTGTGTTTTTCTGGTCGTGAACATTTCCAGCCCAGTCTGCATCTGTGAAAATTTTTAAAGAAAAATTATCATTCTAAGGATACCACAACCATAATCAATTGTTCCTTTCAAATACCTGAATATCCTTTTAACCACTACCATGTGTGCCTCATTAGGATCTTTCTAAAATCTTGCAACCAATCTAATAGCATGTGCAATATACGGTCTACTGTGAACAACATAATGCAACTTTCCAATCATAGACCTATATTATTTCTCATCCAAATATGGTGAATCATCTTGTTTTGACAATTTACAACCTTTCACCATCGGAGTACCAATTGGTTTACAATCTTCCATGCCAAAAGTCTTCAATACTTCTTTTACATACTTAGTCTGACAGATAAATATTTCATTCTCTAGTTGTTGAATCTATAAACCAATAAAGAATTTTATCTCACCAATAAGAGACATCTCAAATTCTTTCTTCATTTCATCTGCAAAATACATACACATGTCATCATTTCCACCAAATATTATATCATCAACAAAAACTTTAGCAAGTAACATTTTGTCTCCATCAGTCTTCAAATATATGTTACTGTCTTCACTAGTTCTCCTGAATCCTATCTTGATCAGATGTGTATGCAATCTTTCAAACCATGCTCTGGGAGCTTGCTTCAATCCATATAGTGCCTTGTGTAGTTTGCAAACCATATTTTCATCTTCACTCAATGCAAAACCATCTGGTTGTTCTATATATACTTCTTCTTCCAAGATACCATTAAGAAAAGATGATTTAACATCCATCTGATATACCTTAAATCCTTTAAAATAAGAAAAGGCAAGCAACATTCTAACACCTTCAAGTCTTGCCACCAGTGCAAAGGTTTCACCATAGTCTTCACCTTCTTCTTGTGCATACCCTTTGCAAACCAACCTCACCTTGTTTCTAACAACTTCACCATCCCGATTAAGTTTACTTCTGAATACCCATTTTGTCCCAATAACATTTTTGTCTTCTGATCTAGGAACAAGAGACCATGTATTGTTCTTCTCAATCTGGTCAAGTTCTTCACTCATTGCATTCAACCAGTCTTCATCTTTCAAAGCTTCTCTAACAGTCTTCGGCCCAATAGTTGAAATCAGACAGGAATGCTCTCTGATTTTTCTTCTTGTCTGCACACGAGCATTCTTGTCACCTATAATCTGGTCTTCTAAATGATTTAGCCTTACATATCTTGGGATTACCATTTCTGGTGCAATGCATTCTGCTTCATGTTCATCATCTTCTTCATCACTTACCAGTTGAGCTCCTATGTTTACATTGTTCTGCTCATCTTCCTTCTGCACTTCTAGTTCAATATACACAAGTATTTATTTATCATCAGCAAGCTCGGATCTGCTAGACTCATCAGGTTTGTCAGAATATTCATCAATTTTAACATTCACACTCTCAACTATTTTCTTTGTCCTTTTCTTATAACATTGAATGCTTTACTCTTGGTAGAATATCCAAGAAATATCCCTTCATCACTCTTTGCATCAAACTTTCTAGTAAAATCATCTCTTAATAAAACATCTACTACCAAAAACTTTAAAATAGCTGACATTAGGAGTCTTTGTCATGCCCAAACTTTTGGGCAAAAACGCGACAACAATTTTTTTTTTAAAACAACATAAAATACTAAATATTCTACATTAAAGGAGGGATAAATAAGTTTTGTCTTAACTAAAGGTTAACTCAGGAATTAAAAGAATGGTTTCATAAAGCTAATTTGATTAACTCAACCATTCTAGTGTCAACATTTGGAGTAGACTAATTATACCCCAAAAGGGGTCGTCACAACCTAGTTTATTAATTTTATCTATTTAATTAATTTCCCCTAATTAAATTCTCTAATAATTAATCAAGAGATATTAATTATCTCAAAAAGTATCTAAATAATCTAGAACTAATTATAATCACATTAACATATATTTTAATAAATACAGAATAATTAAATGAGCAAGCACAAATAATGCTTTTAAATTTGACTAATAAAGTTAACCAAAACAAATCTAATATTTGTCTAATAATCCATCTCACATTAAAGTCGAGTTTAATCCCCCTATAGATATTAAATATCAAATATTTAATATTCAGCTAATATTGACCTTATAGATTAAAATTAAACATTTTACTTATATATCATCCATTATAAAGTTTACAAAAGAAATTTAAATTAAACATATATATATATATATATATATATATATATATATATATATATATATATATATATGATCATTGGCATATAAATGTATATATATATATACACATAAACACAATTACCTATAATATAGGTTTCATTTTAAAAGATTAACCCAATAACAAATTTAGAAATAATTTTCTAACAATAGCTAAAATAACAAATGGGGTTACCTATTTCAAACTTGAAAAGGTTTCCCCCTCTTTTTATTTATATTATTATTATATTTTCTTTTTGAACCCTAACTAGGGTTGGTTTTATTTTAAAACTAACATCATTCCTTCAATTTCTATTTTCTAACCCGAACCCAAAATAGGGTTAGGGCTTCTTGTTCTAACATGTTTTGTTTTTGTTGAATGTGTGTGTGTGTGCAGGTGTGCCTGCCATGGCGGCCGAGCAAAAATGGAATGGCAACGATATTCCATGTTACATGTTTTACGACCGAAAGTGTTACACGGACCGTGTAGGGTTTGGTGAAGGGGAGTGTGTTGGCACCTGTGGGTGCCACCCCATAGGACGGTCAAGGCCGTGCCTGTGGGTCACAGCCCATAGTCGCAGTCGCTTGTGGGTCGCAGCCCACAGTGGTGGTCGAAGCCGCCCCTATGGGTTGCGGCCCACAATGCAGCCGGAGCCGCTCTATGGGTTCGCACCCACAGGGAGCTGAAGGCTTTGAAGCCTCTCGGCCTTCCCTTGTAAGATTCCCCTTTTTTTTGTTATCTTTTTAAAAAAAAAAATTTATTTTAAATATATAATTATATATATATATTAATATATAATAATATATATATATATATATTTATATATATTATTATATATGAATACTTTTTAAAATATATAATTATATATCTATATTAATATATATTATTATATATGACTGCTAAATTAACACATGTGCAAATATTAAACAACCCAGAAAGGAAATGTATTTATTTTTCTAGCTTTTAATATTTCAATATATATATTTATTTTAATATAAAGACAACATATATAATATTTATTTTCCTTAGAAGAATACAACAACTTAGTTTAGAACTAGAACAACAGATATTAACTTATATATATACACACTTAAATCTGCATTTTCCATTAACATAGAGCACACTATTTTCAAATAAACAGAATAGAATAAATTTTGTTTTCTATCAATAACATATAGTTAACTTTTGATTTAAAATAACCATGTCTAGATTTATTTACTTTCTACTATACATGTATTTACAGAATAGAAAATATGACAGTGATGATTTTATTTATAGTTGCAACTATTTTTTATTTTTTTTTCTAAAATCCATTTAATCAATAAACAACAAGATGTTATGCAAAGTTAATATTCACTCTAAATATCTATTCATTTTTCCTTTGTGTTTAAACTATAGACATAAGCAAATATTTCATTTCTTTACTAATAACTACACTACAACATTTAATTTATTTCATTTATTTCTACATAACTACACTACTAACTTTTAACTATTTTCATTTCTTTTCCAATAGCTAAATAAGATAGAAATAAATTTTATTTCTAATCTATTTCAAGAAGTAAATATCAATAAAGAATAACTCAAATATCTATAGGGAAATAACTCAAATTATATTATTTTCTTTGAAAGAATATACTTAAATAAAATACATCTTTATTTATTGAAATGAAACTATTTGAGCAAATATGCTTATTACATCATGGTTCCCTTTATACAAATAGGTAGATAACAAAATGAAGCCTCTCATTTCTACTAAATGAGGGATTGCCAAATACATGTATTTTATTTGCAACTACATACAATAAGAAATAGGATCATTCCAAAGCTTCCCTTCCAATCTTTTCCCAAGCAAACCTGCAATAAAAGCTTGTAGGTTGTGACCATGGAGGCTCACCTCCCAACCTAGGCTTACAAGAAGCCACCCCCGAGCTAGGAGAGCCAAGGCTAAATGGGTTACACTCAAGCATAAACACATAAACAAGAGGAAAACACAACACAAACACTCCCAACCCAAGGATGAAAAAATTCACTTAGTGACTATAACTTGTGGGGTGAAGGTGGACCAAATACCTAGAGGAGAAATCTACAAGTAGGAGAACATAATGCCATTGCAAGGCTATCAAGTAAAATAGCCACAAGTTCCAAACTTGTCCCCCAAGGCATACAAACCAACAAAATCCCCTTATGACCCCCATTGCATATACAAAACACTATGCAACAAGGGTCCCATAATCCCTTGTGTATCACTCTCTTCAAAAGAGAGCCTCGACACTCTTAGGCTGTCAAACAACCCTTCACCCCAAGGCTACTCTACCCTCCCAAGGGTGAGTATGGCCTTGATACACCCAAAACAATAACATAAATACATACAATAAAAATACACAAGGAAGAACTCAACATCTTCCTAAGCTTACTAAGAAAACAACAATAGAAAACAACAAACAATCTTTTCAAATTTACAAAACAACATACATGAGGAAGTATTCAACCAACCTTAAAACTACAAATGGGATGAATAAAAGTTTGTAGGAGAGCTGCTCAAATCCACTATCTTTTTCTTTCACAATGCTTAGCCAAAACTTCCAAATCCAAAAACTAATTTTTTAAGAATCTATGTCTCCAAAATGGAGAGTGGGTGATCAAACTTCTCCCTCCCAAACCATTCCCTAAGAAGACACTCCTCAGTCTTTCTAATCCTCTTGGGAAGGGTGAGGGATGTTCATAGGTTGGTCTTCCCAACACCTTACAAGCTCTCTAGCCAAGGCACCTCAAAAAGGTAAAAGAGAATGGGGAAGAGAAATAAAACTCATGAGGAAGGTTGTCTAACCTAGGTAAGATCCTCAAAAGTTGGAATTTGGCCATCTTGAAAAACTCAACTTTTGGGGTGACTAAACAGTCCCTAGGGAGTGGACACATGGCTAAAATTGATCTTCATCCATAGGTACATCATTGTTGGCATTCTACACTCTAATGAGAATAGTTGATGTTGTCATTGATGGCAACCAACAAGCAACCAACCAACAATAGGTTTCTACATGCACCAATAGATATCATACACCGACAAACACTGGCACCGGCAAACGCTTACACTGACATTCAGATTACATCGACAACAAAGCATACTGACACTCATGCCGACATGGGATGAACTTTTGTTTATTGTGATATAATTATCCTTTGTAAGCCAACTTGGTATATTGTAAAGACTCATATATGTATGAGATCTTATAGATCATTTTGTAATGATAGAAGAAGAATAGGAATATATGGTAGAAGATAATTGTGTTTAGTGGAAACAAAGTATTTGGTTAATGACTGAGCTTAAATGGGTACTGAAGCTGGAATTAGAGATGATGTTTTGAGCAGTACATTGTATTGGAGTTAATTATCCATTTTGTAGTCAGTGAGAATCTTCATTGAGCAGTGAGCTCTAGGCTATTGGCCTCCCTGCATGTGCAGGCCCCTCATTGTAAGTAGTATTTATTCATTGTCGAGTGAGTAAATATTGTAGGTCACAAATTCCACCGAGTTTTTTCCCACACCGGGTTTCCTCATTAAAATATCTTGTGTTATGGTGTGTTTCTATGATGTCTCTATTATTTATGTTTACTGCATTAATTCTTGTTTACCGATACACTGTTTTTATTGGGAAAGTTATAAATAAGTTTAAATATTCCTTTAACTAGCTAGACACTGATTCACCCCCCCTGTCAGTGTCTTTGGGACTATCATTGAATCTAACAATTGGTATCAGAGCCTAGTGCTCTATTTGCAAAAGCCTAATAGCTTGAGGAAGATTCTCAAACTGGTACAGATGGAGAACTTAAGAAAATAGTTGGAAGGAGCTCTTAAAAATTTTGATGCAGAAAAATTGAAGAATATCAAACTTGAAGATAATCTAAGGACTGCTAAGGAATTCATTAAAGGACTTCAGGAGAACCTAGTTATAGCACAAAATAAGAGAAAGGAACTTCATGAGAAAATGCAAAATGATGATGATGAAAAGGAAACTCTTAGAGACATTGCAAATAAGTTGAGACAAGAGAACAATAATATGAAGAATGAAATGCAAGATATGACTATGAGGTTATGTAAGAATATTGAAGATAGGAAGAAGAATGAAGAAGACTTGACTAGGAGACTTAATGATGCAGGAAATGAAAATCTGAGACTTGGTCATGAAAATGATATGCTAAAGATAGATGTGAATCACATGCAACATGATAAGGAGGAGCTTACAAGATAAGTTGGAATTCTGGAAAATGAGTTGGTCACTGCAAATGAACACAAAGACAAATTCAAGAAAAGTTCAGAAAGGTTTGATGACATGCTGAAAATATAAAAACCTGATGGAGATACAAATGGACTTGGATTTGAACATGGAGAAAGTTCTAGTACTGCAAATAATCAAGATCAGAACAAACTGGTAAGACAACCTAATGCTTATAAATTTAATGGGAAATGTTTCAATTGCAACAAATATGGTCATAGAGAAAATCAGTGTAGATTTAGAAATAATCAGAATACAAACTCACCCACCGGTCAATGTTCCAAATGCAACAAAGTTGGTCATAATTCAGAAAATTGCAGAATGAATGTGAAATGCTATGTTTGTGGTAGATTTGGGCATTTATCTATTCAATGTAGATCACAAACCAGTCAAGGATATGAAAAGGCTATTTAGAGGAACAATGTAACTTGTTATGCATGTAACAAGATTGGACATATTGCAAAATTTTGTAGAAGCAAGACTATACCAGCGAACAATAAAGGATCTAGTTTGAAGGGAAAAGAAAAGGTAGATGAAGTAAAGCAAGAATTTTTAAACAATGGATTAAGAAGAGTGATCAAAAGTTTGATGGTGTAGCATTTGCTGAAGACCCTAGAATCTACATACATTGCAACATAGAAAACCTAGAGACTGAGGATATGAAGAAAATATTTAATGGGGTTATTACTAATGAACAAGGTGAAATTAAACCTAAACATAAGATTGTGGAAGACTTAGGTTTTGTAGAAATTCTGAACATTCCCAAATTTCCAAAGGAAGTTGTATGACTTGTATTAAGCAGAGTCCATGGAGAGTTCATATGGTTAGAATCTATTTGTAGGATAACCATGGAAGAAATTAAGGCAGTCACTAGTTTATCTTCAACCAGTAGTAGGCTTGATAAAACCAAGAAAATACCTAACAAGGTAGTTATGGAGTTAAACACAACCACGTCTGATAGCAGGTCACTTAGAGTGAATGATGTTAAGGACATAAATGTGAGATATATTAGTATGATACTTGGATATAAAGCAACACATGCCAATAGACTAAATTTGGTTTCTAGCCTTTATATTCACAGTGCATATGAGATGGTGAACAATAATACTAAGATAGATGTTTGTGAATGGCTTAAGGATGAACTAATTGACAATTTGAAGAAGATTAAGGGAGATAGAAAGGTACTTTCCATTTTGGGAACCTACTAGTATGCTTAATGTTATACTTTACCAAAGAGATACCTGACATAGGTCACAAGGATTTTGGTTATGACATCCCGGTAGGAAAATAGATACAAGAAGCTTTCACTGATATGGGCACTGACTGTGATAAGAAGATTGCAGATTTCTTCAAAACATTTCAAACTAAGATGAGAGAAAGAGAGAGATTACTGCAGAGCATAGTTGATAAATATGACAAGAAAATCTATTTTTTCATTAAGAAAAATGAGACTTGGATGGAAGTAGTAAGCCCTGGAACTGTTTGGGTTACTGAGATGGGTTATGAGGTAGACCTACCTATTCAGGAGACATATGCAAAAGCTCTACTTGATGCACCTAGGGAGCCATCCGAAGAAATATTTGGTAATGCAGAAACTATTGCAAGTAATGTATCTATGCAGAAAGAAAGGAAGAAAGAGACAAGTTTATTAGAGATGCCTCTAAGAAGGCTAGTGAAATAAAGGAGAATGTCATGAACATCAGTGGTCTATTAGCTAGTGAGCTTAAAGGACTGCAACCTGAAGCACATGTTTCACCGGTTGTAACATCTTCTGATACTGACAGTGGCAAGGTTGCTGAGTTTAAGAGAGTGGAAAGAAAAAGGAAAACCCCACCAGTACCATCTCCTTCACCTAAGAAAATAAGGACACTAAGGAAAAAGCAACAAGCAGTTAGGGAACCGCAAAAGAAGCATTCACCAAAGAAGAAACAGACATCGGTTACCTCTACACTGGATAATCTACTGAATGAGATTACATAGGAAGGTAATTTGGTAAATTTAAATAAATGGTATAATTATTTTAAGGAGTTTGAGAAACAAACCATTGAAGAAAGAATTATCTTACATTTGGATATATACAAGAAAGTTTTGATAGAAGTGATTGATGATTTACCCAACGATTTATACTTAAGATTAGAAGCTAAAAGGTTATCTATGATGGAATTGGACAAGAAGTTGAAAGTTGAAGCACTCTTGGTTGTACATCTGATAAATTCTAGAGAAGAGATATATGAGCTTATATCTAAAGCTAACCAATCAATATTTGTTAGTGGACATCGGCAAGTAAGCCTGATGGCTGGAAGGGTTAAGGAAATTGCAGATGAGACTGCAGATAAATGGGACATTTTTTTGGTTGAGAAGGAAAAGCAAGAGGAAAGAAACAAACCGAAAGTGGAAAAGACATTCAAGGTATATCAGAAAGACAAGGGAAAAGGTAAAATAGGTGGTGTACCTTCTATAAAATTAACAGATAACATCCCTCCACTGACTCAGGACACCCCTCCTTTAACTTCAACATCACCAGTTCATACAACCAATCCACCGGATATGGATACTGTAGGTATAGCTCATGATGATACTAACCCAGAGTCAGAGATACTCTTTACCATGAATGTGGATACACAGAATATAAACATTGTGGTGGACAAAGAGATTGCAGAAGCTAAGGTAGATGATCTGAAAGACAGTAAGGTCTCTGAGATACCGACACACATAGTAGACTCTCAGGAGACTGAGATACCAGCATAAACTATTGATTCTCAGAACACTGAGATACTAGCCCAAGTAGACAACCGGTAACTGAGAAACCTACAGAGGACAAGACAAATAACACAGGGCAACCAGAATCAGAGAAACTGACAGTTGTATAGACTGAAAACCAATTTGAGGTAGAGGTTCATGTTGAGTCTGGGAAACTAGCAGTTACAGAGGTACTTAATCAAAATGAGAAACCATTAAAGTTAGAGGTATAGACACAAACATATACACCATAAGAAAATGGAAGCAAAGTGGATGCATCTGATGGAAATAAAGAGGATGTAGTAAAGGTAATTGGTCAAACATCTGTTGAGAAGAAACCCACAGCTGAATCTAGCACATCAACAAGAGAATTTAGACCTACTAACATCACATAGGTTCTATTGGATTCTATTAAAAGGATAACTACTTGCAATGCCTTAGCATTTAAGGCAATTGATAACACCTTACCTATCCCGAAGATGATTGCACCAAATTGTAAGATAGATCACATTAATGATTCTTTAGGTAAATTGGACACATTGTCCAAATTCATTGCTGATAATGTAATAACCATAGATAAGGTGAAGGAGGATACCATTAAGGAGAGAGTTGACAAAGAGAAAAATACAATCTTTGGGAACACCATAAAGAAATGTACCGATCACTTGAACACACTTTTACCAGTATTTAATTCTACAATTTTGGAGTATAAGGAGTTATATAGAGAAGCATGTAAACCTCACTATTTGACAGAGGGCATTGATGAGGAGATTAAGAAGACACAAAAAGAAATTGATGACATTGTGGATAATATAATAGGTTCATCTGGACTTATATCAGTTTTTGAGTAGGAAATGGTAGTTTTTGAGGAAAAGTTGGAGAAACTTGAGAAAGAGAAGGCAAGGATAAGGTCCAATGCCTGGGAACTCAAAAGTAAACTTGGTCCAAAAATTGGACAATCTTATTACTCGGAGAGTTGAATTATCTAAGGCAACAGTACAAGGAGAGAAATCACGAGAGCAACAAATTCACTATCTCACCAGTATAATCTAACAGACTGAGGCAACTCTAACTAACAACAACAAGTTTATGCAAAGTTTGAATCTAGTTTTGGCGGACATTTTTCAAATAGTAACCAACCGGTTGCAGACCTTGACCTAGCATTTTTGTACTCTTTTGATTATTTATGAAATCCTTTTTCATTGATGTCAAAGGGGGAGTAGTGGAGAGAAAAATGCATGTATAGAGGAGATCACTTGCTCAAGGGGAGCACATCTTTTTGGATGTCAGTTTTGGGATAACAGTTTTGGATTTTCTCATGAGTGTTGCCATCAATGCCAAAGGGGGAGATTGTTGGAATTCTACACTCTAATGAGAATAGTTGATGTTGTCATTTATGGAAACCAACTAGAAACCAACCGGTAATAGGTTTCTACATGCACCGACATATATCATACACCGACAGACACTGGCACCGGCAAGCGCTTGCACGGGCATTCAAATTACATCAGCAACAAAGCATACCGACACTCAAGCTGACATGGGATGAACTTTTGTTTATTGTAATATAATTATGTTTTGTAAGTCGACTTGGTATATTGTAAAAGACTCATATATGTATGAGATCTTATAGATCATTTTGTAATGATAGAAGAAGAAAAGGAATATATGGTAGAAGATAATTGTGTTTAGTGGCAGTGAAGGTTTTAGTTAACGAGTGAGCTTAAACCAGTACTCAACCTGGCATTAGAGATGTTGTTTTGAGTAGTACATTGTATTGGATTTAATTATCCATTTTGTAGTCAGTGAGACTCTTCATTGAGCAGTGAGCTCTAGGCTGTTGGCCTCCCTGCATGTGTAGGCCCCTCATTGTAAGTAGTATTTATTCATTGGCCAGTGAGTAAATATTGTGGGTAACAAATCCCACTGAGGTTTTTCCCACACTGGGTTTCCTCATTAAAATATCTTATGTTATGGTGTGTTTCTATGTTGTCTCTATTATTTCTATTTACTGCATTAATTCTTGTTTACCGGTACACTATTTTTAGTGGGAAAGTTATTGTAGATGTATAAAAATGACCATATTCCTAAATGAATATTTTATGTTCATTCCTCTATTTAGTTAAATTTAATTTAATCAAATTACCTACATTCTTCTATTTTATTAAGTAAATTATTCAATTTACTTAGTTAAATTCACTTATGCCATTTAAATTGAATAAATCATTTATTCAATTAAACCCCTTCTCTCTACTTTTAATTAAATTTATATTTAATTAATAGTTTACCCCAAATTGAATAAATCTAATTTATTCAATTTCTCAAATTGCAACCAAATTGAAATAAAACATTTTATTTTAATTAAATCCTTTTATTCCTTATCCACTTGCAAAATCCTACATCTCCCACTTGCATCCTAACCCTCTTCCTAACCCCCTTCTAGATCCTTCTAATCACTTCTAAATTAGCCTAACCCATCTCCTAAATATTGTCACATCCCTAAGCAAGGGGAAGTCACTTCTCAAACCCTCAAAGTCTTTGAAAACCATTAAAGGCTTCAACAACTTAACTTTGAAAGTCTTCCAAACCATTAATGGTTAACTCAACCCTCTTGCATGGTTAGAGACTTTTTGACTAACTTAACCCTCATCTAACCCAAGGGTCTCATGAAGCATTCATTGCTTTGACCATAGTTATCCCTCTAACCCTAGCACAAGAGTTTATCCTTTGGGTAAAAGATTTATCCATTGGATAATCCTAACCTAACCTTAACCCTTACCACCTAGGGTAACCATGAGGTCTCCTCAAGCATTTAATGCTTCTTACATCTCCTCTCAACCAGTCTTATGTTGATAATTGTCACCATTTCATTGGTGCAAATTGCAAACATGGATTGATAAACTTTCAATATTGACCTTTAATAAACTCTTTCAATCCTAGCCATCCATTGCCCTATTTTTACTATAAATAGAGATCTCCCTCCTCCATTTTAAGGATCCACACAAGCTTTTAGTATCATACTTATGCTCAATTTTAACACATCTACTATCTCTTTGCAATAGAAATTAATCTAATAAACATCTTAGAATAATTCCTTTATCATTAGCTTAAATCATACAACTAATATAGCATGTTAGGATAGTATTTATACTAATCTTGTCATCTTATAATCTAGTTTGTTGCATTTATAGAATCATGCATAGATAGGATGCATTCTCATGTTAGAATCAACAAAAGCATCCCTTGTTCTTTCATTTGTCATCCCTAAACTACTTTGCTCAGTGATCTGAGAGCAAAGACATTGGTTTGAGGGACCTTGTGAGATAGAGAACCATGGAACCAACCTTGAGAAGTTGAGTCATCCTTCATGACTCCATATCTTGCACCAATAAGTCCTGTGGGTGTGTGGATAAGTCCTTTGGAGCTTCATTTTTCATATTTTAATTTTCATTGACCCGCTTTTCCTGCACATAGTTATAAATAAGTTTAAATATTCCTTTAACTGGTTAGACACTAATCACCCCCCCCTCTCAGTGTCTTTGGGACCGTTATTGAATCTAATAATCATATGGCCCATTAAAAATGCCCCTAACTTGACCTTAGGAGTTAGTTTAACCCTCTATAAACTCACCCAAAGTTTACCTATGGGTCAACCCTGAGTTGACCTTTCTAATGGCTCCCTATCCAAGACTTTCTTGGGACCATAGTAGGATTTTTGAAAAATGCATTGGTAAAACAAATTCCTTCCAAGGGACATGTCACTACCAACTCACTTTACAACATATGTGTCAACTGACACCACAAAATTACACATCACTTAAATACACATGGCAATGTCCCTTTTTTGGAGTTAATAAATTAAACAATTTTCAAATTAAACCCACATCCAAGCATAAACATTTACAAATGAGGTGTTGTCTCTCCAAATAGACAACCCTTGGCTTCACAAATGCACATAGGTTTAGGCTTGATTCTCCGAATAGTTTCCATGGTCACGTGGATCAGTTTTCCTGCACATCTCACTTTGCACATTAGTAATTCCAAAAATCACATATAATATTATCATATGAAATGAATACAATTCAGACATTTGCATACAATTTGAATTATAATAATCAAGTTTCCAATTATCTAATAAAATCCACATAAAATAATCTACTAAATGGCATCATCATAATCATCATGAAATTTAATCATTTATAAAGCATGCATCCATAATTTCTAGCATCAAAATAAAGCTCTGCAAATCAAAATAACTGACATAATCATATCAATGTTATCTATTCATTAGATCATATAGAATCTATGTCCATAATGCTTCAAAATATAGTATCAATAATAGGTCCAACATAAAAAATAACTAATATTCTATGACAGCTCGGGGTAGGGCCTCACACCCTCCCCCTCTAGGCATGAACTTCCTCCTGGAGTTCATAAAAAAGATGGGGGTACTGAGATTTCATCCATGTTGCATCCTCCCATGATGTCGTAATCTCATCATAACAATCCCACTAGACCCTAGCTTAGTCTATCTCTCGACCTCTAAGAAATAGCGTTTGGCGAGCCAAAATGTGGATCGGCTCCAAAGCTAGCTGCCCGTCCGACTCCACCTGCAAGGCATCCCAATTCAGAATATGAGACTCATCATAAATGTATTTCCTCAGAACTGATACATGAAACACATCATGGATGCATGACAGGCTAGGTGGCAAAGCTAGACGATATGCAACTGGTCCTATCTTCTCAATGATCTCAAATGGTCTGACAAAGTGAGGTGCTAGCTTAGAACCCTTTCCATAACAAATTAGACTCTTATGTGGTCACACTCTCAAGAAAACTCTATCCCAACCATGAAGCTACGATCTATCCTCTTTGCATCTGCATACTTCTTTTGCATACCATGTGCCTCACTAAGGCGTTGTCTAATCAAATCCCCCTGCTGCTCCATATCATGAACTATCTCAGGACCAATAGCTACTCTATCCTCAATGCAGTCCCAACTCAAAGGTGTCCTGCAAGGTCTGTTGTACAAAGCCTGAAAATGTGGCATCCCCAAGGAAGTGTGATGCCCAATATTATAGGCAAAATCAACCAAATGAAGGTACTCTTCCCATTTGGTCTAATGATCCATGATGTACATATGGAGCATGTCTTCTAACACCTGGTTTACCCTCTTTATTTGTCCATCCATTTCCAGATGATAGGTTGTACTAAAGTTGAGTCTGGTACCCATTGCTGCCTATAACACCCTCCAAAAGGAATAAGTGAAGAGGGAATCTCTATCTAAGATAATCTTGCATGGAACGCCATGAAGTCTAACAATATCCTACAAGAATACCTATGCCACTATTGGTGTTGTGAAGGTAGTCCAAACTGGTGAGAAGTGGGCCACTTTGGTCAACTTGTCAACTATCACCATGATGGTATCATGACGACATGATTACATAGGAAGACCAATGACAAAATCCATCAATATAGTATCCCACTTCCACTTTAGTATTGCATGAGACTGGAGCAACCCACCTAGATGGTGGTGCTTCACCTTGACCCTCTATCACTCAAGGCATCGGGCTACTAGTACACCAATGAATTGATGCATACCTGGCCAATGATATTACTGTCTCAAATTTGCATGCATCTTCTTAACTCCAAGATGCATTGTATAAGGAGCTCTATGAGCCTCCAACACAATTAATTCACACAATCCTCCGGAAGAAGGTACATAGATGTGCCCCTCTATGGCATAGTAGTCTATCAGACTCTAATGAATAGTCTACATACTTCCCTTCCAAGGTCTCCTGAGATCACACTACCTGACATACCTCTAAATACCACTCATCCTTTGGCAGCTGCTACAATATATGACCTCTCAAATCTATATCCATAGACATGGGGCATATCTCATGATGTCTCCTACTCAAGGCATCTGCAATTATGTTCTCTTTCCCCTTGATGTAGTGAACATCAAAATCATACTCATATAAAAAATCCATCCATCTTCTCTGAGAAGCATTAAGATTGGGCTAAGTGAATATGTACTGCAAGCTTTGACGATCTAAATGAAGCTCAAAATGATGACCCAAAAGAAAATGTCTCCACCTCACAAGTGCGTGCACCACTTCTACAAGCTCAAGGTCATGAGTAGGGTAGTTAAGCTCACGAGTCTTAATTTTCCTAGACTCATACGCTATAACTCGACCCTCTTGCATAAGGAATACTTCTAAACCATCCTAGGAAGCATCTGTGCATACCATGAAATCAGCCGAGGGGTCTGGCAAAACAAGAATGGGTGAACTAGTGAGTGCCCTTTTAAGATCCTAAAAGGCCCTCTCACACCTTTTTGTCCACTCAAATTTCTTTCCCTTTTGCTGAAGGGATGTAATAGGATGTGCAACCCTAGAGAACCCATCAATGAAGCATATGTAGTATCCTGCTAGACCCATGAAACTCTTGACTTTTGTCACACTAGTTGGTACTAGCCAATCCATAATAGCTCTGATCTTCAATGGGTCAACTAAGATCCCATGACCAGATATAACATGCCCTAGATATCTGACCTTTGATCTAAAGAATGCACACTTCGACAGACTTCCATACAACTGATTGTCTCTCAAGCACTGCAATACCTGCCTTAAGTGCTCCTCATGCTCCTGAGAATATATCAATATGTCATTGAGGAACACAATCACAAATCAGTCAAGGAAAGTGCGGAATACCCCATTCATGAGACTCATGAATACAACTGGAGCATGCGTAAGACCAAATGGAACCACGGTGAACTCATAGTGGTCATACCTGGTACGAAAAGAGGTCTTGTAGATATCACTCTCTACAATCCTCAACTAATGGTACCCTGACTTCAGATCTATCTTAGAAAATACTTTGGCACCCTAAAGCTGATCAAATAAGTTGTCGCTCCTGGGCAAGGGATATCAGTTTTTGATGGTCACTTTGTTCAACTATCTGTAATCCATACATAACCGAAGGGATTCATCCTTATTCTTCATGAAGATGACTAGTGCACCCCAAGGGGAGACGCTAGGATGAATGTGACCCTTCTCTAAGAGTTCCTCAAGTTGCATCTTGAGCTGATTAAGCTCATTAGTGGTCATCCTATATGGTTCTCTTGAAACCGGCTCAGCACTTGGTACAAGATCTATGTAAAAATCAATCTCTCTGCTAGGTGGCATACCGGGTAGCTCAGAAGGAAACACGTCTGCAAATTCCTCAAGGATAGGATGATCATCTAGGGAAGGCTCCTTCTCATTCTCTTCCTCTCTATCACTAATGGTGATGGCAAATAACTAGCATCCCTTTCACATGCTCCTCTTAAGCTGCATAGCGGAAATCATATGAAGTGATACGAGCCTCTGAATCCTTGAAATTACTATGGAGGTACCCTGATCATCCACACACTCGATCTTTTTCTGGCGACAATCCATCTTGGCTTTGTGGGTGTATAGCCAATCAATGCCAAGAACAATACCATAAGATTCTAGAGGTGTGACTCGAAGGTCTATTAAGGTGGTTGTACTCCCAATCTGAAGTTGACAGTCTCTAACCACTGACTCAACAGACACTCTAGCTCCTGAAGCCAACTCCACTTCCCAACTAACACCTTGCCTAGTTTCCACTAGCCCGCAACGCTCCACAACCAATGGAGATATAAAAGAATCTGTATCTCCTGAATCAAACAAGATAGAAAGACTACTACCTCTGATCATACATGTGGCCTCTATGACTATGGCCTGATGCTCTCCCTGGCGGTTGTCAACCACTGCAAAGACTCTATGGAACTTACCCATGTCCCCAACTGTAGGCTCTGAACCTGCCATCCGCTAACTGCCTACCATCTGACCTTATGGACACTCTCCCGCCATGTGTCCCACGGCCCCACAAGTGAAACAAGCCCATGTGTCTAAAACTGAACACCCTATGGCCTAGAGTATCCTTGTCCTCCTGTCCTACTCGATCTAGTGAAACCACCACTGGAGGAGTGTTGAGTCTGTGCTGAAGGTGTGTATGGAACCTATGATCACTGATCGTGCCTAGGACCCTGTGAATGCCACTGCTTGGGCTTAAAGCCCTGCTGACCCTATGGAGGCCTTTGCCTCTGATTCTATTGTGGCTGCTACTATAGAGGGGGTTTAAAGGACCCCGATGAATGCCTATGGTTACCCTTCCAGTGGGGTTTCTGAAACCCAAAAGACTGTGGTATAGGGTTTCGGTTCTGATGTCAATCCTGTGTGTCCTATAGTCTACCCTGAATCTCCTCTGATATCAAGGCCTTCTCCATGACAACCCGAAGGCTTCCTGGAGTTGCCATATTAACTAATCCTGCTATACTAGCATTCAATCCTTTGATAAACTGGTTGACGAGTAGCTTGTTGTCCTTCAGGTAGTCAATGTATAGTAAGAGCTCTAAGAACTTACTCTCATACTGGGACACTAAGAGACCCTTCTACTGAAGGTCATGAAACTCATCAATCTTGCACTGCCTATAGTGCTCTGATAGGTACCTATATCTGAATCTCTCTATAAAGGTGTCCCAAGTGACAGTGTCTGCAACTATATCATTCTTGTACTCCTCCTACCTCCACCATGTGGAAGTCGTCCCTCTCAAAAGATGATTGGAAATATGTGCCTTCAAATTTCTCTCATAGGGACACAATCCAAAGCACCTCTCTAAGCTCAATAGCCAAGCCTCAACCTCTACCCCATTAGTAGATCGTACAAATGATGGTGGCTAAAGATGTAAAATCTCTCTGATCTGATCCCCGAGATCACAATGTGCTCTCTCAAAAATAATTGGTGCCACTACTGGAGGTGCCTCAAGTAGATGGACTGACTCAGGCTCATGCTCAGCCTGGGCCTCTATACGGTTAGGAGGTGGACTCCTACTCTGCTCCCTAGCTACAAATCTATGACTCTCAGAATTCTGGTGCTCTTCCTGACGATCTACTATTGGGAATCTATCCTGAACTATTCCTATCAGGTTCTGAAGTGCAATCAAAATGTCTCAGTTGGGGTCATTCAGTTGTTCAGGAGGAGCTTCCTGATCTCCTTCTCGATCCAGCTCATCCCACACAACATCCTCGCGTGCCATGCAAGTACATCTAGGACCCCTACCGCGCTTACGAGCTTGTCGCGTAATTGGCAAATCCTTAATGATCAATGAAATAAAATAAAGTAAATAAATAAATATATAACAATTCTTAAAGAAAATAATATTAAAAGTGAAATGTAATGGAGAAAGGTTCCTAGTGTTGGAAACCTTGCTCTGATACCAAAATGTCATGCCCAAACTTTTGGGCAAAAACGCAACAACAATTTTTTTTTTAAAACAACATAAAATACTAAATATTCTACATTAAAGGAGGGATAAATAAGTTTTTTCTTAACTAAAGGTTAACTCAGGAATTAAAAGAATGGTTTCATAAAGTTGATTTGATTAACTCAACCATTCTAGTGTTAACATTTGGAGTAGAATAATTATACCCCAAAAGGGGTCGTCACAACCTAGTTTATTAATTTAATTAATTTCTCCTAACTAAATTCTCTAATAATTAATCAAGAGATATTAATTGTCTCAAAAAGTATTTAAATAATCTAGGACTAATTAAAATCACGTTAATATATATTTTAATGAATACAAAATAATTAAATGAGCAAGCAAAAAGAATGCTTTTAAATTTGACTAATAAAGTTAACCAAAACAAATCTAATATTTGTCTAATAATCCATCTCACATTAAAGTTGAGTTTAATCCCCTTATAGATATTAATATCAAATATTTAATATTCAGCTAATATTGACCTTATAGATTAAAATTAAACATTTTACTTATATATCATCCATTATTAAAGTTTACAAAAGAAATTTAAATTAAACATATATATATATATATATGATCATTGGCATATAAATGTATATATATATATACACATAAACACAATTACCTATAATATAGGTTTCATTTTAAAATATTAACCCAATAACAAATGTAGAAATAATTTTCTAACAATAGCTAAAATAACAAATGGGGTTATCTATTTCAAACTTGAAAAGGTTTCCCCTTCTTTTTATTTATATTATTATTAGATTTTGTTTTTAAACCTTAACTAGGGTTGGTTTTATTTTAAAACTATCATCATTCCTTCAAGTTCTAATTTCTAACCCTAACCCGAAATAGAGATAGGGCTTCTTGTTTTTGTTGAATGTGTGTGTGTAGGTGTGGCTACCATGGCGGCCGAGCAAGAATGGAATGGCAACGATATTCCATGTTACATGTTTACGGCCGAAAGTGTTACATGAACCATGCAGGGGAGTGTGTCAGCACCTGTGGCTGCCACCCCACAGGATAGTTGAGGCCATGCCTATGGGTCACGACCCACAGTGGCTGTGGTCACCTATGGCTCACGACCCACAGTGGTGGTTGAAGCCGCCCTTGTGGGTCACGACCCGTAGTGTGGTCGAAGCCGCTCTGTGGGTTCGCACTCACAAGGAGTCGAAGGCTTCGAAGCCTCTCAACCTTCCCTTGTAAGATTCCCCTTTTTTTGTTATCTTTTTTTTTTTTTTTTTTTAATAATATATAATCATCTATATATATATATAATTGCTAAATTACAACATGTGCAAATATTAAACAACCCAGAAAGGAAATGTATTTCCTTTTTCAGCTTTTAATATTTCATTATATATATTTATTTTAATATAAAGGCAACACATATATTATTTATTTTCCTTAGAAGAATACAACAGCTTAGTTTAGAACTAGAACAATAGACATTAACTTATATATATACTTAAATCTGCATTTTCCATTAACTTAGAATAGACTATTTTCAAATAAATAGAATAGAATAAATTTTGTTTTCTATCAATAACATATAGTTAACTTTTGATTTAAACTAACCATATCTAGATTTATTTACTTTCTACTATACATGCATTTACATAATAGAAATATGGCAGTAATGATTTTATTTACAACTGCAACTATATTTTTTTTTTTCTAAAATCCATTTAATAAATAAACAACAAGATGTGATGCAAAGTTAATATTCACTCTAAATATCTATTCATTTTTCCTTTGTCTTTAAATTATAGACATAAGCAAATATTTCATTTCTTTGTTAATAGCTACACTACAACATTTAATTTATTTCATTTCTTTTTGCATAATTACACTACTAACTTTTAACTATTTTCATTTCTTTTCCAATAGCTAAATAAGACAGAAATAAATTTCATTTCTAATTTATTTCAAGAAGTAAATATCAATAAAGAATAAATCAAATATCTATAGGGAAATAACTCAAATTCTATTCTTTTCTTTGCAAGAATATACTTAAATAAAATAAATCTTTATTTCTTGAAATGAAACTATTCAAGCAAATATGCTTATTACATCATGGTTCCCTTTATAAAAATAGGTAGATAACAAAATCAAGCTTCTCATTTCTACTAAATGAGGGCTTTCCAAATACATGTATTTTCTTTGCAACTAAATACAATAAGAAATAGGATCATTCCAAAGGTTCCTTTCCAATCTTTTCCCAAGCAAACCTGCAATAAAAGCTTGTAGGTTGTGACCATCGAGGCCCACCTCCCAACCTAGGCTTACAAGAAGCCACCTTGAGATAGGAGAACCAAAGCTAAATGGGTTACACTCAAGCATAAACACATAAGCAAGAAGAAAATACAACACAAACACTCCCAACCCAAGGATGAACAAAGTCACTTAGTGACTATAACTTGTGGGGTGAATGTGGACCAAATACCTAGAGGATAAATCTGCAAGTAGGAGAACATAATTCTATTGCAAGGCTACCGAGTAGAATAACCACAAGTTCCAAACTTGTCCCAACAAATCCTTACGTCCCCCAAGGCATACAAGCCAACGAACTCCTCTTATGACCCTCATTGCATATACAAAACACTATGCAGCAAGGGTCCCATAATCCCTTATGTATCACTCTCTTCCAAAGAGAGCCTCTACACTCTTAGGTTGTCAAACAACCCTTCACCCCAAGGCTACTCTACCCTCCCAAGGGTGAGTATGGCCTTGATACACCCAAAACAATAACATAAATACATGCAATAAAAAAACACAAGGAAGAACTCAACATCTTCCTAAGCTTACTAAGAAAACAACAAACAATCTTTTCAAATTTACAAAACAACATACATGAAGAAGTATTCAACCAACCTTAAAACTGCAAATGGGATGAATAAAAGTTTGTAGGAGAGCTGCCCAAATCCACTATCTTTTTCCTTCACAAGACTTAGCCAAAACTTCCAAATCCAAAAACCAATTTGTCAAGAATATATGTTTCCAAAATGGAGAGTGGGTGATCAAACTTCTCCCTCCCAAACCATTCCGTAAGAAGACACTCCTCAATCTTTCCAATCCTCTTGGGAAGGGTGAGGGATGTTCATAGGTTGGTCTTCCCAATACCTTATAAGCTCTCTAGACAAGGCACCTCAAAAAGGTAAAAGATAATGGGGAATAGCAATAACACTCATGAGGAAGGTTGTCTAACCTAGGTAAGATCCTCAAAAGTTGAAATTTGGCCATCTTGAAAAACTCAACTTTTGGGGTGACTAAACAATCCCTAGGGAGTGGACACGTGGCTAAAATTGGCCTTCATCCTTAGGTACATTATATGGCCCATTAAAAATGCCCCTAACTTGACCTTAGGAGTTAGTTTAACCCTTTAGAAACTCACCCAAAGTTTACCTACGGGTCAAACCTGAGTTGACCTTTCTAATGGCTCCCTATCCAAGACTTTCTTGGGACCATACTAGGATATTTGAAAAATGCATTGGTAAAACAAATTCCTTCCAAGGGACATGTCACTGCCAACTCACTTTACAACACATGTGTCAAGTGACACCACAAAATTACAGATCACTTAAATACACATGGCAATGTCCCTTTTTTGGAATTAATAAATTAAACAATTTTCAAATGAAACCCACATCCAAGCATAAACATTTACAAATTAAAACACATTTACAAATGAGGTGCTGTCTCTCCAAATAGACAACCCTTGGCTTCACAAATGCACATAGGTTTAGGCTTGATTCTCTGAATACTTTCCATTGTCACATGGATCAGTTTTCCTACACATCTCACTTTGCACATTAGTAATTTCAAAAATCACATATAATATTATCATATGAAACGAATACAATTCAGAAATTTGCATACAATTTTAATTATAATAATCAAGTTTCCAATTCTCTAATAAAATCCACATAAAATAATCTACTAAATGGCATCATCATAATCATCATGAAATTTAATCATTTATAAAGAATGCATCCATAATTTCGAGTATCAAAATAAAGCCCTACAAATCAAAATAAATGACATAGTCATATCAATGTTATCCAATCACTGGATCATATAGAATCTATGTCCATAATGCATCAAAATATAGTATCAATAATAGGTCCAACAGGAAAATAACTAAAATGCTATGATGGCTTGGGGTAGGTCCTTACAGTCTTACCATGCCAAAGTTCATAAGGTGTTTTATTAGTACCTTTCTTCACAAGAATCCGGTTCAAAGTATAAACAACAATGCTAACTGCTTCTCTCCAAAATATTTTTGGAACATCTCCTTTTATCAACATTGTTCTATCAACTTCCACTATTGTTCCATTTCTCCTCTTTGCAATGTCATGTTATTGTGGAGTCCTAGGTGCTGACATCTATCTCTTTATTCCATGTTCTTCACAATACCTAATAAACTTATGAGAAGTAAATTCTCCACCCTGGTCAGATCTTAAGCACTTTAGATTATTGCAGGTTTCCTTTTCAACTAGGGATTTAAAGATCTTGAATTTGTTGATTACCTTTGATTTATTCTTCAAGAAAGTTACTCACATCATCCTTGAAAAATCATTAGTGAAAATCATAAAATACTTATCACCATAAAAACTTCTAGTCCTCATAGGACCACATAGATTAGTATGCACTAAATCAAGAATATGCTTTGAAGAAAAATATTTACTCTTAAAAGATGTCGAAGTCATCTTACCCATCTGACAATCTTTGCATAACACATTATCCGGTTTAACAAGTTGGGGCATACCTCTCACCATATTAGATTTTCCTACCCTTATCAAGTTATCAAAGTTGACATGACATAACCTTTTGTGCCACAACCAGCTATCTTCAATTTTAGCCACCAAACAACTATTCACATTATCATTTAGATGAAAAAGGTTACCTCTAGTCTGTTTACCAGTAGCTATCAAATCTCCATTGTATCCCATGATCCTGCACACTCCTTTAAACTCAAGGTGATATCCTTTATCATTTAGTTGTCCAACACTCAGAAAATTATGTTTTAAACCTTCAACCCAATAAACATCATCTGCATTACTCTTACCATTCAATGAAATATATCCTTTCCCTTTTACCATGCAGGGTGAGTTATTACCAAATCTTACTACACCGCCATCAAACTCTTCAAGGGATATGAATTTTTTCTTATCACTGGTCATGTGATGTGAACAACCACTATCTATTATCCACTCATCACTAGAGTTAGACTGAGATACCAAAGCCTTTTAATCAGTCAGATCTTCCTTCACAGCAACAAAGACAATTTCCTCATTGTCCTCTTCCTCAGATTCCTCATTTGTCACTCCTTCATCAACTGCAACATAGCATTATTTCTTCCCTTTTTCCTTTATATTTCCTAAAATTCCTAAGAGGTAGTTTACCTTTATATTTACCAATGCCTCTTGAAAGTCTCTTAGCCAGAAGAGCTTAAAACTCCATCAAGTTGTCTTCATCATCATTATCTCCTCTACTACTACCATGACTAGATCTGCAATCATAACTGTAACATACATCTTTCCCTTTTCTCACAGGTGTACCGGTTACAAATGCTTTAAAATTTGATTCAGATGCCTTAGAAATATTGTTATCAAAACTATTTAATTCAAATGTAGTCAATTTACCAATAAGAGAATCAACAATGACCTTATCACTACTTACTGACCTTAATTATTAAATAGAAGAAACTCTGATTGCATAGGCAGGTCAAATAGTTCTAAGCATATTACTTACAATAATGTCATCTTCAATCTTTCCTCCAACACTTTTAATACCACTGACAACCTCTTCAATCCTTTGTCCATACTGAGCTATATTTTCACCTTCTACCATTCTCATATCAACAAATTTACCTCTAAGACTCTCTTCCTTAGGTTTTATAATATATTTATCACCACCATAGATTAGTTCTAATTTCTCCCAAACTTCAAATGTAGTTTCTAGTCCATATACATCAATGTATTCAGTATCAGATAGTGCACTTACAGTGGCTTCCAATGCTTGATTATTTTCCTGCTGCTCCTTAAGTTAATCTGGAGTTAGAGGACTGGTAGGGGGTACATATTTAGTAATAGCATGTTTCCAAAACTAAGAACCCATAAATTTGATATAAATATTCATTATGTCTTTTCATATTGTGTAGTTTTCCTTAGTAAATTTCAGACCCTCCATCATTTTCTTCTAGATTTTTTCCTCAAGTTGTTAAGCTTCCTGCACACAAAGGACCTAAGGCTCTGATACCAATTGCTATTTAGAGGATCTAGTTAATACTGAGAGGGGGGTGAATCAGTATTAATAAAAAATGAAATCTTAAACCAAACTGATCAATACTTCACCAAAACAGATCATAACCAGTACCGATAGCCACTGAAATCAATCTACTAATCAGATTTATCAAACTGCTCGTTTAAGTGTTCCATATCATGCATGCAATAGAAAGATATCAACTTAACACAAAAACAAATCAATCACCATATGAACACCAGGATTTTCACGTGGAAACATAAATGGGATAATCCACAGTGGGAATAGGTACCCATAAGATTTTGCACACTTTTGAAATGCAACCTATTAGGAGCCTAGCTTGGTTAGGAGCAGATCCTGTTAAGAGTCCCCGGTTAAGGGATTTACCTCATCCTTGTTAGGAGCTTTACTCTATTAGCAGTAACCTTGTGAAAGGATTTAGAACCCAAGCTAATGAGTCACTCGATGAAGGGATTTATACAATCAGGCCTGTTAGGACCTACCCAGTTAAGGGATTTTGAGTCTGTTGCAACTGTTAGGGAACAACAGATGTATGATCTAAAAATAAAACTCTCTGCTTGATTGTACAGATCCTTTTCTACTCCAATCTGATTCTCTCTTTTAGACACACACATGGGTTTGGTCACACACTCTTCTTTTGATTATCAACATGGTAAATCATCATAGACTTACTCTAAATAGACTTTACAACTTAGTTGGTTACAAAACCCTAACCTAATACTAAGATTTACATCATAGATCATCAGAAATATTTACAAATCATTATAGATCATCATATGGATCATTATAAACAATTACAAATCAATGACAACCATTAAATGATCATAAATCATCACAACACTTGGATCTGATAAGCAATCAAGCCCTTAAAACATTCTTCTATGTTCTTTGTTGTTTCCCAGGAGATTCCATCTTTAATCGTGCCTAAAAAATATTTTAACACTTCACGCGGCTTCAGCCACATCATCACCATCTTACAAACATAATGAAATACATCGTTGAACTCAAAATCATTACCGATTATAAGATTTGAATACCGGTTCTTAAACACTACAAAAAATATATCAGTCAATCACAAGCATGAGTTCCAGTAGCCAAAACATGATGAGGTTTCGGTAATAACCTCATTCTAATATTATAAACACATATTCCAAACCACAACACCAAATTCCTCATCATTCTATAGATCCAATTAATTAAGAATAACATAGTTTTATATTTACCAGTTAAAGTCCTATTTGCCAGTTAACTGTCAAATCCATTCCATAGCTTTTCGGTCAATCATAGATGACTTAGATAACATTATAGAACAATGTAACCATAGTTGCCATTAATAACAACTCAAACTGATCATCAAGTCATCAAACAATATATCAACTATATCATCACCAAAATTCTTTATACACGTTCATTAATATCATCAACAGTTATGCCAATATGCCAACATTCTCCCGCTTTGGCATTGATGGCAACATTGAAAAACCTCATCATGCTGAACTGAACTGATCTGTTCTATACTTTCTCTTCTTCTCAATATCTCCTTTGTATTTATTTTGCCAGTTATCTAGTTCTTCTTCTTCTCAACTAGTTCTTTCTAGAGTGAGAAGCATGCAGGGTGATAGATATTTCATGTTGTTGATTGATGACTATTCAAGGATGATGTGGGTTAGCTTTCTAAGGGAGAAATCAGAAGCGTTGGAGAAATTCAAGATATTCAAAGCCAAAGTGGAGACTAAGATAGGATTGAAGCTGAAATGCCTAAGATATGACAGAGGAGGAGAATTTACATCAAGAGAGTTTGATACATTTTGTGAGAAGAATGGAATTAGAAGTCAGTTATCTACTCCAGAACCCCTCAGTAGAATGGAGTTGTTGAAAGGAAGAACAAAAATATCTTGGATGTTGCAAGGACTATGCTAATTGAAGGAAATATTGCACATACCTTTTGGAGAGAAGTTGTTAGCACTGTTGTTTACACATTCAACTAGGTGCATATTAAAGGTGATTTCAGCAAGATTCCATATGAGCTATGGTTTGGTCATGTTCCTACAGTTAGATATTTTAAGATTTTTGGAGGTAAATGTTGTTAGAATAAATGACAGTCCCAAAGACACTGAGAGGGGAGTGAATCAATGTATAACTGGTTAGCAGAATATTTAAACTTATTAAGAACTTTGTATCCCAAAACAGTGTACTGATAAATAAGAATTAATGTAGCAAATAAGAATAATAGTGACAGCATAGAGAACACACCATAACACAAGATATTTAATGAGGAAACCCAGTGTGGGAAAAAACTCGGTGGGATTTGTGACCCACAATATTCACTCATTGGCCAATGAATAAATATTACTTACAATGAGGGGCCTACACATGCAGGAAGGCTAGCAACCTAGAGCTCACTGCTCAACTACAAAACAGAAGTCTCACTGACTTACAAAATGGATTATCAAAATCCAATACAATGTACTGCTTCAGATCAACATCAACTATGCCAAGTTCAATACCAGTTTAAGCTCAGTTTATTATCAAAACCTTCACTGTCAACTATATCACCTTATACAAAAATATCATCTATTCTCTCTCTCTTATCATATCATATTGTCTCTCAAAATGACCTATAAGATCTCATACATATATATGACTCTTTTACAATATGCCATGTCAGCTTTTACAAAATATAATTACAAGAAAACAATAAACAAAGTTTATTCCATGTCAGCTTGAGTGTCGGTATGCATTATTGCTGCTATCGGTGAAGTATCTGCCAATGTATGTAGAAGTCTATTGCTGGTGCCGATAACTATCGGTGGGTTTACAGATGATTGCTAGTAGGTTGTCAGTTGGTTTCCATCAATGACAACATCAACTATTCTCATAAGAGTGTAGAATACCAACAATCTCCCCCTTCCACATTGATGGCAACACTCATGAGAAAAATCCAAAAACTGTTCCAAAAACTAAAGTCCAAAAAGGTTTCCAAAAAGATATGCTCCCCCTGAGAAAATGATCTCCTCTAAATAAGCATTTTTCTCTCCACTACTCCCCCTTTGACATCAATGACAAAGGTTGTCAAAAATTGTCAAATGAGTGAAAAATTTCACCTCAAAGTCTGTAATCGGCTGGTTACAATTTGAAAGATATCTGCCAAAACCAAATTCAAACTTTGCATAAACCTTTTGTTGGCATTCATGGTTGCCTCAGTCTGTCGGATCATGCCAGTGAGATAATGCATGTGATCTTCTGGTGATCGTTCTCCTTGAAGTAATTCCTTATATATTTCTATTCTCTGAGAAATAAGATTTTCCAACTTAGGACCGAGTTTATTCTTAAGCTCTTTGGCATTAGACCTTATCCTTGTCTTTTCTATCTCAAGTTTATGTATTTTTTCCTCAAAACCTTCCATCTCTTGCTCAAAAATAGATATGTGACCAGATGAACCAATTTTGTTATCAGCTATGTCATCGATTTCCTTTTGTGTTTTACTGATCTCCTTATCTATGTTTGCTATCAGAAGGTGAGGTTTGCATGTTTCCCTATATAGCTCTTTGTACTTCAAAACAATAGAGTTCGATGCTAGTAATAATGTATTCAGGTGTTTTGTGTACTTCTTTATGGTGTCATCAGAGAATTTGTCCTTCTCTTTTTCAACTCTCTCCTTTATTGTATCCTCATTCACTTTATCAATGGTTATTACATTGTCAACAATAAATTTGGACAATGTGTCCAATTTACCTAAAGAATCCTTAATATGATCTATGTTACAATTTGGTGCAATCAATTTAAGAATTGGTATAGTGTTATCAATTGCCTTGTAGGCTAATGCATTGCAATTCGTTATCTCTTTGATTGAATCCAAAAGTACCTCTGTAACATTAGTAGGTCTGAATTCACTTGCCGATGTGTCACATGTCTAACCAATTGCCTTTATTACCTTTGTGCTTCCATCAATTATAACCATTTTACTTGTGTTTACCTCCGGTGGATCAGTCTGTGTTTGCATCTCAACTTGCAAGGGTTTCTCAGATTGCTTTGATGTCTCAGTGAATGTCAGTTTTACTGCCTCGGTGTGTACCTTTGCTTCAATATCTACCTCTGCCTCAATAGTTTTCTCAGTAAGTTCAGTTGTCGATATCTCAGTCTCCGATTGCCTTGTGCCAACATCTATTCCTTCAGTATGTTTCTCTGTTTGTAATGGTTGCTCAGGTTGAGTTGGGATCTCAACTTCAACAGTCTCTACCAATTTCTCTGCCAAGTTACCACTATCAACATTGTCTTCCTTAACCTCTAAACTATCCTTGTCTACAACAATTTTCACTTTCTAAGTATCCACATTCATGGTGAAGAGTATCTCAGATTTAGGATTTGTGTCATCATGTGTAACACCTTCAGTGTCAATAGCCGGTGGATCATATGTATGTACTAGTGCAGTATCCAAAGGTGGTGGTAAATTGTCAATGATCTTGATGTTTGGGATACCACCAATTTTTCCTTTGCCCTTGTCCTTATCCTTCTGATACACTTTAAATGTCTTCTTCAGTCAGTTCATTTCCTCTTGTTTTTCCCCCTCCACAAAAAATATATCCCAATTATTAGCAATTTCATCTGCTATCTCTTTTACTCTTCCTGCCATTAAACTTACTTGCTGGTGTCCACTGGCAAAAATAGATCAGTTAGCCGTAGAAATTAATTCATCAATTTCCTCTTTTGAATTTACAGGATGTATAGCTTGTTAGGTCCCAGAGACAACTGAGAGGGGGGGGTGAATCAGTTGTCAAATAAATTCAAACCAAAAACAACTTAACCAACCTTAATGCTTAATACTGGTAAACCAAAATTTATGCCGGTAGACAATTTATCAGTTAATTGCAGTACCAGTAAAGATTAATGCATGAAACAGAAAGACAATAACATCCACAACACATAACACCAATATTTGTACGTGGAAACCCTATAAGGGAAAAAACCATAGTGGGAAACCTTACCCACAATCAGATGATACTACTGCAGATAGTATGTGTATACAAATGGGGTCTGCACATGTAGAAAGGCCAAGCGCCTAGAACTCACTGCTCAAACACAAATAGGAGTCACACTGACTACAATTGGATGGTTAAATCCAATAATGATGTACTCCTCAAAATAGCATCTTCATATGTTGGATTCAGTACCGGTTCAGTTCTGATATGCCTTTACAAAAACCTTGCTTCACCTTCAAATGATGTCTACATGTATAGCTCTACTTATTCTCGCATATCGATCTTACATATATACCATAACCTAAGACCAATTTTAGTGGGTCGGCTCTAAAAGATATTACAATAAAATCAATTACAAGTAAATCAATAACCGATGCAATATCTGATTCAACACATCGGCTTAATGCATTTACAACATTGATAAATCATCTCCAAAGCATCCCATGCTGTTCTGGAATAGATAAGCCTGTCGGTGCTTATTCTGGACCTATTTGCCGGTAACAACAAATATGCAAATACAAATATACCAATGAACAAATCTCTAAGACAAAGTATCCAAATAATGTTTTCAACTTAACCAAGTATTTTCCATGTCATTCCAAGTGCCGGTGAACAATATATCCTGTCGATGTACCAGATACCGGTGACTGTGCATAAAGTCACTTTCTTGTCGGTGAACATTGCCAATCCTCCAAAGTGCTAGAGTTGATAAGTGTTAATAGGTGTTGACATCAATGACAAAACCATATCAACATATCCAAAATACCAACAATCTCCCCCTTTGGCATTGATGGCAACATAAGATGGAAAAACCATCAAAGTGCCAAAATAGAAATGCCAAATACCAAAAACCAACAATCTACCAAAAGAGATCACAACCAAAAATCAAAATTTAGATACAGAGAGTAATCAATCTCTCCCAAAGTAACAATCTCTCCCCCTAAGAGTAACATGTGTTTTCCTTGTGTTTTTCCACATCAATCTCTCCCCCTTTGACATAAAATGCAAAAGCCAATACAAAAGCCAGGTTCAAATACAAAATACCAACTAGTTCAGTATACCAACTTCTCCCCCTGAGAAGTAGCTCTCCTCATCAAAGCTGGAGTAAAATATTTCTCTGTTAATTCTGTCAGTTGATGAAAAACATCAACTGTCTAAGTCTCTACTCGTGGGGGTATGACCCCAAGATGATCTCTGAGATATTCAAAAGTCTCCTTAGGCAAAGGCTTAGTGAAAATATCTACAATCTACTCTTTGGTATTCACATAAACCATTTTTACTTCCTGTGCTTCAACATTCCCTTTCAAAAAATTTAGTTTGATTGGAACATGTTTAGTTTTAGAATGTAGTACTAGATTCTTAGATATATCAATTGTTGCAGAGCTATCACAATAGATAGTTATAGGTTCCTTGCATTTTATCTTTATGTCCTTCAACATTTTCTTAATCCATAATACCTGTGTACAGTTAGTTGCTACTACAACATATTCTGATTCTGCTGTTGATAAAGATGTACAACTTTGTTTCTTACTCAACCAAGAAATTATTCTGCTTCCAAGAAAAAATGCTCCACCGGTGGTGCTTTTTCTGTCATCCACATCTCCTACCCAATTTGCATCTGTGTATGCACATAATTCAAAGTTTTCATCTCTAGGATAGCATAAACCAATATTTGTAGTTCCTTGTAATTATCGGAAATCCTTTTTATTGTTGATTCATGATTTTCTCTAGGATTACTCTGAAATCTTGAAACAATACATACTGCATTCATAATATTAGGTATTGTTTGTGTCAAATACAGTAGGCCTCCTATAATAGATTTGTACCTAGTTGGATTAACGGTTGTAGATTTATCCCTTAGTGATAATTTATCATTTGTAGTCATAGGTGTGCTTACTGGTTTAGAGTTTTCCATCCCAAATTTCTTTAGTAACTCCTTCAAGTACTTGGATTGACTCAAGAATATACCTTTATCAGTCTGTGAAATCTGCAATCCTAAAAAGAATTTTATCTCTCCAATCATAGATATTTCAAATTCTTGTTGCATTTCAATAGAAAAGTCTTTACATAATCCATCTTCTCCTCCAAAGATTATATCATCAACAAAAACTTCTATAACCAAGATGCCATCATTAGTCACTTTATATTATAAGTTGTTGTCAGCATTAACTTTAGAAAAACCAATCTTCAAAAGATATTTATCCAATCTAGCATACCAAGCTCTTGGAGCTTGCTTCAACCCATACAAAGCTTTCCTTAACCTGCAAACCATATCTTTGTTATCTATCAAAGAAAATCCATCATGTTGCTCAATGTAAACTTCTTCTTCAAGATCTCCATTCAGAAATGCACATTTAATATCCATTTGATATACTTTGTAGTTCTTGTGTGTTGCAAAAGCCAAGAATAATCCGACTGCCTCAATTCTAGCTACTGGTGCAAAGGTTTCATTATAATCAATTCCTTCTTTCTGAGAATATCCCTTACACACTAGTCTTTCTTTATTTCTGATTACCCTACCATCTTCATTAAGTTTTTTTCTGAATACCCATTTTGTTCCAATTACATTTTTGTCTTTAGGCCGGGGAACTAATGTCCATGTGTTATTCTTCTCAATTTGTTCTAGTTCCTCTTCCATAGCTTTGATCCAGTGCTTATCTTCACATGCCTCATTAATTGATGATGGCTCAATTTGAGAAATAAGACATACCTCTTCATTTGCCAATCTTCCTCTTGTCATAACTCCTTGATACTTGTTCCCAATTATCTCATTTTCAGAGTGATTCAGTCTTACATATCGAGGTGTCTTCGTTTGTTGTTGTTCCTCAGTTATAGTGGAATTTTCAGATGATACTGGTGTAACTAGATCTTCATTCTGTACCAATGGATTCAATGTAGGTTCATTTGTCAGTATTTCTGTTGTCAGTTTAGAGTCTATATACCTTGAAGTTCCTCTAAACTATTCATCAATCTTCACATTTGTACTCTCAACAATTCTCTGTAGTCT
This sequence comes from Cryptomeria japonica, assembly GCF_030272615.1. Taxonomy (NCBI): domain Eukaryota; kingdom Viridiplantae; phylum Streptophyta; class Pinopsida; order Cupressales; family Cupressaceae; genus Cryptomeria; species Cryptomeria japonica. The sequence continues at coordinate 270,133,228 of NC_081409.1, read as the reverse complement.
CTTGTTAAAACATCTATATGCTTTGCTCTTAGATGAATAACCAAGAAATATTCCTTCATCACTTCTAGGATCAAATTTGCCAATATACTCATCTCTCATAATATAGCATTTACTTCCAAATATTTTGAAATATTTAAGTGTAGGAGTAATACCAAACCATAGTTCATGAGGGGTCTTACCGGTTTCACCTTTGATGTGAACTTTGTTGAATGTATAGACCATTGTGCTTACTGCCTCTCTCCAATATATATGTGGTAGATTTGCTTCTCATAACATACTTCTAGTTGCATCCAAGATAGTTTTGTTTTTCCTTTCTATAACTCCATTCTACTGTGGTGTCTGGGGTGCTGATAACTGTCTTCTGATTCCATTCACTTCACAGAATATATTAAATTCCTCAGATGTAAATTCACCTCCTTGATCTAATCTCAGACATTTGATTTTCTTACCAATTTCATTTTCTACCATTACCTTGAATAGTTTGAACTTCCCAAGTGCTTCTGATTTTTCTCTAAGAAAAGTAAGCCAACACATTCTAGAATAGTCATCAATGATTAGCATGAAATATCTATCACCTTGTAAGCTTTTAGTTCTAGCTGGACCACATAAATCAGTGTGAATTAAGTCAAGAGAATTATTGGATTTTTCTGGAATACTTTTGAAAGATGCTCTAACTTGTTTTCCAAATTGACATTCCTTACATACCAGATTGTGAGGTTTAACAATCTTAGCTAAGTCTCTAACTGCCTTAGTAGTACTGATTTTCACAATGCAATCAAAATTTACATGACAGAGTCTCTTATGCCATAGCCAACTTTCATCAATATGTGCAATCAACCATGTCTTTTCACTATTATTCAAATGAAAGATACTACCTCTAGTTTGATTACCAGTTGCAATTTCTAAACTAGTTTTGTTCATAATTTTGCATTTTCCATTCTTGAATTGTAACTAAAATCCTTTTTCAACTAATTGACCAACACTCAAAATATTATGCTTTAAACCTTCTACATAGTAAACATTATCAGTATTATGCTTACCATCAAGAGATATAGTACCTTTTCCTTTGATCAAACAAGCTTCATCATCTCCAAATCTTACCAGACATCCATTATATTCCTGAAAGGTCAAGAATTTATTTTTGTCACCAGTCATATGATGTGAACATCCTGAATCAATGATCCATTCATCCTTAACTTCAACTTTAGCTGTTAGGGCCTGCTCTACCGGTTGAACAGTAGGTGCTTTTTGATCTTTTGTTATAGAAACAAAAACCCATCCATTGTCTGTCGGATCCTCATAAGAATCATCAGTGACTCCTTCATTAGCAAGATAACAAGATTTATCTTTATTCTTCTTAAATTTGTATCTCTGATATTCAGAGTTAGGCTTGTATGTTCTACTAGCTTCTTCTCTTAGTCTAGCATGTTTATCAGGGCATCTTGAAGCCATATGACCAATCTTATTACAATTAAAACATTGAAAGGGTTATTTACCTTCATACTTGCTTCCAACTGGACCTTTAGGCATTTTCCTTGCAAATGGTGCTTCAAGTTCTTCATTTTCTTTCCTGCTTTCCTCAATTTCTCTTGCATAAAAGGCTTTCCAATCAGATTTGTCAAATGATGGTGTAGATGATGTTGATGCCTTAAAATCTAAATCTATCTTTATAGTAGCAATAGGACCAAATTCCTCAATTTCAAAAGCTGAAAGTTTTCCAATCAATGTGTCCCTAATTACTGATCTATTAGGCATTGTTCATAACTCATTTATAGCAATAACTTTCATTTTGTATGCCGGTGGCAATCCTTTTAAAAAATTTGAAACAATTTAATCTTCACTTAAGGTTCCTCCACAACATTTAATACCCAAAACAATTTAATTAACTCTTTCCATAAAAGCAGAAATCCTTTCATCTTCTTCCATCTTCAGATTTTCATACCTGACCCGGAAGCTTTCAAATTTTGCAATTTTGACTATGGAATCTCCTTCATTCAATATTTTCAAAAAGTCCCAAATAGTTTTAGCAGTAGATCTATCTGATAATCCCATGATTTTCTGATCTGATAATGCACTCAAAAGTGCTTCCCTTGCTTTGCAATCATTTTCTCCATCTTTTCCTAAGGTAGGTGGATTAGGCTGACTAGGAGTAGGAGCAGTATAGCCATTCTTTGTAACTTCTCAGATGTCCTTTCCAATGCAATTCAAATGTGTCTCCATCCCGATCTTCCATATGCCATAGTTGGTTCCATCAAGTTTAGGACTGTCCTTCCTGAAATAGTTAGTAGACATTGGATCTCCTCAAGCTGTTAAACTTCTGCAAAAAAAGGACTAAGCTTTGATACCAATTGTTAGGTCCTGGAGACAAGTGAGAGTGGGGGGGGGGTGAATCAGTTATCAAATAAATTCAAACAAAAAACAACTTAACCAACCTTAATGCTTAATACTGGTAAACCAAACTTTATGTCAGTAGATAGTTTATCAGTTAATTGTCATACCGGTAAAGATTAATGCATGAAACAGAAAGACAATAACATCCACAACACATAACACCAATATTTGTACGTGGAAACCTTGTAAGGCAAAAAACCATGGTGGGAAACCTTACCCACAATCAGATGATACTACTGCAGATAGTATGTTTATACAAATGGGGTCTACACATGCAGAAAGGCCAAGCACCTAGAGCTCACTGCTCAAACACAAATAGGAGTCAAACTGACTACAATTGGATGGTTAAATCCAATAATTATGTACTGCTCAAAATAGCATCTTCATATGCTAGATTCAGTACTAGTTCCGTTCTGATATGCCTTTACAAAAACTTTTCTTCACCTTCAAATGATGTTTGCGTGTATAGCTCTATTTATTCTCACATATACCTTCTTATAATTCCTTATCCCAATCACATATCGATCTTACAAATAAGATCTTACATATATACCATAACCTAAGACCAATTTTAGTAGGTCGGCTCTAAAAGATATTATAATAAAATCAATTACAAGTAAATCAATATTCGATGCAATATCCAATTCAACATGTTAGCTTAATGCATTTACAACATTGATAAATCATCTTCAAAGCATGTCGTGCTGATCTGGAATAGATAAGCCTATCGGTGCTTATTTTGGACCTATTTGCCGGTAACAACAAATATGCAAATACGAATATACCAATGAACAAATCTCCAAGACAAAGTGTCCAAATGATGTCTTCAACTTAACCAAGTGTTTTCCATGTCATTCTAGGTGTTGGTGAACAATATATCCTATCGGTGTACTAGATACCAGTGACTGTGCATAAAGTCACTTACTTGCCGGTGAACATTGCCAATCCTCCAAAGTTCCAGAGTTGATAAGTGTTAATAGGTGTTGACATCAATGACAAAACCATATCAACATATCCAAAATACCAACAAAAATATATCTGAATTATCAGCAGTTTCATCTGCAATCTCTTTTACTCTTCCTACCATTAAACTTACTTGTCGGTGTCCACTAGCAAAAACAGATCAGTTAGCCTTAGAAATTAACTCATCAATTTTCTCTTTTGAATTTACAGGATGTACAACTAGAAGTTTTTCAACTTTCAGTTTCTTATCTAATTCCATCACTGCAATCCTTTTTGCTTCCAATCTCCTATACAGATCATTGGGCAAGTCATCCACAACTTCAATTAAAACCTTTTTATATATGTCCAGATGTAAAATTATACTGTTCTCAATGCTTTCCCTGTCACAATCATTAAATGTGTTATATAGTTTTTGTACATTGACCAAATTTCCATCATGAGTTATCTCATTCAATAAATCATTCAAAGAAGGAGTAACAGGTTGTTTCTTCTTTGGTGTCAGTTTCTTTGGTGGTCCCCTTACTGCATGTTGTTCCTTCTTAAAAGTTCTTGTTCTCTTAGGTGAAGGAGAGGGTATTGGTGAAGGTTTTCTCTTCCTCCTTTCAACTCTTTTAAACTCAGTTGGTTTCTCATTGTCAGTTCCAAAAGATGTGCCAACCAGTAAAATGTGTGCCTCTGGTTGAAGTCCTTCAAGCTCACTAGCTAATATGCCACTAATGTTCATTACATTTTCCTTGATTTCCTTCACTTTCTTAGAAGCATCTCTAATAATTTTTTCTCTTTTCTTCCTTTGCTTCAATATTTTTACACCACTCTCAATAGTCTCAGCACTACCAAAAACTTATTCTGATGGTTCTCTCAGTGCATCTAGTAAAGCTTTTGCATATGTCTTAAGAATGTTAAGATCTACCTCATATCCCATTTCAGTCACCCATACAGTCCTAGGGAGTACAAATTCCATCCATGTCTCATCTTTCTTGATAACAAAACAAATTTCTTTGTTATATTTGTCCACTACACTCTGTGGTAGCCTTTCTCTAGTTTTCATTTTAGCTTGGAAGGTTTTGAAGTATTCAATTATGTTGTTGTCTCTAGTAGTTCCCATGCTAGTAAAAGCTTCCTGTAATTGTTTTCCTACCGGTATATCATATCCAAAGTCTTTAGGTCCTGTACTGAGGATTTCCTTAGTGAAATACAACATCAAACATACCAAAATATTTCCAAAGCGGAATGTCCCTTTCTTATCTCCTTTGATTTTTCTCAAATTGTCAATAAGTTCATCTTTTAGCCATTCACAGACATATATCATTGCATTATTGTCAACCATCTGATAAGCACTATTTATACAAAGACTAGAAACTGAATTTAGCCTGGTAGCATGTGTAGTCTTGTATCCTAACACCATACTTACAAATCTTACATTGATGTCTTTGATATCATTCACTCTCAATGATCTATTGTCAGATGTTGCTCTAGTTAGGGTCATCACTTTGTTGTTAGGAATATTCTTAGTCTTATCAGGTCTATTGTCGATTGAGGGTAAACCAGTTACTGCCCGAATTTCTTGTCGGGTTATTTTGCTATCATAATCCAACCATAAGAATTATCCATGTGCTCTACTCAAAACAATTCTTACTACTTCCTCTGGAAATTGGGGAATGTTTAGTATCTCCACAAAACCTAGAGATTCTATGATTTTTTGTTCGAGTTTGACAACACCATTTTCATCACAAATCACTTTAGTAAACATTTTCATCAATTCTTTGAAACCTAGTTCTTCTATACCGCAATGTATATAAATCCTAGGGTCTTCTGCAAAAACTACACCTTTAGGAATTTTTGAAAATGCCCCTATAGAGTCATCTTTCTTAGCAACTTCGGGAATTATTTTGAATACAAGCCTAGGGTGTTTCACATTTTCCACAATAATAGGGTTCAAAATAAACTCGGAGCAGAAGAAGAAGCCATTGAAAAATACCCTTAGCTACCTGAAAATATTCTGAATGCCTGAAGAAATCACTCTGCACCTTCGCCTTGAATGCCTTCGCTCTATTTTTGCACTCTCTTCTAATTTGAATGCTCTGCGAGTAAAAAGTGAGGGAAATTAGCTGATTTATAATGACATTTCTCTCACCAACTGCATTAAATGCTTGTTGATTAAGTGAAAACTTAACACATCTGCCGATAAAGAAGAAATCTATCTTCTCACCATCGAGTGAGGGTAATCTGTATGATTTTCAATTTACTGCAATAACCCCAAAGGGTTATTTCTCAGTTGGATGAAGAATATCCTATCGGTGAAGGATTACTCTGTTCTATTGGTATAGAGATAGTTTCATCAACTTTCTAATCTCTCTTCCTAATCCATTGTTTTGAGAATTCTTGCTTTACATCATCTACCTTTTCTTTTCCTTTCAAACTGGATCCTTTATTGTTTGCTGGTGAAGTCTTGCTTCTACAAAATTTGGCAATATGTCCAATTTTGTTACAAGCATAACAAGTCACATTATTCCTTTGAATAGCCTTTCCATATCCTACATTGGTTTATGTTCTACATTGATTAGATAAGTGTCCATATCTTCCACAAATATAGCATTTCACATTCATTCTGCAGTTTTCTGAATTATGACCATCTTTGTTGCATTTGGAACATTGACTAGTGGGTGCATTGATATTTTGATTGTTTCTAAATCTACACTGATTTTCTCTATGACCATATTTGTTGCAATTGAAACATTTTTCATTAAACTTATAAGCATTAGGTTATCTTATCGATTTGTTCTGATCTAGATTGTTTGTAGTATCAGAACTTTCTCCAACTTCAAATCCAAATCCATTAGTATCTCCGTTAGGTTTCTGACTTTTTAGCATGTCATCAAGCTCCTCTGAACTTTTCTTGAATTTCTCTTTGTGCTAATTAGCAGTAGCCAACTCATTTTCCAGAATTTCCTTTTGTCTCATAAGCTCAGTTTTATCATGTTGCATGTGAATCAAATCTATCTTTAACATATCATTTTCATGACTAAGTCTTAGATTTTCATTTCCAGCATCATTGAGTCTTCTAGTCAAGTCTTCTTCATTCTTCTTCCTGTCTTCAATGTCTTTACATAACCTCATAGTCATATCTTGCATTTCATTCTTCATATTATTGTTTTCTTGTCTCAATTTGTTTGCAAGTGCATTAAGAGTTTCTTTTTCTTCGTCATCTTTCTGCATCTTCTCATGAAGTTATTTTCTTTTATTTTGTGCTATAGTAAGGTTCTCCTGAAATCCTTTAATGAATTCTTGGGCAGTCCTTAGATCATCTTCAAGTTTGATATTCTTCAATTTTTCTGCATCATGTAGGAAGGCTAGCAGCCTAGAGCTCACTACTCAACTAAAAAATAGAAGTCTCACTAATTTATAAAATGGATTATCAAAATCCAATACAATGTACTGCTTCAGATCAGCATCAACTATGTCAGGATTAGTACCAGTTTAAGCTCAGTCTATTACCAAAACCTTCATTGTCAACTATATCACCTTATACAAAAATATCATCTATTCTCTCTCTCTCTCTTATCATATCATATCATCTCTCAAAATGACCTATAAGATCTCATACATATATATGAGTCTTTTACAATATGCCATGTTGGATTTTACAAAAGATAATTACAATATAAAATAATAAACAAAGTTTATTCCATGTCAGCTTGAGTGTCGGTATGCATTATTGTTGTTGTCAATGAAGTGCCTACCGGTGTATGTAGAAGTCTATTATCGGGTCCAGTAACTGCCAGTGGGTTGTTAGACGATTGCCAGTAGGCTGCCAGTTGGTTGCCACCAATGACAACATCAACTTTTCTCATAAGAGTGTAGAATACCAACAAATGTTATATCAAGAGAGATGAGGATATAGGAAAGTTTGATACAAGATGTGATGAAGGAATCTTCTTGGGATATTCTACTAAGAGAAAGGCCTATAGTGCTACAATAAGGGGTTGAAGAAGATGGTTGAAAGTGCAAATGTGAAGCTGGATGAGTGTCTTGGAAAGCAGATCAGAGCATGTCGATATGATCTTGATGATGAAGATGTTGTTCCTAAGCCTATACAGACTGGGCTCTTGAAGTAGATTGATCCAATGGAGATAGTTAATCTGGATATTGCTGCTACTGATGAAGAACTGCAAGAACTTGAAAATTAAAACAATCAGAAGACTCTGAGGTATGTTAGATTGAATCATTCAAAAAATTAGATTATTGGTGATAAGAATAAAGGTGTAATGACTAGGAGAAGAATTGTTGTTGAAGAGATATGTTTTATTTCAAAGATTGAGCCTAAAGATGTTGTAGAAGCTGTAAAGCGGAAAATCGATCGAACCCTAGTTGCTCTCCCCTCTTCCAACTCCAAGGAGAGAGAAGGGAGGTTGCTAGGGTTGATGGTTTTCACTTGGGAGACTTCACATTCAAAAGAGGGGTTGAAACCCACAAGATCCAATCCCACACAAGGCAAGATTGGATGCTAAATGAGTTTCAAGGGTTAAGATAGCAAGGCTACCCTCTTTTGTAAAGAATGTGCATAGAAGAATTAAGCTAGGAATGCATAGAAAGTGAGAAAGATTTGCTTATAAACTGAGATAGGGATATAGGATGAAGCTGCAGACCTGGAATTAGCAGTAAAATGTCGATACGGCGCTGTCCTGCAAATTTGAGCAAAAGTTGACGGGACGATGGCGCCCAGCGTGCACACGGTCCTCCGAAAAATCCGCGAAACGAAGGGGGATCTGTTCGTCTCTGCACAAGGATTCCAAATCTTCAATTTCAGCCGCGTACCTGCAACCTACACACAGAAAAGCGAAGACGATTGGGGGGTTAGGGATTAGGGGTTTGCCTTTAGGTCAAACCCCAGTTTTGGAATTAACCAAGAAATGAGAAATGTTGTAAATGTAAATTTCTGTAATGTAAAACAAGTACTAATACCTTGTTGTAAGGATGTTTGTATCCTTATGTGCGAAGGTATAGATGTTGTTGTTTGTTGTATGTTGTATGTAGTAAGTGATCTCCTCTTCAATGGTTGAATCCTTGTCTTGAATGCAACACTTAGCCTTGAATGGAGACTTAGAATGATCAATTGCTTGAAGGAATGTTTGAATGCTTGAATGTTTGAGTATCGTTTCCATGTCTTGTACACATATGTCCTTCCTCCTTTCATCTACCCAAATGGGAGAGGAAAATGTAGTTTATATACTTGCCAATTAGGGTTGATAGACTGATTTTTCTGACCTTAGGCTGACCAGGAAATGTTATTTTCCAAATTGTAAACAAAAAAACCCGAAGTCCCAAAGGAGACCGGGCCCAAAATAGGGCCAGGGACCAGGGCGCTGGGCGCCATGGTCCTGGTCCCACCTCCCAGGACAGCAGGGTGCAAAGGAGGTTCAGGCTAGGGTGCTTGAAAATGCAGTTTTTGGTGTCGTGGACAAGTTTCGGGGTCTCCATTCAGGTTCCGTGTTGTGTCGCCATCGTGAAGACCAAAATGCAATCAAAATTGCAAGTGTCACAATTTTAGGATGCTACATTTAGCCCCCACTTTAGCAGGAGTATGTATGCTCATACTTCCGGTAAAGTACAAGGAAACAATATTGAAAGACTTTCACCACGTCAAGGAGGCAAGACACACCAAGCCCCCAGTGGACTAAGGATCTTACGACTTCGATTGACAAAGTAAAAGGGAAGATCACGAGGGAAAACCATGACTGTCAGTAGTAAGGTTCCCTCACTATGAGTCATGCAAGAGAAATACCGAAAATTTTCAAGGCAAAGCTAAGTTCGCCAAGAAATTTTCAAGTATCCTGAAGGGATAGACGGGGTGTATGCCCCCCTACGTTAAAGCGATCGCACATGCCTCAACGGGGGTGATTGCTTTAACGTAGTGATACACATAAGAAATGAGAAAGGAAAGGAGCACGTTATCACTAAGATTTAGCCCCCAAGTGTGAGATAAACCCAAGGATAATAGACACAAACACAAAGCACGAGGTGACTTCGCTTTCCTCGGGGTCAGTATGCTATATGATAAGTCATGTATATATATCATATGTATGTATGCATAATTGTTCTTCATTCCCCAATCAAGGAAGGTCACCTAGAAGAAGGGAACACATGTGTCTTTTGAGTCAACATGAGAGAGACCAAAAGAGATCTCAATGCCTTGCATCGTCCTCAAGTAGACAACACCAAGGACAACAAATAGAAGAATGAGAATAACATATAGAAGAGGTAACAAAAGAGAGGAGGAGAGAATCTGCTATGCTAATGTAACTAGTCTAGCACGTCATCTACCCCCTGATCTTGCTGATCAATGTTTCGGGAAGGCAGGGAACACGCTAGAGGAGGAACATCCAACACAGCAGATGGAGCTATCACAAGATCCAAACAAGGGCTATGTTCATGTTCCAAGCCACGTTGTTCTTGTCTAGAAGCTAGTATAAGTGCTTTAGAAAATTCATTAGATAAATGGTTATCAATATCAACAAGTTCATATTCACTATCAGAAGCAAGAGGAGTAACATTTTCATCATGAATAACATTTTCATCTATATCATCATCAAGATTTATAAAAATAGGATCTTTAACTCGCACATGATCAAGACCATCATGCATCTTATGTTTAGGAGATTTTGGAGAAAATGGAATAATGCTTGTTGAAGGTGTTTTTGGAGATTGCAAAGTTTGAGAAGCAGCTGCTTGAGCTCTAAGACGACGCTTTCGTCGGCGTTCACGTGCAGAAGGATTTCGTCTAGTCTTAGTAGGAAGTGGAGAAGATTGAGGAGGAGGAATGTTCTCATCCTTATCACTTGGGTGTTTAGGTTGTGGTCTCTTAGGCTGGATAATAGGAGAAGAAGAAGGTCTCTTCTCTCTATAAAAGGAAGGAGGAGGAACTGCTCCATATAAAGGAGGAATTTTTGGTTTAGGAAGGAGACCAATTCCATCATGACGAGGAGGTATAGGTCTACTTTTAGAAGGTTTTTTAGGCATAGACATAGTCACATCCATAGGGATGGGTTGGGAATCTTCTTGAGGAAAGACATTAGTTTTATCTTTCAAAGGAAGAACTTCCTTCTCAAGAATGATAGGAATATCAAGTTTGGGTGTTCTAGGTTCACTTAAAGATAGGATCATATCTGTTTTCCATTTTTGATAAGATTTGAAAAGATGATCACTTCGCGGAGGAAGAGATTGGAATTGTTTAGGCCAAAAATAATCAATAGGAATGCTAGAAGTTCTCTCAGCTGGTTTAAAGAGACTATGATTGATAGTAACAACTTCACCATTATGGGGAAATTTTAAACACTTGTGAATAGGAGAAGCAATAGCTTTCATGGAAGATAGCCAAGGATAGCCAAGCTTCACACGAAATTGTTCGGATGAAGGAATAATAGCAAAGTTCACATCAAGGGATTTGTTACGGACTTCAATAGGTAATGTAATAGAACCAATTGCAGGAGAAGAAAATGCATCAAATAATTTCACAACCACATCTGTTTTGTCATAGATCACTTGATTCAATTGCAAAGTAAAAAGAAATTCTTCAGTAATAACATTAACCATGCACGAAGGATCAATAAGCACTCCACGGCAAGGTGTATTCTTGACTTTTGCAACTATGTATAAAGGACCATCAGGTGCCCTGATAGTTTCACTAGAATCAAATGTGATGGAAGGTTCTTTAGGGTTTTCTTGCTGCTCTACAAAGTTAATCACATTCGGAGTCATAGACACAAGACCATCAGATGAGAGAGAGGAATCGTTAGTCTCAATCGCATTAGAGGTATGAGAAGGTAATGGATCAGTAAAAATCTGAAGATTTTGGTTAGGAGGAGCTACAAATGTGTTGCCTTTATCATTCACTCTAGAAACAGAGATAGTATTATTATCAATCAAATCTTGAATTTTACCCTTTAAAGAAAAACATTTTTCAGTATCATGCCCAGGTTGACGATGAAATTGACAAAAAGCTTTGTTATCGAAATAAGGTGAAGTAATCTTTGTAGGATCTATTTGCCTTATAGGAGGAAGAGTAAGCACATTTTGTTCCAATAACTTATTCATAATACTATGCAATGATTCATTCAAAGGAGTATACTTTCTTTCTTTCTTGAAAAACTTAGAAATAGGAGGCACACCTGATGCTGCATTCACATTGTTGTTGATGATGCTTTCACTAAATTTGATGGAATCTTTGTTCGGTTTAAACTTCCCAAATGGTTGTTGACTGCTATCACCCTTATCACTCAGAGCCATAGGATGTGATTGTTCCATTTGACTCACAGTCAGTTGATAATTGTGAAGAGTTGCACACAACTGTTGGAAAGAAGTAAACTTAGAAAACAGAAGTTTGTCTCGAATATCTTTTTGTAAATTAGAAATAAAGATTCTTTGAATATCATTGTCAGGCACTGGAAAAGAAATTTGAGCATACAAATGCTTATATCTGCCAATGAAATCAGTCACTTTTTCTTTAACACCTTGTTTACAATGCATTAAATCAATCAAAGTAACTTTAGGACTTATATTGTTTTGAAATTGTTGAATGAAAGCATTTGCAAGTTGTTCGAAAGAAGTAATAGAATAAGAAGGCAATGGGCAATACCATTGTAGGGCTTTGTCTCTTAATGTTCTAGTAAACAGTTTCGCAAGCAACCTTTGGTCATAAGCAAAATCAGTACATATTGTTTGAAAAGTCTTAACATGTGTTAGAGGGTCACCTTTACCATTATAAAGCTCCAAATGCGGGATTTCAACATGTTTAGGAGGGATAGCTCGAACAATGTCAAGAGAAAGTGGGCTCGCAACATCAAATGTGGGCACACTAAACTTAGATTGATTCATAGAGGCAATTTGTTGCTGTAAAGAAGAGACAGTTTGTGCAAGATTGTTAATGGTCACTTCAGTCGAAGAATTCATATTAGATGTGTTAGATTGAGATGGAGGTGTTATGTTATTGAAAGAAGGTAAAGAGTAAGGTGGCGGGACACTATGATAGTTAGTCATAGGAGATGATTGGACAAGAGGAACACTACAAGGAGGGATGGAATGGTTGAATGAATTGCCCCCTTGCGTCATGTTCATTTGTGGAGATGTAATAGGAACACTCATTGAAGGAATGAATGAAGAAGTCAGATTAAATGAAGGAAGAGGGTTAATTGAAGAGGAAGGATTGCCCCCATGATTGGTAATCATAGGAGGAATGTTTTGTATGGAAGTAGTCATTATGTTTGATATAAAGGTAGGTATGCTAGCAATAGAAGTTGTCAAAGGAATAGAATGATTGACTTGAGTAGGAGGTTGTGTATAACCTAAAGTTTCGACACAACTCTTCATAGGCATCACATTCGAATCCACAATGTGTGCAATACCACGCAAAATATCAATTCCATTCTTATCACTTTGAAGCATATGTTTTAGACCCTCAATTAAAGGAAGAGATTGACTATCGGGGTATTCTTGAGACATCCATTGTCGAAAATTGTCAAATTGGTTATCCAATTTCGCAAGTTGTTCTACAGAAACCTCATGGAGAGCTTCTTCATCATTAGGAGGATTAGAGGAATTACCCATGTCCTCGTTAAAAAGGCTATTCAAATTAGGTTCCATCTCCTCGGTAGTTAAACCTCGGAAAGACTTAATTCTACAGCTTTGTCTAATGGGAATAGTGTAAGTAGGGCTTATTGTTGTAAAACTCATGCACTAGAGAGGGAGAGAAAATTTTGAATTTTAGAGGTAGCAAATTTCAGTAAAACCAGCCAATCTTCTAGATTTAAGCTGTTAAATATAATCAGGACAATCTCCCGAAATTTTAGAAAAAATGTCAGGGACCGTGGCGCTCGGAGTGCACACGGTCCCGACAACTTTTTTCAAAATTTGCAGGGATGAAAGTTATGATGATTTTAGAGCTAATCTGAAAAAATTGAGTGATTTTACGATCTGTAGATAGGCCAAATTAAAGTTGCAATCTCAAAATTGAACCCTACCCAGATTGTCGAAAAATGCAAAATTTGAATTTTGAAAAAGAGAGGGAAATTGAAATTTTGAATTTTATGATTTTAGAGGGAATACCAAAAGCAATGCAAGTTTTGAAATTTAAAAGTTGTCTCAATTTCACGCAAAATTCAATTTTGAAAGCGGAAATTAAAGTTGTTGTAATTAAGCACTTAATTTCAAAAGTCACAAATTGCAAGAATTTGAATAAAGCACTGAAATTTCGAATGAATGCAAACACACTTTTCAGATTTAGGACAGTAAGAACACAATTTTGACACAAAATTTCAATTTCAATGATTTTTGAATAATTAGAAGCCTTAATCCAAGCAACCACAAGGCCAACTTTGACTTTAATTTTGAAAGTGTTATGATTGATAAAATCAACCAAAATTCTGGATTTTAGCAGGAAAATACAGTAAGATCTAGCTCTCGAAATTTCGGAAAAATTGTCGGGGACGATGGTGCTCGGAGTGCACACGGTCCTTGCAACTTTTTTCCAAATTTTCAGGGATGAAAGATATTGTGATTTTATTGTGGAATCCAAAGTTACAGCTGATTTGGAGATGTTTTGATCAGTGAAATTGTCAGACAAAGGTTGAATCAAGAGGGTTTCAAAAATTAGGGTTTTGACACTTAACCACTTAATTTTCAAAATTAAAGCACAAATATGAATTGATAATTTGTAATAGAAGGGCAGATCTGAAACAAGCATTAACAATTAAATATTTCACAAGTTCAATTACTAAAAAAAGAAATTTTAGGGTTTTTATGCAATCAACCTCTAAAATTTGCATAAGATCAAACATGGAAATGCAATTAAGGAATCCAATTTTCAGATCTAACCATGAATAATCAGAAAGGATGTTCACGTCGGGTTCACCAAAATGTAAAGCGGAAAATCGATCGAACCCTAGTTGCTCTCCCCTCTTCCAACTCCAAGGAGAGAGAAGGGAGGTTGCTAGGGTTGATGGTTTTCACTTGGGAGACTTTACATTCAAAAGAGGGGTTGAAACCCACAAGATCCAATCCCACACAAGGCAAGATTGGATGCTAAATGAGTTTCAAGGGTTAAGACAGCAAGGCTACCCTCTTTTGTAAAGAATGTGCATAGAAGAATTAAGCTAGGAATGCATAGAAAGTGAGAAAGATTCGCTTATAAACTGAGATAGGGATATAGGATGAAGCTGCGGACCTGGAATTAGTAGTAAAATGTCGATACGGTGCTATCCTGCAAATTTGAGCAAAAGTTGACGGGACGATGGCGCCCAGTGTGCACACGGTCCTCCGAAAAATCCGCGAAACGAAGGGGGATCTGTTCGTCTCTGCACAAGGATTCCAGATCTTCAATTTCAGCCGCGTACCTACAACCTACACACAGAAAAGCGAAGATGATTGGGGGGTTAGGGATTAGGGGTTTGCCTTTAGGTCAAACCCCAGTTTTGGAATTAACCAAGAAATGAGAAATGTTGTAAATGTAAATGTCTGTAATGTAAAACAAGTACTAATACCTTGTTGTAAGGATGTTTGTATCCTTATGTGCGAAGGTATAGATGTTGTTGTTTGTTGTATGTTGTATGTAGTAAGTGATCTCCTCTTCAATGGTTGAATCCTTGTCTTGAATGCAACACTTAGCCTTGAATGGAGACTTAGAATGATCAATTGCTTGAAGGAATGTTTGAATTGAATGTTTGAGTATGGTTTCCACGTCTTGTACACATATGTCCTTCCTCCTTTCATCTACCCAAATGGGAGAGGAAAATGTAGTTTATATACTTGCCAATTAGGGTTGATAGACTGATTTTTCTGACCTTAGGCCGACCAGGAAATGTTATTTTCCAAATTGCAAACAAAAAAACCCAAAGTCCCAAAGGAGACCGGGCCCAAAATAGGGCCAGGAACCAGGGCGCTGGGCGCCATGGTCCTGGGGGACCAGGGCGCTGGGCGCCCTGGTCTTGAAGGACCAGGGCACTGGGCGCTCTGGTCCCACCTCCTGGGATAGTAGGGTGCAAAGGAGGTTTAGGCCAGGGTGCTTGAAAATGCAGTTTTTGGTGTCGTGGACAAGTTTTGGGGTCTGCATTCAGGTTCCGTGTTGCGTCGCCATCGTGAAGACCGAAATGCAGTAGAAATTGCAAGTGTCACAATTTGAGGACGCTACAGAAGCATGTAAGGATGAAAATTGGATAAAAGAAATGGAAGAAGAGTTGAATCAGATTGAAAAGAATAACACTTGGGAGATTGTTCTGAAACCTAAAGACAAGAATGTGATTGGTAATAAATGGGTGTTCTAGAATAAATTGAATGAAGTTGGTGCAGTTGCCAGAAACAAATCTATATTGGTATGTCAAGGGTGTTCTCAGATGGAAGGTATTGATTATGAAGAAACTTTTTCTCCTGTAGCTATAATTGAAGTTGTTAGATTGTTTCTTTCATATGATTCTTATAAGAACTTCAAGGTGTATTAGATGGATGTCAAGTCAACCTTTTTGAATGGTGATCTTGAAGAGGAAGTCTACAATGATCAACCGGATGGATTTTATTTATCAGATGAAGGAGATATGGTATGCAAATTGAAGAGATCTCTATATGGACTGAAGCAAGCCCCTAGAGCCTGGTATGCTAGATTAGATAAGTAATTATTGAAGTTGGGATTCTGCAAAGGTACTGTTGATAGTAACTTATATTTTAAAGTTGAAAATGATAACATTTTGATTGCTGAAGTCTTTGTTGATGATACATTTTTTGTGGTGATGATGATTTATGAATTTTGCTGGTGATATGCAAAAGGAATTTCAAATGTCCATGATAGGCGAGATGAAATTATTTTTAGGATTGCAAATTACTCAGACCGGTAAAGGTATTTTCATTTCTCAATCTAAGTATGTGAAGAGGATTCTTATATACTGAAAGGTAACTGTTGACTATGGCTTATGGTGTAATGCCCCGCTAGGAACCCTAAAGGAAAACAACACAACTAGGAAACTAAAGGGTGAAATAAATTTTTTTTTGTTAAAGACTAAGTGTACTAACTATAATCATTGCACGTTTAACAACACAACAGAAGTCTATCATAAGTTTTCCTAAGGGTAACCAACGAAGATTAATTTCATAGATTATATTAACACCACAGTTAATCCATTTAATTAGATAAATTGAATACTTAAGTTTAAAATCACACATACATCCAAATTTCAAAATAAAGAAATAAAAGTATTCCAATGTATCCAATTTCCATAAACCATTTAAACATAAGATCAAAACAATAACATTCATTTCACTGACATAATAATATTTACAATATCCATAAATACATGGCTTCCAATAATACCACTAGTTACAAAGATACAATATCAAGGTTACATAAAAGTCTGATACAATGACCACAAGGTATCAACTGAACAATGATCTCGAACAAGAGCTGGTACATAAACCATGATCCAAGAAACACCAGTGAAGCCTTTCCTCACCTGAAGATACAATCTAGAACATCCGATGGGAAGTGGCACTACCACCCGACCATGTGATCCCGAAATGGAACCACCCCACCGTGCTAGGAGATAGTAGAAAACCCTCAAGCAAGCAAAGTAAGACAAGTATAAAAGGACTACAAGACTTTGCAATCATCCATGTAACACAACTCACAAAACACTAGTGACTCTAAGAAGAGAGTGTCATCGCATAGCTTGATGGTTACCATGGTACAACCTCCATAAGTCTCGACCCCCATACTCGGGTTTCTCCTGGTAACCTCTCCTGAGCCTCCGGTTCCAACTAAGTCTCATGCAGACCCTACCAATCCTTTCGTGAAGACAAGGTGGTAAGTTTGCCATTCCAGGTCTTCTCGTAACACCATGAGCCCTATACAAGCACTCATCTATGCACGAGGCACATATATCTTAATTAATATTTAATCTACCCACCCCCTAATCAATTATTAGGTTATCACTTTTTAACTAACTTTCGACGAGTTATCCTGTCATCCACTTCGGGTATGGCCCCCGCTCGAAAGCCACTCTCTCTCTTAGGACACTAACAGGAAATGTTTCTCTCTACGAGAACTCTATAGCGAAACAGGCAACCATAAACAATCCTGACTAGCACAGGTGAAGGATACACAAATACCAACCCAAGATTGACCATTTGGACAAAGACACACAATGGCTCATATCAAATAGGTTATACAACAACACCTAGTGTAGGAGAAATAATAACATAGGACACAATGACAATTTAACCAAAATTGCAATGAAACAAAACTTGACTAAGAACACAATATACACAAGATCCTATTACAGACAATCTTTCCTTAAAAACAGCCAAAGCATAAATAACATGCAATTTACAAATTTCCAGATAACAAGAATTTATAACTTTTTAATACTAAAAACATCCACTTTGTCATTTGTCCAAAAAGATTTAAAATACAAATAATTCTCCTAATGTATTTTCAACATATTTATTTAAATTAACATTCCAAACTGTAATTAAATAATATTTAAAATATTATAATAACTACCAAAAGAAACATGTCTAATATTAAATATATATATATAAAGACATATATGAATATACATATATAATATAATACATAAAATATTTAATTAATCTAACCCCTAGGTACGAAACCTGAAACAGTGGACAAGGTTTAGAAATTAATTAAAAATTAAAAAAAACACTTTAATAATTACAAAAGGGCCCTGTCATGGTAGCCTATGCTACCGTTGGTAGCTAGTGCTACCGTCCGGTAGCTAGTACTACCATCCGGTAGCACTACTACCGTAGGTAGCTGCTACCGCCGGTAGAACTGCTACCGTTGGTAGTACTGTGTAGTACCGCCGGTAGCGGATGCTACCGTAGGTAGTTTGCTTTAATTTTTATTTTTTATTTTTTATTTTTTTAATTTTTTTTTTTATAACTTCATTTTAATAAAATTTTAACAACAATAATAACAAATTTCCAATAATTCCCTTTTTACAAAATTTCAATCCTTCTTCATTTTTTTTTTTTAAAATTTAATTAACCTGAATAAATTTAATGTATAATTAAATTTATTTCCTTAAGGTAATTAAAACCATTTCTCAGGTAAATACCCCTTTTTCACAAATCTTGCAAATTTCCTTGCATCATAAAAATTCGACAAATTATCTATAACAATTTTCCTAATTTTCACAAATTTACATACTTCCCATAACTTAGAAATTCCCATTAGACATGGATTTTAAAATAAACTCAAATTCACTAGAAGAGGGTTTTGAATTTGACAATTATTTTACACACACATCAAGCAGAGACAAATAGAAATATTTTTAATAAAACACACAACTAAGAAATAATCCAACTTGGTATAGCTTTCCTAAAAGAAATCTGTTGAAGAGCCCAAATCCTTTTAATAACTTCCAATAAAATTTCTTCACCTAAATTCTTGACCTGTTCCTGTGTGTTCCTGTCTGTGTAATTAAAATAAAGACCTAACCCCTATTTAAACTAAAATTCTAGGTTCAATAGCTTTTTCACAAAAAACCTAAATTTAGAATAATAGTAATTTATTTTATTTTATTTTCTAAATTTATCACATGCAATAATCAAAAAACATTATTCCTTCTTTACTTTTCTCATGCATATTAATTAATTTTCTAAATAAAGAATTAATACAATATTTTAATTCCAATTAATTAATTTTCTAAATAAAGAATTAAAAAAATTCTTTAATTCCAATTAATTAATTTTCTAAATAAAGAATTAAAGCAATATTTTAATTCTAATTAATCCTTTTATTCATTTATTTAATTATAACTTTAGAAAATAATAAATACAATTAATCTAATTTATTTTTAAAATAAAAATATATTTTTAATACCATGCAGCTTAATTTAATAATTTTTTTAATTAACTTAAATTTATAATCTTAATGCATAAACAATACAATAATGAGATAATTTCATAAACTTAATTAATTAGTTAATTAAATCCACTAAAACACTCAAATTAAACAAATCTCAAGCAATTACCCATAAAAGATAAAATGACAAAATACGAAGACCGAACTAACTGACAAAACGACTAACTGACGACACTCATACGAGTGTAACTGAGTAAAATAGGGTCAACTACTATCTCCTCCATTTCCATCAGAAAATATAAGGCATGCTCAGACCTGTGAAGCTAGGTGGAGATGATACCTCGTACCTACCCGGTACTTGTACCTACAATATCCTGCATCACCGAACCATACATGCATATATATATATATATATATATATATATATATATATATATATATATATATATATATATATATATATATATATATATATATATATATATATAGAAAACATGGCATACACACTGATGAAGGAGAATTGCGACATTCCCTATCTCACCAAAATGAGTGAAGGAAAATCGTCCCCTTGCATCCAATACACTCGCAAACACACAACATATAATTCCACATTGCATAAATAAAGTAAAATGTCAGTACATAGCAATAATACATAAAATGCCATAAATCACAAGTACTGAAATACTGCAAATAAATTATACATCTCATCTCCAAATAAAGCATACTATCATAAAAATCTGAATAATATGTCATGGTAATGTATCCACTGAAAAACAACCAATAATAAAATGTGAGTCTAATGAGTTCAAACTAGTAGGGGTAGTACATATGGTGTCCGAAGAATGATGATTTCTTGCTTTGTGCATATACTGATGTTGATTGGGCTGGTGATGTTGATGACTGAAAGATAAATACTGCTGGAGCATTCTTTTTGGGAAAGAAGTTGATTTCATGTTCTAGTAAGAAACAAGATGTGGTATCTTTATCTACTACTAAAGTTGAATACATTGCTATGGCTAGTAACTATATGCAGGTAGTTTGGATGAAGCAAATGTTGAAGGATATTAGAGTGATTTATAATGAGCCTACTATTATATATTGTGACAATTCAAGTGCTATCAATATCTCAAATAATCTGGTACTACATTCTAAAACCAAGCATGTGTCTATAAAGTATCATTTCTTGATGGATAAAGTCAATGATGAAGAAGTAAGATTAGAATATGTATCTACAAAGGATCAGATTATAGATATTTTCACTAAGCCTTTTCCTGCAGATACATTTGTCTATTTGAGAGACAAGTTAGGGGTCTTTGCCCCTCCTACTAAGAACTAGATGCATGGAGTTGCATCAATACGGTGGATTTTAGAGCCTTGTCCTTTTTGTTTGGGTTGATGAATTGGTGTTGCTACTCAGTCGGAGTAATCAGTGGTCCAGATGTTTAGATGATTTAGTTGCAAGTTTATCCTAAGGGGGGGAGATTTCCCTTATTAGAGGACATGTCTTGGGGGAGAGAGTGCATAATTTATATTTTGTCTTTTGTCAAAGGGGGGAGATAGTCATGTGAAAAACTGCTTTATCTTTGGAATTTTGTGTGCATGATCTTAGGGGGAGTTTTTGGTGTTGATATATTTCCTTTGCATTGATTTTTTTTCATATTCATATGGTTCCATCAATGCCAAAGGGGGATATTGTTGTTGCTAGGATATGTTGTTGTCATTAATGTCAACATATTCCTGTGTTTTTGTGTTGCAGAGAGTTGTTTTGGTTTTTTACGATTGCATTGCATTGATATAGTTGATTTATCTATTTGGGATGCTGGAATACTTCATTACTTATTTGTTTTAGTGATCTGGAAGTTTACTTGATCATATTACTTGATCTGGTTTGTAGTTCAGTTTTTTTGCTTTATGGTTGGTAGAGTTTGGTATTTTCTTCGGTGAGCTCCGGTATGATTATATCTTTGGTTGCGGATTTGGGAAGATTTTTTGGATGTTCATGTGTATCTTCATTTCATATGGTTCATGATTTGGTGCTCTTCAAGCTATCTTTTTAGTCTGAATTGTTGTTGTTGATTATTCCTATGACTTAGCATGTTGATTGATGAAGATTTGAATAAGTGGTGTTGGTGTAGCTATTGCAGATGGTTCTAACATGCTTGCTGGTGTTTCCTGATCATTTCCTATTTGTCTTGGTCTTCCACATTTATCCATGTGTGTGTTCTTGAAGATCTTATAGGTGCAGTGATATTCTTTGTGTTATGTTGTATTCTTGGATTCTTGGTGGTGTAGAATGTTGCGGTTGATCTTGGCAAGATTTTTGGTGGTGATGCATGTTTGGAGATTTGATTTAGGTCCATGCTATGTCATATATGTCATCATATTGGTTCAGTGGTTTATTTATGTATTGTGAGATGTAATTTTGTAATTGAGGGTTGAGGGCTTGCTCGACCTTGTAGTCAAGGTTGATGAATTGTATAAATAGGTGGTATAGTCACGTTATTTTGGTGTCGATGTTGTGTATGCATTATCAGAGAGAGGTGTATGTGTGCATAAGAGAATTTATCCTTCGATGTTGTGTATTGAGAAGATATTGTTGCAGGGTAGACAAAAGTGCTTGACCAGAACTATCATTAGGCATAAGGAGATGCTATATTTGCAGTTCATGTAATATGGATTGTAGTCTAAATCTTATTGTAAGGTAGTGAATCTTGCCCGAGGGTTGGAGCCTTTTGGGTTTTCTTATTTTGATCAGTGAGCTCTAGGTAGTGTTCTTGAATATAGGTGCATTCCCCATTGTAATATTTACACATACTACTACAAAGTGTCATCTTATTGTGCGTAGGTTCCCACCATGGTTTTTCCCTTAACCAAGTTTTCCACATCAAAATATTGGTGTTATGTGTTTTAGTATCATTGTTCTTATCTTTATTCTTGCTATTGTTGTTAACATCTGAAATTGTGCTTAAATTGTCTAATCCAGTGAAAATTGATTCACCCCCCCTCTTAGATTTCCTTCTTAGTTGCTTCTAACATGCACTTCTGGATGGGTTTCATCTTTCACCAGATTTATCTCATACCTATTCTCTTCCAAAAATTGTTTCAAAATTGTTTCTGTCTCCTTACCAACTTCATCTACTTTTCCAAACCTGATCTTATTCTCTGGTTTTGCTTCTAAATATGCTCTTTGCAATCTTAAGAAGTTTGTCAACTTCATCCTTAGAAATTATTGAGCATGGATTAACTAGTACATACTCTTTTATTCTCTCATCTTCTAAACTAGCCATATGCCTTCTGGCATCCAAAATTTCATATATACCCTTTGGAATCATTGATGGTAATTCTATCGGGGCTTTTCTATATACATTCATAAATTCTACAATGACTTCTTTTAAAGTTATTTTATCATTCTTGTTAGAATTCTCATACCATTCTGATAAATGCTTCAAATTCCCTTCCTTTACTACTGTATCAACAATCTGACTTAATGTGATGGGGGGCACAATAGTGTAGTTACCTTCAAGTTTTCCAAACTTGAATGCTTCATCAAGTTCAAACTTGGGCTTCTTGTTGGATCAAGGCCTACCAGATTGCTCAACTCCAACTCTTGGCTTTTTTCTTGGCTCACCTTCACCAGATGGTGGCTTTCTGACTACCCTAGTAGAAGTAGCAGTCTTCTTCACTTCCCTCACTACTTCATCATATTATGTCTCTTATTCTATAGTGGGTGCCACATAGACTCTCTATGGCCCTTTCTTCCTCTTCTCTGCTCCACTGGATGATCCGGACTGAGGCTTAGGTGGGGGAATAGGATTTTGAGCACCGAAGGAAGGTGTTGATTTGGTTTTCCTTGGATTAGGAGGACTAGAGGTTGGTTTTGTCTTCTTGGGTCTAACCATGTCCTCCTCTTTCAAGATGTTCTTCTCCCAGGTTGTGCAAACAACTTCCTTTGTAATTCCCATATCTTCAGGGTGCTTCTCTACTTATTTCCTCACTATCTTCTGCATTTTGGGCTTGGTGAATTATGAGTGCAAGATCAAACTTTTCTCTTTATACATCCAAAATCTTTCTTCCTTTTCATCCATCGGCTTACTCAAAAGATGTTGAGCATACATATGAAGAATATTTGCATCAACTTCATACCCCACGGGCATGATCCACACTGTCCTTGGTTCAAAAACTTCCATTAAGTATTGGTCAATTTCCACCATGAAGCATATAGTTCCTCATATTTATCCATAATCTCCTTCAAGATTATTTTCCTACTCTACATCATGCCTTGGAAGGACTTGAAATAACCCCATAGGATAGTTTTTTGTGCTTGAGCATCTCCTAATCCTTGTAAGGCTTCTTTGATCTGCACTGTTGCTGGTTTGTCATATTCCCATTTAATTTTGCCTACATTGAGGATCTCTTTCATGATGTAGAAGGCTAAACAGATAATTAGAGTGCCAAAATTAAAAACATGCTTCTTATCCTGCTTAATCTTCTTCAAATTGCTCATTAGTTCACTCAAAAGTACTCCACATAGATCATACAACTTGTCCTCCTTAATAATTTCATAAGCTACATATATTGTTATATCAAAGATTGAGTTTTCTCTACTAGATTGATAGACTTTATATCTTGTTACCATCGATGCAAATCTCACATCTTACTCAACAATATCACTAATTGCCATCATCTGCTATCATGCTGGGAACCGATTATTGTTGCTTGGATATGTTGTTGTCATTGATGTCAACATATTCTTGTGATTTATTTCTCTGGTGGTTGCATATTGGTTTATTGGCATCATGGTTCAGTTTATGGAGTATTTCTAGTATCATTACATCCTTCTGTATTGATCTCAGTTATCCGAAAGATTAATTATCATATGATCCGGTTTGCAGTTTGGTTTTTTTTATCAGTACTTTACAGAGTTCGGTATTTCCTCTGGTATTTTTAGTTGTGATTAGATCTTGAGTTATGATTTTGGGAGATTGTTTGGGATGTTAATTTGTATCTACATTTTAGATGATTCATGAATTGGTGCTCTGCAAGCTATCTTTCTAGTTCAAGTTGCTACTGTTTGAGTGTTCTTTGAGTTTCAGATGTTGATCAATGAAGATTTGATAAGTGGTGTTGGTACAGCTATTGCGAATGGTTTTAATGTACTTTTAGGTGTTTCCTAATCATGTCCTATTTTTTTTTATGGTCCACATTGATCCTTGTGCGTGATAGGTGATTTTCTTGATCTAGTGATATTATTTGTGTTATATGGTATTCTTGGTGGTGTAGGGTGTTGCAGTTGATTTTGGCATAATTTTTGGTGGTGTTGTGGGTTTGAGAATTTGATTTAGTTCCATGTTATATCATCTATATCATCATATTGGTCCAATGGTCGATCTTTGTATCGTGTGATATAATTTTGTAATTGTGAGATGAGGGTTTAGCCGACCTTGTTGCCAAGGTTGATGATCAGTATATATAGGTGATGTAGTCATGTATTTTGTGTATTGATATAGTGTTTGCATTATTAGAGATTGGCAAGGAGTTAACAAGCGAATACATATTTCGGCATTGTGTTTGAGTAGATATTGTTGCAGGGAAGAAAAATATCCTTAATCGGAATTGTCATCAGGCATAAGGAGATGCTATATTTACAATTTATATAATCTAGATTGTAGTCCGATCATTATTGTAAGGTAGTGAACCTTTCCTGAGTGTTGTAGCTTTTCGGGTCATCCTATTTTGAGTAGTGATCTCTAGACCACATGTTTGAATGCATGTGCATTACCCATTGTAATATTTTCAATACTACTATAGGGTATCATCTTATTTTGGGTAGGTTCCCACCGTGGTTTTTCCCTTAACCATGTTTTGCACATCAAAATCTTGGTGTTGTGTGTTGTGATGTCAATTTGCTTTTAAGGTTAAGTTTGATAATCCGGTAAAAACCAATTCACCCCCCCTCTCAGTTTTCCTTCATTGTTGTTGACAACAATTGGTATCAGAGCTAGATCCTCCGGAAGAAGCTTGACCACTTGAGGTAATCTGAGATGGCAACTAGAAGTGGAAGTGTTATTTTTAAGAAATAAAGTCTAAGATTTGATGGAAGTAACTATGCTATATGGAAGAACCAGATGGAGGTACACTTGAGATGTCTTGGAGAATATTACTGGAAGATTACAAAGAATGCCTATTATGTTCCTTAGAATAGAACAGTCACTACTGATGAGATCAAGGACATTAGACATAACATTAGAGCTAAGGAAGCATTGTTGAGTGTCCTGACTGATTCTGAGATGACTAATGTAATGGGACTTCATACTGCACATGAGATCTGGGAGAATCATGAGACCTTGTATGAAGGAGATAAACAATTCAAAGTTGTTAAGTTGCGGAGCTTCAAAGGGAAGTATGAGATGCTAAAGATGGGAGAAGATGAGAACATAAACTCTTTCATGGCTAAGGTGAATGAACTTATCGTAGGTATTAGATGTGCCAGTGGAACCATTGAAGAAGATGAAATTGTTGCTAAGGTGCTGATATCATTGCCTCCTACTTACAAACATAAGGTAGCTGCTATAGATGAGATCCAGAGTGTGACTACTGTGACAAGAGATATGTTGGTTGGAAAGATTATTGCATTTGAACTAAGCAAGTTTGGTGAATCACATGGAAAGTTAGAGACAACATTTAGAGCATCTATATCTAGAAAGTAGAAGTATGACCTTGATGAATGTAGAATATCTAGCTATGAAAGAGAGAGAAGAGAGATGGAGGAGCAAGAAAGAGGATTGGATGAGCTTGAAGCACTAATTACTTGGAGATTGCCTAAAGGAGCTGGTAAGTATGATGGAAAATTGCCTCTGAAATTCTTTTCTTGCAATAAGATAGGACATTTTGCTACTAGGTGCCCGTAGAGAATGTCTAAGTATGATAGGCATGATAAATTTGATAAGAATGATATAAATTATAGATATGAGAAGCATGAGAAGTATGAAAATCCCTACAAGTCTAACCAGAAGTATAAGCATCAGAAGAACTGTTATTATGTTTCTAATGAAGGTGTTACAGATGAAGAATCATAAGGAGATGAAATTGTATTTATAAAAAAAAAAAGACCGGTACATATTGATTCCACAAGCTACACTATTGAGGAGAAAGCTTTGGCTGCTAAAGATGAAGAGAAAGATGAATGGGTGATTGACAATGGTTGTTTGCATCATATGACTGATGATAAAAGAAAATTTATGAATATCGAGAGATATGATGGTGGAATGGTAAGATTTGGAGATGACAAAGCATGTGTGATCGGGGGTGGAGGTTCTATTTCCTTTGATGGTAAGTGTATGATGGAAATGTGGTATCAGCCTACAATAGGAGAAAACAATTCAAACACACACATGAAACATTGCATTAGAAGTTAGAAATCCAAACACGACAAGTTAAATGAATCTAAACTCTTTAAAATTGTTTCATGTTCCTCTATCTCCAAGGATCTTCAAGATTCAAGGTGGCTCTTAGCTTGGAAGAGCACTTGATTCTTTAAGATGACAACCTAAAGAATGAGATTTATGATTCTAAGATCTAAATGGAATGCAACCAAGATCCTAGTGATGATTTAGATATGAAACTAGATGATCATAGGATGCAAGATATTGATATGAAGCATAAACTAGAAAAAATGATACTAAGATGAAGCTAACATGCTATTCTATCAAAGAGAGATAATATGCTTAATGTTACGAGACTATAAGTTTGATGCACAAAGACTTTATTCTTTTGAAATGGAGGAATGAGCTCTATTTATAGGAAAAATAGGGCAATGGATGGTCAAGATTGGATAATCTTAACAAGGGCCAAGATTGAAAGTTAATCAATCCATGTTTAAAATCCTCACCAATGAAATGGTGACAATTGCCAACAAGAGACTTCTTGAGAGGAGATGTAAGAAGCATTAAATACTTGAGAAGACCTCATGGTTACCTTAGAAGGTAAGAGTTAAGGTTAGGTTAAGATTACCCATTGGATAAAACTTTTACCCAAGGGGTAAACTCTTGTGCAAGGGTTAAGGAGATAACCAAGGGTAAAGCCATGAATGCTTGATGAGACCCTTGGGTTAGATGAAGGTTGAGTTAGGCAAAAAGTCTCTAACCATGCTACAAGGGTGAGTTAACCATTAATGGTTTGGAAGACTTTGGGGACAAATTTGTAAGAGTCCTTCCAAATTTGGGGGAACTCAACAAGTTAGCTTGTTGAAGACATAAAGGTTTTAATGCTTTTGGAAGACTTTCCTCCAAATTTGAGAAGTGACATCCTCAAATTTAGGGAAAGGGGATGATTGAAGGGTTTAGGCTAATTTATTAGGATTAGATGGGTTCTAGAATAATTTAGTAAGGGGATTTAGGAGGCAAGTGGGAGATGTAGGAAAATGCAAGTGGGTGGGGAAAATAGTATTTAATTAAAATAAAATTAATTTATTTCAATTGTGGTTGAAACTTGCATTTGTAGGATTTTACAAGTGGGGGGATTTAATTAAATGGGCTAGAAGGGGGATTTAATTAAATGTATGGCTTAGATAGAAGAAGGGTATATTAATTAAATCTTAATTTAATTAATTGGAATAATTAAGAATAATTAAATGAATAAAATTCACTTAATTCATTGTGCAACTTTTAGGTGTCTACAGTAAGCATAACACTGATGATGTCTTGTATGTTGAAGGTTTGAGGCATAATCTTTTGAGTGTTGGACATATGGTTGACAAATATTATGATTTTCAATTCAAGAATGTAAAATGCAAGATCATAAACGCCTCTGATATAGAGATTGCATCAAGAACTAAGACTAAAGGTAATATCTTTCATTTGAATGTCGATGAGGAAAGTTTCTTGATTGCTCAAATTGATGAAAGTTGGTTATGGCATAGGAGGATGTGTCATGTTAATTTTGACTCAATGATTAAGATCCGTTCTACTCAAGTTGTTAGATATTTTCTTAAAATTGTTAAGCCTGCTAATCTGGTATGTAAGGAATGTCAAATGGGTATGCAAACAAGAATTTATTTCAAGAGTAAATAATATACATCTAATGGATTGCTAGATCTTATGAATACTGACCTATGTGGACCTACTACAATAAGAAGTGTGTAGGGTGACATAATATTTCCTGTTATTTATTGATGATTAATCCAGGATGATGTGGGTTTCCTTTTTGAGGGAAAAATCATAAGCATTGGACAAATTCAAGGTATTCAAAGCAAAGGTTGAAACTGAGACAGAATTGAAGCTAAAATGTCCAAGATTTGATAGAGGAGGAGAATTTTGTTTCAGTGAGTTTGACTCATTCCGTGAGAAGCATGGAATTAGAAGACAATTATCTGCTCCTAGAACCCCACACAAAATAGAGTTGTTGAAAGAAAGAACAAGACTATCTTGGATGTTGCAAGGACTATGCTAATTGAAGGGAATGTTCTGAATATCTACTGGAGAGAAGTTGTTAGCAATGTTGTTTGCACATTCAACCAAGTTCATATAAAAGGTGATATCGATGAGACCCCTTATGATCTATGGTTTGATCATGTTCCTACTGTGAGATATTTCAGAATTTTTGGAAGTAAGTGTTATATCAAGAGAGATGAGGATATAATAAAATTTGATGTGAGAAGTGATGAAGGAATTTTCTTGGGATATTCTACAAAGAGAAAATCTTACCGATTCTACAATAAGAGATTGAGAAAGATAGTGGAAAGTACAAATGTGAAAGTTGCTGAGAACTATGGAAAAGAAATCAGAGTACGAGGATAGATGATGACCAGGATGTTGTTTTAACAGTTAATTAGACTAAAGAATTGAAGCAGAATGATTTGATAGAGACTGTTAACCTAGATATTGTTGCTATTAGTGGAGAGGTGCAAGAACCTGAAAATCAAAACAATCAGAAGATTCCAGGTATGTAAAATTAAATCATTATGAAAATCAGATCATTGGTGATAAAAATAAAGGCGTAATGACTAGAAGAAGGCTAGCTGCTGAAGAGGTATGTTTGATTTCTAAAATTGAACCTAAAGATGTTGTTGAAGCTTGCAAAGATGAAAATTGGATGAAGACTATAGAAGAATAATTGAATCAGATTGAAAATAATAACACATGGGATCTTGTGCCTAGACCTAAAGACAAGAATGTGATTGGTACTAAATGGGTATTTAGGAAAAAAATGAATGAAATTAGTGAAGTTGTTAGAAATAAAGAAACATTTGTATGCAAATGATATTCACAGAAAGAAGGAATTGATAATGAGGAGACTTTTGCTCTGGTGGTTAGACTTGAAGTTGTTAGACTATTGCCTACATATGTTGTTTATAAGCATTTCAAGGTATATCAAATGGATGTCAAGTCAGGCTTCTTGAATGGTGATCTTGAGGAAGAAGTCTACATTGAGCAACCTAATGGATTTTCATTATTAGATGATGGAGACATGGTATGCAAACTAAAGAAATCTCTTTATGGATTGAAACAAGCCCCTAGAGCCTGGTATGCTAGATTGGATAAGTATTTGCTGAAATAAGGGTTTAATAAAGGTACTGTTGATAGTGTTGGCATTGTATTGTCATTGATGTCAACCGGTAAGTATGTCAAATGGTATGCAAGATGTTGTTGCTAGCATTGGAGATTGTTGACATGTTGATGTGAACTGGTAAGTACGGTCTAATCTAGCATGTTCTAACTGGCATAATAGAAAAATGCATGATATGAAGGTTAACCAGTTAGTGTATATCGATAGCATGTTTGGTCAGTGACTGAGTTTGAACCAACACAATCAAGTGATTTGGATGTTGACAGAGATGTCATATGGACTCCAGGTGGCAAAAATGTTGTGGTAGGTGAATGGTGCGTTGACGAGGTAGTTGCTGACTAGGTCGGTATTAAATGTCAACTGTGAAAAACATAGATTGGTTGCAGAGAATTGCAACTCAAAGAAGATTGAAGGGAAGAGATAAAAATATTTGACATTACTATTGAAGTAGGATATCGGATCGTCTTGGTGATCTGGAGAAACAAACAGTAGATCATTTATTGTGATCAACAAGAATTAAGATCGATGAAGTGAGTCCAGTTTGCTAAATATAGTAAACATTTATAGGAAGAATTAAAAAAGAGGACAAAGCTTTTTTCCTAACTATTGCAAGTTGTCAATTAAAGAAGATGAGATCCGATTTGATATAGATTGAAGTCGTTCAAGAAAACCCTAAGAGTGTGAAGTTTGAGTTTTTGTTTTGGCAGGAAAACATGTATATAAATATGTTGATCAAAGACTTAAGCTATAGTAGAAAAGAGATAGTATGTCAGATTAGTGATGAGAAAATGTGATTCTACCAGGTTGATCAGTCTGAGTGTTGATAGAAAAATATTAAAGTGACTGAGTATTAGTTGAAGAACTAGTGAGGAAGGTTTAACCGGAAAGGTTTAAGGTAACCTGTAAACTATTTCAGAGTATAAAAGTCTATTAAACCGATAATGTCTGAACCGCTAAGATAGCCATAGAGAGTCAAGGAGACTAGAGTGAGTTTCAGAGAAGATCTGGCAAGGCATAAACTGAGTTGTAGAGGATTCAGACAGTAAGAAAAAGGACCGGTAGAAAAGAGAAGCAATGTAACAAAAAAGAGTTCAACCCATAGAGTGAATAGTTTCCAGGTGTTCATCATTGTATTGATTTTATATCTCATTGTATTTCACTAAGTGGGTGCTCAGTGCAGGGGTTGGTGCTCCTTTGGGTAGGTGCTCCTTGGGTTTGTGCCCTACACATTGTAAAATTGTTATTTCATTGTGAGGCTAGATTGGAGCAATGGATCTCCAGCAACATTTCTCACTGAGGTTTTTCCCACATTGGGTTTTCCTCGTATATT
This sequence comes from Cryptomeria japonica, assembly GCF_030272615.1. NCBI lineage: Eukaryota > Viridiplantae > Streptophyta > Pinopsida > Cupressales > Cupressaceae > Cryptomeria > Cryptomeria japonica. The sequence goes on along the minus strand of NC_081409.1, from coordinate 270,102,122 downwards.
CAGTGTTATGTGATGTTCTCTTATGTTTTTTTTCTTGTTAGTGTTTCTATTATCCTACCGGTTGCACACATTGTTTGAAATTGTTTATAATTATTGATTCACCCCCCTCTCAGTGATATCTTGTGTCCTACAATCAGTATCAGACCCTTAGCTTCCTAGTTGGTCAAAATATTTCTCTAGCTTGGGTAGATTATGGTTTAAGAACATGATGAAAAGGAATGAATCCTCCTCCTCCAAAGCTCCCATGTTTGATGGTACCAACTATGCCTTCTGGAGTAGAAGAATGGAAACCTATATGTCCTCCCTAGGTTTTGATGTTTGGATGTCTGTGAACAATGGGTGTACTATCCCTAATGCTTCTCCTACAGATCTAGATGCTAAGAAGGAGTATGAAAACAATTCCAATGCCAAACATGCTATTCTCAATGGATTGTTTGATAATAAGTTTGTTAAGGTTATGCATTGCTCGTCTGCTAAGGAAAATTGGGATAAGTTGAAAAGATTGTTTGAAGGAGATGTCAAGGTAAAAGAGGCTAAACTACAAACACTAAGAGGTCAAATTGAAGGCTTGAAGATGAAAGATGAAGAGAAGATTATTTATTATTTTCAAAGAATTGATGAAACGGTGAACACTATTAGAGTACTTGGAGAGGATATAGTTGATGAAGTCATTGTCAAAAAGGTGCTTAGATCTCTCACATCTAAGTATGATATAAAGGTCTCTACAATAGAAGAAGCCAAGGATCTAAAAACCTTTTCAATGGATGAGTTATTGTCGTGCCCAAACTTTTGGGCAAAAACAGAACAACAATTTTTTTTTTGAACAACATAAACTCATTAAAATATCTACGTTTAATTTGAAATCAATTAAGTTTTGTCTTAACTAAGGTGTAAATAGAAGTGTTTACTAAAGCTGGAATGATTAACTCCATCAATTAAGTGATAATATTTAATGGAGACTAATTATTCCCTAAGAGGGTCATCACAATTTAATTAGTTAATTTAATCAACCTAATTAATTTCCGCTAATTAAAGTCGAGGGATATTTAAATATCTCAATTGCATTTAAAACATTCCAAACCAAAAATAATGATAATGCTATCTTAAATTTAAAATTAATTAATTGGGTGCATTCAAATTCATTATTTAAATTTAACCAATAAAGTTACAAATTCAATAACGCTATTTGCCAAATAAATATAATTTACACTATAGTCAATTTTAATTTCCCCTAAACTTTCAAATTCTAACTATTAAATAATTTGGCCAATATTGACCTCATAGGCTAAAAATTTGTATAAAATAATTAATAATCTTCATTTACAAATCTCCCCCAAATTAAATTTAACTTGACGTCCACATTTAATTAAATACAAAAATTATCTATGAAATATCCTTATTAATAATCCTTGATAAAATTACGTCCATATTTGCGATATTAGAACTATATAAAATTAATCCCCCAATTTAATTTCAGCTAAAAGTGAAAGGGGTCTAACTATTACTTAAGCATTCATTAATATTTATTAATAAAATCAAATCAAATTGGTTTCAACTTAACCACTTATATGTGTGTGTGTGTATAAATATAGCATATATAATATATATATATATATATATATATATACATAAACAATTGGAAAAACAAATCTAAAATTTATACCTATATATACATATGTTTCTTTTTTTGTTATAACATAAACCAGCTATACCCACTAAATATTATAATACTACATCTTAAACCAAAAACCCTAAATTTAAAAGTTATAATTAAAAATATAATTCAAATCTCTCTTTTATTTTTATATGCTAACCCTAACCCGAATATGGGCTAGGGTTGCATTTCTAATATACTTCTATTATTTAAATGCTAACCCTAACCCAAAATTGGGTTAGGGTTGCCTTTTTACCAACTAAATTTCTTTTCTTTTCTCTATTGCTTTTACCCTAACCCGAAGTTGGGTTAGGGTTTTATTATTTATTTATTTTTGTGTGTGTGTGTGTATTTTGTGTGTGATGCAGGGTTTGGTGGCCATGAGACGACACCCATGGAGGCGGTAGCCAAAATGGAGGCAGGGCGGTGTTTGAAGGCAGAGCCACCCAAAGGGAAGCTGCGGTGGTTCTAACACCACGCGGGGGGGGAAGGCTCCCCACAAGGATGGTCGCAGTCGTGCCTGTGGGCCACGGCCCACAACGGGACTGCTACCGCCCACAGAGGGGGCCGACCGCCCTGTGGGGGTTACCCACAGGGGCCGAAGGTACCCCAAGAAATATACATATATTTTTATTTTATTTTATATATATATATATATATATATATATATATATATATATATATATATATATATATATATATATATATATATATATATATATATATATATATATATATATATATATATAAGTATACAAATATTCATCTAGTTGGATTAAATAGATTTTTTTATTATGCAGCATTGACAATATTATGAATGTGAGATTTAATAGCTTGTTAAATATGTCAAAAGTTCATTTCTGCATTAAAATTAGACATAAAACTATTTGTAATTTTTGGTTTTCTAAATCTGAGCATATATAAATTTTCTTTTAAAACACATGACAACAAACTTTTTAAACTAACAGTTTTATCAACAACATTTCTTTTCTTTTTAACTTCTAATAGTTAACTATAGGGAAAAGTAAATTTACATTTGTTTACATTAGCTTTCTACATTTTTTGAAGTAGAAAAATGACAGTAATAAATACAATAACAACAACATTTAAATATTACAAAAAAACACTTAAAACATTCTCATTTCTCTTTTTGCATTTCTTTTTTTTTCTTTATATAAATTACAAAGATAAATAGATGACAGAATTCAGTTAAAAGACAGATTTAAATAAAAGACAGTTTTCAGATAAATGACAGATTTCATATAATGGATAGATTTCAGATAAAAGACAACAACATTAACGTTACGAAATTTCATTCAAAAACACTTTTCTCATAAGAATATTTTAAATACAATTGTCATCCTCTACAAATGGGTGAAATACCAAACTAGTCTCTCATTCCTAATAAATAAGGACTTAAATAAATAAACACATTTCTGCAACTAAAATATAATATTACATTTCCTATTCTTTTTCTGCAACTAAGGTAAAATCAGCAACTCCTAGCTTTCCTTTTTCTTCTTTTCCAAGCAACCTGCATACAAATCTTAAAGTTGTGACCATGGGGTGCTCACCTCCCAGCCTAGGCTTACTAGAAGCCACCCCCAAGCTTGGAGAACCAAGTCCTAGACGGGTTACACTCAAGCAAACACAAACATGCATGGGAAAAACTCAACAAACACATCCCCATCCCAAGGCTGAAACTTCATCACATAATGTGATGTTTACAAGGGTGGAAGTGGACCAAGTACCTTGAAGAGAATTGCAAGATAGTAGATCATAGCCAACTCATGGCAACCAAGAAACACAACAAGAATCCATCTTAACCCAACATCCTTATGACCCCCAAGGCATACATGCCATAGTTTCTCCCCTTATGACCCCCGAATGCATAAACAAAACTATGCAGCAAGGGTCACATAAACAAACCCTTGAGGTCACTCTCATAATGAGAGCCTCTCACTCTAAGGCTATCAAACTCCTTCCACCCCCAATACCATTCTACCCTCCCAAGGGTAAGAAGGCCTTGGATACTCCCAAAACACAAGAAAATGCATAAACAAAAATAAGAGAAAGATCACATAACATTTTCACAAAGGAAAAACAAGGAAAAACAACATTTACATTCAAGCATTTCTACAAACAGATTTCCAACATACAAGTAAGAAAATGCACCAACCTTGAATCTTCCAAGGGTTTTCTAGGGATAGCTTGGAGAAGAGCAACCCAATTCCACAAATCTTTTCTGCAACACTTAGCCAAAAAATTCTATTCTAAAACTGGGGTTTTCTTTCAAAATTGCAAGATCTCCAAAGATGGAGAGCGGGTGATTAGCTCACTAAGTCTCAATCTCTTGCCTAAGAAGGCTTCTCCCACTCTTTCCAACCTCTTGGATAGAGTGAGAGGCTCCCATTGGTTGGTCTTCCCTAGGTCTTACACACTCCCTAACCAAGGCACCTCAAGAAGAGGACTGTAATGGGGAAGAGGAGTGACACATACCAAGAAGGTTATCTACCCAAGGATGGCACTCCTAAAGATGAAATTCGGCCATCTAGGAAAACCCACTTTTTTGGGTGGTTAAACAGGTCCTAGGGGAAGGACACATGGCCAAATTTGGCATTCACCCATAGGTACCCCCTAAGGCCCAATAAAAATGCTCCAAAACTGACTCTAGAAGTTGATTTAACCCTTTGAAAGTCCACCTTAAGTTAACCTACAGGTCAACTCTGAGTTGACCCTCCTTATGGCTCACTAAACTATATTTATTGGAACCTTCAAGGATAATTTGGAAATATATTAATTAAACAAAAAGTAAATCTCTCAAAAAGGTGACATGAAAATTGCCAACACAACATGCAACATATGTGTCAAGTGACACTACAAAAATAATTCCACATCATAAATACACACATGGCAATTGTCTCTTGAATGATTTAAACAATTTACACACATGCAAACATTTACGTTTATGAATAAAATATGATACATACGGGGTGTTGTCTCTCCAAATAGACAACCCCTGGTTTTACGAACGTACATAGGCCTAGGCTTGATTCTCCATAATGTTTTCATGGTCACATGGATAATTTTCCTATGCATCTCAATTACACATTAGTACTTTCCAATAGCCTCATATAACATTAAACACATAAATAAGAATACAAATCAATAACTCTGCATACAATTGACATCATACAAATCAATTTACCATATATCAAAGCAAATTCAGATAAGCAATTATCATAATCCTCATAAACTTAATCCATTCATAAGATATGCATCATATTTCTAGCATCATAATAAAGTCCTGCAAATCAAATAATGACCTACACCATCTCAATGTTATCCTATTCTATAATCATATTAAATTTTATATCCACAATGCATAGAAATGAAGCATCAATATATCAATGTTATCCAATTCCTGGGATCATATAAAGTTCTATATCCATAATGCATAAAAATAAAGCATCCATAATAGTTCCAACATGAAAATCACTAAAATGCTAGGATGGGCTAGGGTAGGGCCTCACAGTTATTTAGATCCCTAACCACTTATGAGATGAGAACAACCGGTGAAGGAACTTCAATGAAAGAGGTTGCTTTCAACTCCATGAAAAAGGGTAAGGAAGAAATTACCCATGGAGAATCTAGTGAAGACTCAGACATAGTGGTAGAAAAATTTATAAGGAAGCTTAAAAGAGGATCCAATAAGTACAAAGGAAAATTACCTCTCAAATGTTTTAACTGTGGTAAAATAGGACACTTTGCTTTAAAATATCCCTATAGTGAGAATGCTAGAGAGGAGCAACAAAGCACCAGCAAACCTTCGGGTAAGGATAAAAAGAGGAAAGCCTATTGACAAGATAGAAGAATCTACTAGAAGCACAACAACCTATATAATTTTGAAGATGATGCCACAAATGAAGAAAGTGCCTCAGAAAATGACAATTGTGAGGATGAAAGAGAAACCAATCTCTTTATGGCACTAGATGAACTGGTTGATGAAGCTTAAAAAGATGAAGATATTGAAGCTGAAGTGGACTTGGAAGGTGAGCTCATAAGTTTTCTTGAGAAGTTGAGTAAAAAAATAAGGGAACTCAAAAAAGTTAAGTATGTTGTCGCAGAAGAACAAGATCGTTTGAAGCAATCACTTGAGGAGACCAAGAAAACAATTTCTGATTTGAAATTCTAGTTGGAAGAGGCTAAAAGGATATGTGAAGTTACATCCTTTATTTTGATAAAGAAAGAGAAGGAGAATTAGAATTTGGAAGAAGAAATTGTAAGGCTCATAAAGGAGCTTGAAAAGAGCAAGTATGAGGGCAACACTGGAGCCTTGGACAAGATGTTGAGTAATTAGAAGAACTCAAAAGATACTGGAGGTTTAGGATTTGAAGAGGGACATAGTTCAAATAGAAAAGACACATTCTAAAAGGAAATACATTTTACTTCTTCAAGTGAGAGTAAAGAAAAACAAACCTTTACTGTCAATAAAGCTACTGAAAAAAAGACCTATGCTGAAGCCATAAGAAATCAGCCTATGACCCGGAATACTCAAACCTTGAACCAAAAGGCTCACTCTCTTTACTGGAATGCAAACCATAAAGGAAAGTTCAAGATTGATGAAGAGGGGCTCACTAAAGTCAATAGCATGAGAGGAAAACATCTGGTGAGACAAAGGTGTTCCGGTCCAAAGAGACAAGATTGGTATGTACCCAAATTTCATGGTTACTGTTACCGGTGTAATAAGTTTGGTCATAGAATTGCTAATTGTAGTTTGATGCATAAGCCCACTACTAGTTTTGAAAGTATAAATTTGTTTGCTTCACTCCAGGAGATGAATGTCACTTGTTATCAATGTAATGGTTTTGGTCATAAGAGTTATGAATGTAGGAGAAGTCAGTTGGTATCCTACAATAGGTTTTCATGTTCATCCTTCAATGTCAATGTGAAACACTTTCATTGTCAAAATTTTGGCCACATTGCAAAGCAATGCAAACTCAGGACTTCTAAGAAAAAGAAGTTAGTACTGGATTAGAGACCAGAAGCAAAATCAGAGCAGAAAAGTGCAACTAACAAGAGGAAGGAAGTCAACCCAGTTTGGGTTGAGAAGGATAAGAGTAAAGAAGAATCAAGTCTGGTTGTCCAATCTTCCCTACATGTAGAAAGAATAAATTTATGGGTAGTTGACAGTGGCTATTCCAATCACATGACCAGAGACAAAAATAAGTTCATCAAGTTTGATGATTTGAATGGAGGTTTGGTGATGTTTGGAGACAACTCTTCCATCAAGATAAAAGGAAAGGGAACCTTGAACATAGATGGAAAATTGAAGGCTCGTGATGTATACTATGTGGAAGGAATAAAGCATAATTTGATAAGTGTGAGTCAGATGTGTGATAAAGGATATAAATTCACATTTAACTCTACCAGTTGTCAGATAAGGAAGGATAGTACCAGACAGATTGTTGCAGAAGGTAAAAGGATAGATGGAAATGTGTATAACCTGAAGGAATGCTTTGATTCCCAATTCATGATGGGACAGGTAGATGAGAGTTGGATGTGGCACAAAATATTAGGCCATATAAACTTTGATAATCTGGTTAAGGTGAGCAAGAAAGGCTATGTGAGATATATACCACCGATCATCAAACTAGAAAGAACCTTTTGTGATGAATGTTTAAGAGGTAAGAAGACTAAGGTAGCCTTAAAGATTAAAGAACATAATAACTCAAGGCCCTTATAAATTGTGCATACATATCTATGTGGTCCAACCAAAACAAGAGCTTTAGCCGGTGAGAGATACTTCATGTTGTTCATTGATGATTTCTCAAGAATGACATGGGTCACTTTCCTACATGATAAATCACAAGAATATGAGAGGTTAACAATATTTTGGAAGATGGTTGAGAGGGAAAGTGGATGCAATCTGAAGTGTTTGAGATTTGACTGGGGTGGTGAGTTCACATCAAATGAGTTTGTAGACTACTATGAGAGACATGAAATCAAAAGACAATATTCAACCCCAAGAACACCACAAAAATTCACCCATAAAATTGTGTACAATTAGTAGCAGCAACAACATACTCAGCTTCAGTAGTAGATAAAGAAGTACATGACTATTTCTTGTTGATCCATGAAACAAGTTTCTTTCCAAGAAAGAAATCTCCACCAGAAGTACTTTTCCAGTCATCAACATCTCTAGCCCAATCAACATATGTATATGCACATAAAGTAAAGTCATCATCCTTGGGGTACCACAAACCATAGTTTGACGTACCTTGCAAGTATCTAAAAAACCTTTTTACCGCACTCTCATGATTTTCTCTAGGAGCACTTTGAAATCTTGATACAATACAAACAACATTCATAATGTCAAGCCTAGTATGAGTCGAATAAAGAAGACCTCCAATCATAGATTTGTATATTGTAGGATTTACCAGTGCAGAAACATCTTTTCTTGTCAATTTCTCACTTGTAACCATAGGAGTACTTATCGGTTTAGAATCTCTCATACCAAATTTCTTCAACAATTCCTTAGCATACTTAGTTTGACTGATGAAAATACCTTTGTCATTCTGAGTAATCTGCAAACCTAAGAAAAATTTCATTTCCCCAATCATAGACATTGTTAGTCTCAAATTTTGATTTCCCTTCTATCCTTCCCATAAGAAATAAAATAACTCTATCTACATATGAAAAGATCAGGGAAATATAACTCAAGGGTAACATATAACAAGGTTTTGAGACCTTCTACACTTTGAAGTTATCCAAAGTTCAGGTGGGTATACCTTCTGAAAATGTTGCATCCCTTAAAAAATGTACTATCTCTGAGTACCAGGGTTGTGTCTCAATACTGGTGACCAAGATGTCCCTAACTTCAACATTATTCACTTCAACATCAAGAAGGTTTGATTTAGCCATCATCTTAGCAAGGCCTAAACCTCTCACCAATTTAGTGATCTTAATCTCTAAATCAAACTCCTAGATTCTGGTTATCCATCTGCATCTTTTACTAGTGACCTCAGACTGGGATAAAATATCTTTGACAGCCGCATGTGGGACATAAGCAATTACCTGCGCATTTACAAGATAGGGCCTAAATCCTTTAACCGCCTTGACCAGAGCATATGCTTGCTTCTCCATAATTTCATATTTTAACTTTGTAGCCTATAAAGATTTTCTATAAAAAGCTATAGGATGTTCATATCTTATCCTTTTGTACAAGAACGCCAGCCACTGTGTGATATGAAGCAAAAGAAAACAGAGAGAAAGGCTTACTGTAGTTAGGGGACTTCAACACTGGTGCCTCCTGAATAGCCCTTTTAATTTCATCAAAAGCCTTTGAAGCTTCTTCATCCCAGCAGAACTTTGTATCCTTCTTAAGATATTTAACAATGGGCTTGACTATCTCTGCAAAATTTGCAATAAATCTTCTAACAAAATTTACCTTGCCCAAGAAAGATTGGATACCTTTGACACTTTTTGGCTTAGGTACATTGTTTACAACTTCAATTCTTTTAGGGTCAATCCTAACCCCTTCTTTGGAGACAATATGCTCAAGCAGCTTCCCTTCAGTGATAGCAAAATGACACCTTTTTAGATTTAAGGATACACCATATTCCAAAGCTTTACTGAAAACCTTTTCCAAGTGCCCACAGTGGTCATCCGCCCTTTTGGAGAAACATGTCAAATCATCTTGGTACACTACCATGATAATATTGATGAATTCCTTGAAAGATACATCCATTTCTCTCTGAAAAGTAGCTCCAACATTTTTCAAACCGAAAGGCATTCTTACATACACATACATTGCCCAAGGGGTGGTAAAAGTAGTCTTGAACTATTCAGATTCCTTCACTAATACCTGGTTATACCCTGAGAACCCATCCATAATAGACAATAGATCACAACTAGTTACTCTCTGCAACATTGCTTCCATATTAGGAGAAGAGTAATTATCTTTCAAAGAAGCAACATTTAGATTCCTAAAATCAACACAGAGTCTTATGTCCCCATTCTTCTTCCTAACTGGGACCAAATTAGACACCCATGATGAATGCCTTATAGGCTTAATAATTCCCCCTTCCCTCAGCTTGGTTAATTCTTGTTGCATTTTAGATTCCAGTAGGGGATTGATAGGTCTTTTTTTTTGTTTGAAAGGCTTAGCATATGGAAGCAAAGGGACTTCATGCTGAAAAAGATCTTGTCTATACACCTTCAGATCTTCATAAGACCAAGCAAAAACATTTTTATATTTCTTCAATAAATTAATAAGGTTAATTCTGACATGAGGAGACAAATTTTTTCCAATATACACCAACTTGGGGGATCATTCAGTCCCCAAATTTACTTCCTCTAATTCATCTAACTTGGTGGTTGACTGCTGATGTAAATGACTGTCACTGTAACTGAACATACCTTCCAATTCTACTAATCCTTTAGGAATTTCATTAGTTTCCAATTGAACCAAGTCATTTCCAAATACAGTTTCTTTATCTTCAACCACTTCTACCAATGCATTGCAATCTATTTTTTGTCCATCATAGTCATCAATGCATTGTATAAATCTGAGAATATCTTCATCATCAGCAAACACTTGCCAATTATATACATTATCAAGAATGGCTAGCCTAGCTTTTATCTCAACTGTGGATACACCAGTTAATGTTATATCATCATTTTTTAATGCAACATTTGCTAGGAAATCATCCATGATATTCTTTGACCTTTCTATCCAATTAATAGAGAATGCACTAAAATGTTCAATCACATCCCACATTGCATGCTTATATCTTTTCAATCTATCATTCTTAGATGCATATTTATATCTAACTTGAGAAACAACCAATTCTGAATCTCCTAACACTTTTAACAACTGAATCCCATGCCTTTTTGCAACTTCAAGCCCCAATAATAAGGCTTCATATTCAGCAGTGTTGTTTGTACACTGAAAGGCTAGCAAAAAGGAATATTTGAAGGTTATACCTGATGGGGACACAAAGAGAACTCCTGCTCCAGATCCTTCTTTAGAGAAAGCTCCATCAAAATACATGTGCCACAAATCATGCTATTGAGATTCCAATTCAGTCATAATAGAGTCAGTATTCTTCAATTGAGGTAAAATTGGTTGTATTCTAAAATTGTCAAAATCCACATCAATCATACAGTTGAGCATACTAGGGTCTACTTTCTCAATTACCCTAGGAGCACGTGGTTCTCTATACAATTTGACTTGTTTTCCATTAATTGGGATGGTAGCATATGACAGATCTAACTGAACATTTCCACCTACTGCTGCAGCCCACTGTCTAGATAACAACATGCCATAGTGAAGTTTTGTATCAGTTACTATAGCATCCATTTTGTATGTTGCTTTAGGGAATGCTGCTATTTTTACTTCAACATCTTTCATTGTACCTATCACTGGCACTTCTTTGTTATCCATAGCATAACACTTCCCATACACTATACTTACTGACAATCCTAATTCTTTCATGACACCATATGGCATTACATTTGCAGCTGCACCAAAATCTATCATACAATTTTTAATTAATCGGTTATTCACTAACAAAGTGACATAAAAAGGATCAACCCGTGAAGGCTCTTGTGTAATAGTTGTTCCAACATATACCTCTAGGGTTTGCAACTCATGATCCTTTTCACCTTCCATTGAACTTGAAGGCAAACATATGCTACTATCAGATATTTTAGAAAATAAAGATAAAGCAACTTCTCAATGTTCCTTTATTTTCAATAATTCTATCAATGGGACAGTGACCTTCATCTGGGTGAGAGCCTGAGTCATATCAAATGTGGAATTATTAATCAACTCAGTATTAGCCTTAACTTTCTTTGCCTTAGGCTGACTTGCCTTCTTTATTGTAGCAATTCCTTGTATATCACTAGAGGCATTATTATCCATACCTTTGGCCATATCTTTCAATTGGTCATTCTTTTTTTGACTATCTTGGGGCAAGGTGGCATTACTTGTTGCTTTCTTCTGGGATACTTCTTTTATAAACAATGAACCAGGTTCACCTTGATCCCCATCCTTCTTAGTACTTCTCAAATTGTAATTGTGCTTCGCTTTGGCTATGGTAGCCTTAGTGATATTTCTCACTTCTTCGTCACTAGATCTTTTGAGACGAACTTCTTTGTCTTCAATTGTTACCACATTCAAAGTGGGATGCCAATCAAGTGTAAACTATCCTCGGTAAGACCTCTTATTATTCAGCACATCACATTCACTAAGTTCACTTTGTATTGACTCATCATCACTTTCAATAATAGTTTCAAACATATTAATATCAGGCTCAACCTCTTGTCTTATGGATTCTTCAAGGGCTTGAGCTACAACACATTGATGAGGAGAATGTGGTCCATCACAAGCCATGCACCAAGGAGTATTCTCCATATTATGAACATTCCCTCCTTTTAAAGGATCTAGGGTATCTTGGTTCTGAGTGTTTTTTGGCTTCTCATTTTGAGGTTTGCCATCCTTCGAAGTGGTGTTATAAGGCATGTCATGCAATCTAGGAGGTCTATCTTGCCAATTGTAATCAGGCTTATCATTTTTACTCACCTTGGTAGTAATATCTTTCATGGCAGTCACTAATTTCTCTATTTTGTCTTCTTCTTTAGCAACTTTATTGGGTTGTTGTTTTGATTCTTGCCACAACCTACCATCAGTTCTTCTCCCTACTTTCCCAGATGCTTTCCTATTACTCTCCACATTGATGGCAATTCTAAATGCATCCCTCAGAATATGCGGGATTTTATCCCTCATAATATAGGCCATTTTAGAATCAAAAGCATTGTAATAAGTATTCAGAGACATATTATCATCTAACCTCATCACTTGATATAGCCTATGTATTGCTTTCTGAAATCTAGCATTAAAATCTGTGACAATTTCATTATCAGACTTTCTAATATTATTGAACTCATTGAGCATAAAACTCACATTTGTCTTGTCACCATATTGTTCTTGAAAGCAATTTTTAAAATCTTCCCAAGACCCAATGCTATTCATAGGGAGGCCTCTATACTAATCCCTTGCATCATCTACTAAGGACTGATCAAACAATTTCATGATGGAATCTTCATCTATTATTTCATAATCATTGATTAAGTCACCAAAAGATTTTAAGTTCTCTTCTGCACTGATTGCATTGTTACCACCAAACTTGTGGAGTCTATCACTTAATTCTATAGGAACATGGTTGGGGTACCCTGGGATTCCATCAAAGAAGAGTTGTCTATATAACTCCAAGTTAATAGGTCTTCTCTGGAATAGATTAGTAGCAAGATTATTTCCCATGTTCATTCTTACATTTGGGCCATGAGTTAGAGGGATCTGGTTACCTTGGTTAGTAACTCTTGGCTTTCTCTTGGGTAAATAACTCAAGATCAACTATCTATCTTAAAATCCTATCTCTCTCCATCAATTTTTCTTTTATCTCTTTTTCCTTGTTTTCTTCGTTTTGTGCTCTTAAGGAAATTAAATGATGGACTTTTCTATTCAGGACTTCAATTTCTTGGGGTACATTATCTTCATCAAGGAAGATTTCTTCAGAGTCTGACACATTGACTTGGTCAATATCAATTAAACTGATGTTTCCATCAACTTTCCTAGGTACATAATCTCTCTTAATATTTGAACTATTCCTATCCTTCCCAGACAAACTAGCATGGGAGATCCCCTGATTTAAAACTTGGACATCTTCAATGTCACCAAACAAACCAGAATGGAAACCTAAAATATCTTGCTCAGATTCGTGGGAAGAAGAATTTGAATTTGTATATACAGGTCTCTCAAATGACTTACCCGTATTGATGCTCTTATGTACCTAGGCAGCATTAGATGGCTCATGTATGACTGATCATTTCTGGCCTCTCCGTACTTGTTCAGGTAATCCCTCTTGCAACATCTCATGAGGATGCTTCCTCATGAAAGACGTGGTGTTCCTTCCTCTTTGCATTATACTTGTTTTTCTTAGAAGAGTTACACTTATTTAAAAGGACTGGTTATACTTGTCAGAGCCACCACACACAAAAACTGTGGGAAATTAGAAAACAAGCTTAAACAAATTACTTGCAAAGATTTAAAAAAATCACAAAGATTCTCAAAGAGAAAGATAGCACAAATGAGAGATCAGGCAATATTCCACAACACAGATATCCGAACAAACTTCTGAACTAATTCAGGCACCAATCTATAACATAGATACGCATTATGACTCTCCCCAGCAGAGTCACCACTTTTGTTAGTCTTAAATTTTGATTTCCCTTCTATCCTTCCTGTAAGAAATAAAATAACTGTGTCTGCATATGAAAAGATCAGGGAAATAGAACTCAAGAGTAACATATAACAAGGTTTTGAGACCTTCTACACTTTGAACTTATCCAAAGTTTAGGTGGGTATACCTTTTGTGAATGTTTTCACACTTTAAAATTGAGATCCATAGTAAACCAGTGCTAAAAACCTGTGGATTTCATCACCTCAATGAAACTGAAACACTAAAAGAAAAACTTGTATTCATTTTTAGTATTGATCTTCAATAAAAGATAGACAGAAATCCTACAATCAGATACCAGTGCCTTATCCAGGCCACAGAGTCACCTAAATCAAGCAATAATTTTCAAAAATAAACTGAACATTCTCATACATCTCATCATCTCTGGTTTTATGAACCCCATACATGCCTAACATATACATATGTCCTCTCCCATTTAACTAAAACAATTCATCAGATTCATAGCGACAAACAATAGATTTGCTGACAGAAGTACTTCATGCACATTTAATCCCTCTCCTAAAGAGAAAAGCCAGAAATAACGTCTATAAGATTTCCTTGCAATCCATGCTCATTCGAACAACCCTAGATTATCCAAATGAAACCAACAAGCTAAAGATTGCACACCAGAAGACAAAAAAATTTTAGGCCTGGAACTTTGATCTGTATATTCATATTCATTCTTGAAAATATTACATAACTCAGAGTAATCTGCTTAAGACCAGAAAAAGCCCTAAATATATTTTGCCAGAGGTTCTTTACAAAATTCTTGTGATCATTTTTTACTAGTCCTGGTATCCATTTATAATATCATGGATGCTTACAAGCTTCAGACAAATTCTAAGAAAAGTTTGTTACAGACCGCAATATTCTCAAAGAAACAGTTACAAGTCCTTTTTAGCATCAACGGCCTCTTCAGTTGGTTGCTCCACTGCACCATCTTCTAGTTGTTCTGGAGTATCTTCTCTTTGTCTGACATACTTGTCTTTCCACTCCTAGAACACGTCATCACTTGGCCAAGAGAAGCTAACAATCTTCTTCATTTCTTCTAGCCTTTTCCAAGTAACTCTTAACTGCCCAATTTCTATTTCTATGAAACCATAATATGATTTTACCTTTTCAATCTCCTCAATTGTTTTGACAAATAAGGACTGTAGCATCGTAAAATTGTGACACTTGCAATTTCGACTACATTTGGGTCTTCACGATGACAACACAATGTTGAACCTGAATGGAGACCCTGAAACCTATTTACGACATCAAAAACTGCATCTTTCTGCACCTTGGCTTGATCCTCCTTGCACCCTGCTGTCCCGGGAGGTGGGACCATGGCGCCCAACGCCCTGGTCCCTGGCCCTATTTTGGGCCCGGTCTCTTGTTGGGCATCGGGTCTTCAAGTTTGCAATTTGGAAAATAATGCTCCTAGGTCGGCCTAAGGTCAGAAAAATCAGTCTGCTAACCCTAATTAACAAGTATATAAACTACATTTCCCCTCTCGGAAAGGTGGAAAAACATATGTGTGCAAGAGGCGGAAGCGATAGGCAAACATTCAAACATTCAAACATTCAAGCATTCAAGCATTCCTTCAAGCAATTGAGCATTCTAGGTCTCCATTCAAGGCTAGGTGTTGCATTCAAGACAAGGATTCAACCATTGAAGAGGAGATCACCTACAACATACAACATCATTACACCTTCGCATGTAAGAATACAAACATTCTTACAACAAGTTATCAATACTTGATTACATTACAAACATTTACATTTACAACATTCTCATTTCTTGGTTAATTCCAAAACCGGGGTTTGACCTGAAGGCAAACCCCTAATCCCTAACCCCCCAATCGTCCTCTCTTTTCTGTGTGTAGGTTGCAGGTACACGGCTGTAATTGAAGATCTGGAATCCTTGTGCAGAGATGAACAGATCCCCCTTCGTTTCGCAGATTTTTCGAAGGACCGTGTGCACTCCGGGCACCATCGTCCTGTCAACTTTCGCTCAAACTTGCAGGACAGCATCGTCTCGACATTTTACTACTAATTTCAGGTCCGTAGCTTCATCCCGTGTCCCTATCTCCATCTACAAGCAAATCTTTCTTACTTTACATACACTCCTAGTTCAATCCTTCTATCTACATTCTTTACAAAAGAGGGTATCCTTGCTGTCTCAACCCTTGAAACTCATTTAGAATTCAATCTTGCATTGTGTGGGATTGGATCTTGTGAGTTTCAACCCCTCTTTTGAATGTAAAGTCTCTCCTAAGTGAAAACCGTCAATCCTAGTGACCTCCTTTCTCTCTCCTTGGAGTGGGGGAACACCTAGGGTTTGATTTTCCACTTTACATTTTGGTGAACCCGACGTGAACATCCTAATTCTGATTATTCATGGTTAGATCTGAAAAATTTTGCTTCCTTAATTACATTTCGATGTTTGATCTTTTGCAAATTTTAGAGGTTAATTGCATAAAAACCTTAAATTTTCTTTTTAGTAATTGAGCTTGTGAAATGTTTAATTGTTAATGCTTGTTTCAGATCTACCCTTCTATTGCAAATTGTCAATTCATATTTGTGCTTTAATTCTAAAAATTAAGTGGTTAAGTGTCAAAACCCTAATTTTTAAAACCCTCTTGATTCAGCCTTTGACCGATGATTTCACTGATCAAAACACCTCCAAATCAGCTGTAACTTTGGATTCCGCAACAAAATCATAATATCTCTCATCCCTGAAAATTTTGAAAAAAAGTTGCGAGGACCGTGTGCACCCCGAGTGCCATTGTCCCCGATATATTTTCCGAAATTTCGAGAGCTAGATCTTACTGTATTTTTCTGCTAGAATCTAGAATCTTGGCTGATTTCATCAATTCTAACACTTTCAAAATTAAAGTCAAAGTTGGTTTAGTGATTGCTTGGATTAAGGCTTATAATCATTCAAAAATTATTGAAATTGAAATTTTGTGTTAAAATTGTGTTTCTTACTGTCCTAAATTTGAAAAGTGTGTTGGCATTCATTCGAAATTTCAGTGCTTTATTCAAATTTTTGCAATTTGTGACTTTTGAAATTAAGTGTTTAATTGCAACAACTTTGATTTCCACTTTCAAAATTGAATTTTGCATGAAATTGAGTCAACTTTTAAATTTCAAAGCTTGCATTGCTTTTAGTATTCCCTCTAAAATCATAAAATTCAAAATTTCAGTTTCCCTCTCTTTTTCAAAATTCAAATTTTGCATTTTTCAACAATCTTGGTAGGGTTCAATTTTGAGATTGCAACTTTAATTTGGCCTATCTATAGATCTTAAAATCACTCAATTTTTTGAGATTAGCTTTAAAATCATCATAACTTTCATCCCTGAAAATTTCAAAAAAAGTTGCGAGGACTGTGTGCACTCCGTTCGCCACGGTCCTCGACATTTTTTCCGAAATTTCGAGAGATTGTCATGATTGCATTTAACAGCTTAAATCTAGGAGATTGGCTGATTTTATTGAAATTTGCTACCTCTAAATCCGAAAATAAATTCAAAATTCAAGATTTCAATTTTCAAGATAACAATTAAAATTAAGTGCTACCCCCTTGGCCCTAATTTTCAATTGTGCCTACCTTTCTTGGAAGTTGTGTTTCCCTCTTCTTTCACAAAATTCAAATTGGATAATCATTATCTCATTGTTCAATTTCGCCAACTTTATTTTCAAAATTCAAAATCTTCTCTCCCTCTCTAGTGCATGAGTTTTACAACAATAAGCCCTACTTACAATATTCTCGTTAGACGAAGCCTTAGAATTAAGTCTTTCCAAGGTTTAATTACCGAGGAGATGGAACCTAATTTGAATGGCCTTTTTAACAAGGACATGGGTAATTCCTCTAATCCTCTTAATGATGAAGAAGCTCTCCATGAGGTTTCTATAGAACAACTTTCGAAATTGGATAACCAATTTGATGATTTCCAGCAATGGATGTCTCAAGAATACCCCGATAGTCAAGCTCTTTCATTAATTGAGGGTCTAAAATGTATGGTTCAAAGTGATAAGAATGGAATTGATATTTTGCATAGTATTGCACACATTGTGGATTCAAATGTGATGCCTATGAAGAGTTGTGCCAAAACTTTAGGTTATACACAACCTCCTACTCAAGTCAATCATTCTATTCCTTTGACAACTTCTATTGCTAGTATACCTACTTTTACATCAAACATAATGACTACTTCAATACAAAACATTCCACCTATGATCACCAGTCATGGGGGCAATCCTTCTTCTTCAATCAACCCTCTTCCTTCATTCAATCTGACTTCTTCATTCATTCCTTCAATGAGTGTCCCTATTACATCTCCACAAATGAACATGACGCAAGGGGGCAATTCATTTAACCATTCCATTCCTCCTTGTAGTGTTCCTTCTTTCCAATCATCTCCTATGACTAACTATCATAGTGTCCCGCCACCTTACTCTCAATCAATACCTTCTTTCAATAACATAATACCTCCATCACAATCTAACATGTCTAATATAAACTCTTCGACTGAAGCGGCCATTAACAATCTTGCACAAACTGTCTCTTCTTTACATCAACAAATTGCCTCTATGAATCAATCTAAGTTTAGTGTGCCCACATTTGATGTTGCGAGCCCACTTTCTCTTGACATTGTTAGAGCTATCCCCCCTAAGCATGTTGAAATCCCACAATTGGAGATTTATAATGGTAAAGGTGATCCTCTAACACATGTTAAGACCTTTCAAACAATATGTACTAATTTTGCTCATGACCAAAGGTTGCTTGCAAAACTGTTTACTAGAACATTAAGAGATAAGGCTCTACAATGGTATTGCTCGTTGCCTTCCTATTCTATTACTTCTTTCCAACAACTTGCAAATGCTTTTATTCAACAATTTCAAAACAATATAAGTCCTAAAGTTACTTTGATTGATTTAATGCATTGTAAACAAGGTGTTAAAGAAAAAGTGACTAATTTCATTGGTAGATATAAGCATTTATGTGCTCAAATTTCTCTTCCAGTACCTGACAATGATATTCAAAGAATCTTTATTTCTAATTTACAAAAAGATATTAGAGAAAAACTTTTGTTTTCTGAGTTTACTTCTTTCCAACAGTTGTGTGCAACTCTTCACAATTATCAACTGACTGTGAGTCAAATGGAACAAGCAAATCCTATGGCTCCGAGTGATAAGGGTGATAGTAGTCAACAACCATTTGGGAAGTTTAAACCGGATAGAGGGTTCATTAAGTTCAATGAAAACATCACGAACAACAATGTGAATGCAGCATCAGGTGTGCCTCCTATTTCTAAGTTTTTCAAGAAAGAAAGAGAGTTTACTCCTTTGAATGAATCATTGCATAGTATTATGAATAAGTTATTGGAACTAAATGTGCTTACCCTCCCTCCTATAAAGCAAATAGATCCTACAAAGGTGAATTCACCCTATTTTGATAATAAATCTTTTTGTCAATTTCATCGTCAACCTGGGCATGATACTGAAAAATGTTTTGCTTTAAAGGGTAAAATTCAAGATTTGATTGATAATAATATTATCTCTGTTTTAGGTGTGAATGATAGAGGCAACACATCTGTAGCTCTTCCTAACCAAAATCTTAAGATTTTTACTGATCCATTACCTTCTCATACCTCTAATGTGATTGAGACTAATGATTCCTCTTTCTCACTTGATGGTCTTGTATCTATGACTCCGAATGTGATTAACTTTGTAGAGTAGCAGAAAATCCTTAAAGAGCCTTCCATCACATTTGATTCCAGTGAAACTATCAGGGCACCTGATGGTCCTTTATATATAGTTGCAAAAGTCAATAATACACCTTGCCATGGAGTGCTTATTGATCCTTCTTGTATGGTTAATGTCATTACTGAAGAATTTGTTTTTACTTTGCAATTGAATCAAGTGATCTATGAAAAAACAAATGTGGTTGTGAAATTATTTGATGAATTTTCTTCTCCTATAATTGGTTCTATTACATTACCTATTGAGGTCCATAACAAATCCCTTGATGTGAGCTTTGCTATTATTCCATCATCTGAACAATTTCATGTGAAGCTAGGCTATCCTTGGCTATCTTCCATGAAATCTATTGCTTCTCCTATTCACAAGTGTTTGAAATTTCCCCATAATGGTGAAGTTGTTACTGTCAATCATAGTCTCTTTAAACTAGCTGAAAGAACTTCTAGCATTCCTATTGATTATTTTTGGCCTTAACAATTCCAATCTCTTCCACCGTGAAGTGATCATCTTTTCAAATCTTATCAAAAGTGGAAAAAAGATATGATCCTATCTCTAAGTGAACCTCGAACACCCAAACTTGATATTCCTATCGTTCTTGAGAAGGAAGTTCTTCCTTTGAAAGATAAAACTAATGTATTTCCTCAAGAAGATTCCCAACCCATCCCTGTGGATGTGACTATGTCTATGTCTAATAAACTTTCTAAAGGTAGACCTATACCTCCTCGTCATGATGGACTTGGTCTCCTTCCTAAACCAAATATTCCTCCCTTATATGGAGCAGTTCCTCCTCCTTCCTCTTATAGAGAGAAGAGACCTTCCTCTTCTCCTATTGTCCAACCTAAGAGATCACAACCTAAACACCCAAGTGATAAGGATGAGAACATTCCTCCTCCTCAATCTTCTCAACTTCCTACTAAGACTAGACAAAATCTTTCTGCGCATGAACGCCGACGAAAGCGTCATCTTAGAGCTCGTGTGGCTGCTTCTTAAACTTTGCAATCCCCAAAGACACCTTCAGCTAGTATTATTCCATTTTCTCCTCAACTGAAAATTGAGCCAAAATCTCCTAAACATAAGATACATGATGGTTTTGATCATGTGCGAGTTAAAGATCCTATTTTTATAAATCTTGATGATGATATAGATGAAAATGTTATTCATGATGAAAATGTTACTTCTCTTGCTTCTGATAGTGAATATGAATATGTTGATATTGATAACCATTTATCTAACGAATTTTCTAAAGCACTTATCTTAGCTCCTAGACAAGAACAACATGGCTTGGAACATGAACATAGCCCTTGTTTGGATCTTGTGGTAGCTCCATCTACTGTGTTGGATGTTCCTCCTCTAGCGTGTTTCCTACCTTCCCGAAATATTGATCAGCAAGATCAGGGGGTGGATGATGTGCTAGACTAGTTCATTAGCATAGCAGACTCTCTCCTCCTCTCTTGATCTCTTTTGTTACTTCTTCTATGTGTTATTCCCATTCTTCTATTTGTTGTCCTTAGTGTTATCTACTACTTGAGGACGATGCAAAGCATTGAGATCTCTTTTGGTCTCTCTCATGTTGACTCAAAAGACACATATTTTCCCTTCTTCTAGGTGACCTTCCTTGATTGGGGAATGAAGAACAATTATGCATACATACATATGATATACATGAATTATCATACAGCATACTGACCCCAAGGAAAGCAAAGTCACCTCATGATTTGTGTTTTGTGTCTATTATCCTTGGGTTTATCTCACACTTGGGGGCTAAATCTTTGTGATAATGTGCTCCTTTCCCTTCTCATTTCTTATGTGTATCACTACCTTAAAGAAATCACCCCTGATGAGGCATGTGTGATCGCTTTAACGTAGGGGGCATACATTTCATCCATATCTCTTCAAGATTCTTAAAAATTTCTTGGCGAACTTAGCTTTGCCTTGAAAATTTTTGGTATTATTCTTGCATGACTCATAGTGAGGGAACCTTACTACTGTCAGTCATGGTTCTCCCTCGTGATCTTCCCTTTTACTTTTTCAATCGAAGTCATAAGATCCTTAATCCACTAGGGGCTTGATGTATCTTGCCTCCTTGACATGGGGAAAGTCTTTCAATGTTGTTTCCTTGTACTTTACCAGAAGTATGGGTGTACGCTTATACTCCCGCTAAAGTGGGGGCTAAATGTAGCGTTGTAAAATTGTGACACTTGCAATTTTGACTACATTTGGGTCTTCATGATGGCAGCGCAATGTTGAACCTAAATAGAGACCCCGAAACCTGTTTACGACATCAAAAACTGCATCTTTCTGCACCTTGGCCTGATCCTCCTTGCACCCTGCTGTCCTGGGAGGTGGGACCATGGTGCCCAGCACCCTGGTCCCTCAAAACCATGGCACCTAGCGCCCTGGTCCCTAGCCCTATTTTGGGCCCGGTCTCTTGTTGGGCATCGGGTCTTCAAGTTTGCAATTTAAAAAATAATGCTCCTAGGTCAGCCTAAGGTTAGAAAAATCAGTCTCCTAACCCTAATTGACAAGTATATAAACTAAATTTCCCCTCCCGAAAAGAAGGTGGAAAAACATATGTGTGCAAGAGGCGGAAGCGATAGGCAAACATTCAAACATTCAAACATTCAAGCATTCAAGCATTCCTTCAAGCAATTGAGCATTCTAGGTCTCCATTCAAGGCTAGGTGTTGCATTCAAGACAAGGATTCAACCATTGAAGAGGAGATCACCTACAACATACAACATCATTACACCTTCGCATGTAAGAATACAAACATTCTTACAACAAGGTATCAATACTTGATTACATTACAAACATTTACATTTACAGCATTCTCATTTCTTGGTTAATTCCAAATCTGGGGTTTGACCTGAAGGCAAACCCCTAATCCCTAACCCCCCAATCATCCTCTCTTTTCTATGTGTAGGTTGCAGGTACGCGGCTGTAATTGAAGATCTGGAATCCTTGTGCAGAGATGAACAGATCCCCCTTCGTTTTACGGATTTTTCGAAGGACCGTGTGCACTCCGGGTGCCATCGTCCTGTCAAATTTCACTCAAACTTGCAGGACAACATCGTCTCGACATTTTACTGCTAATTTCAGGTCTGTAGATTCATCCCATGTCCCTATCTCCATCTACAAGTGAATCTTTCTTACTTTACATACACTCCTAGTTCAATCCTTCTATCTACATTCTTTACAAAAGAGGGTATCCTTGCTATCTCAACCCTTGAAACTCATTTAGAATTCAATCTTGCATTGTGTGGGATTGGATCTTGTGAGTTTCAACCCCTCTTTTGAATGTAAAGTCTCTCCTAAGTGAAAACCGTCAATCCTAGTGACCTCCTTTCTCTCTCCTTGGAGTGGGGGAACACCTAGGGTTCGATTTTCCGCTTTACAAGGACGTGTCATCAGTGTTAATGATTTCATTAACCCTTTGGTATAATTTGTGATCTAGCTCTCCCAGCCATGCCTTCTCCTCTTTTAACTGAGTAGGACCAACAAAACCCCCTGGAAACAACTCATACTTGTGATCAGAATATTCTTTTCTATACAATTGGGCTTTTCTTTTCACACCTGTCCTTTCTTCTAAGAGTATATTCATTTTTTTTATGAATTCATAGGTGGATCTGAGATTGTAATTTGCCTCTACATCTTCATGGGATGAACACATAAGCTCTAACTCTTTTCCCCTAGGCACCCACTTATTTAAAATTGGTTGCAAAATGGTCTCATCTTCTCTCAATTCAGTCAAAATATTCAAAATCCTCTTCATAGAAATATGAATGATAGAGGCCCTAATTGAATCAACAAACTTCAAAATTGTGGCTTTTACCTTTTCCTCATACTTGCTTGCAAACAGGGCTTGAGCCCATTTCAACTTTTCCAACTCATGTTGAACAGTTTCAGTTGGTTGGAAACCAGACGACATAGGAGAAGGGAGATATTCTATGATAGGACTTGTAGGTGGAGGTCTTGCTGGAGAAGAAGCTATCATAAGAGTAGAGGATTCACCTTGATGGTGCTGACCTACCAATTGACTCTAAAGCCTAGCAATAATGCTATCTTGGTTGGCAATTCCTTCTTTGGCTTCATTATAAGACTTCGAGATTGTTTCCAATTTCAACAAGAGATTAGCCTTTTCTTTTGCCTCCTTTTCTGCCATTGCTACACTGAACTTTTTAGTTTCTAAGATTGTGCTTGTAGCTTCTACCATCCCTGTATCTTGAACTCTTTTTACAATCATACCTCCTAGGAAACTAGAATCTGAGGCATCTTTCCTTCTTCTATTTTCATCCTTTTTCAATGAGCATATAACTAAAGCAGCATTATCTTTGTTGAAGGTCACTCCTTCCATGGGTTTAGTTTCCTTACTGACTGCTTCAAGTACCAGAGCATGAGCTATATCCCATTTAGGGAGGATCACAACACCGGCCTTTGATACCATCTCTCTTCCCCTTTCAGGAGTAATGGTCTTGAATTCTTCAATAATTTCTTGTTTTACCTTTTCTCCACTTGAGTTACATCTCTATGAGGCTGCTCACTCTTCCTTTTTTCACATCTGGCCTTAAATTGTTCCATGTTCTATTTCCATATAAATTGCATGAAGGCCCGTATTGTAACAAAGTTACTATCAGCCAAGAACTCCTCACTGGCTTGCTTGACAATTGGGTCTAACTCTTTACCCTTGAGCTCACCTTCAATCAAGTTCATCTCAGCACTAGGTGGCTCTTTTGGCATCCCTTCTTGTGGCTCCTCATATGTGTAGGCAATCTCCCCGAGACTCCCTAATTGTAACAACTATTCGACCACTTCTTGCTCATCTCCTATGTGGATAGGGGATTGAGATGGAGAATACAGAGGCTTATTGGTTTGCACTTCCTTTGCCACTCTTTGCCTTTTAGGGGGGTCTTGGATGTCAATGACATCTTCAATTGCTCTTTTTCCTCTTGAAGTAGAAGGCTCACTAGTCACTGGCATCATCACACTATATTTTGATTTCTTGTGCATGGCATAATCACCTGGTGGGATAGACTTAGCAAAAGAAGGCTTAGCCAGAACCAGTTTAACCCTATCAGGATCATCTCTCATTATAGCCTCCCTCTATTCTTTCAAAGTTTGCATGAGGTCTTCAAAATAAAGAATTAAGAA
Organism: Cryptomeria japonica; assembly: GCF_030272615.1. NCBI lineage: Eukaryota > Viridiplantae > Streptophyta > Pinopsida > Cupressales > Cupressaceae > Cryptomeria > Cryptomeria japonica. The sequence continues at coordinate 270,077,273 of NC_081409.1, read as the reverse complement.
TTTTAGTTTTTCCTCAAAGGGATTGAAACTAGAAAGAGGGTCATATCTACTATATGAATGAAGTCAAGATCCCTTTTATATGAAACCCACTTCTCTTTCCTCAATTCTTGCTCATCCAAATTGAATTCATTCCTAATTAAATCTTCAGGGAATTCAAATTGGTGAGGCCTACCTTTACAAACTACTCTTTTTCTAAACGTGCCATTGAAAAAGTCTTCAGGGTCTGCAAATCTTGAAACTGTAGTTGACAATCTATATGGTTTAAAGAATTCTTCAAGATACTTCTAGCCAACTTTGGTGATCACAAAATGATGGCCCATGGTAATAGTTGGGAAAATAGTCCCTTTACCTCTATTTGTCAGCTCTACCTCTTGCACACCTCCAATCTGCCTTAAGACTCCTACAATTCCTATCTTTAGTGGGACTTGATAAGGCAATAAGTATGGAGTGCCCCTGAAACCATATACTCTAAAAACTATAGAAAAGGGTACAAATACATATCTCCCCAATTATGAACAATTTTAATACCCTTAGCAAACTCGTTGGGCTTGAGGAATTCTGAAGGAGCCTTAGGGATCCTAGGGTTTTCTGTGCACAAAAGAATCCTAATCTTAGATGCAAAGCATCTGTCAAACTTTAAATAGCTAGCATCTTCCCTATCCCAGGACAAAATAGTACTCCAAAGTTGAATAGGCATCTCTTCCTTATCTTTCACCTTGACCAAATCCATTTCTTTTGCAAAATAATCAGCCCCCTTGAACAAAAACATGTGCATTAGAAGAGAATATCATCCAAATGGTCTGTCCACCTTACCATTTTTTATCCCTACCAGCCCTGCATGAATTGCATCAGTGAGGTAAGGCACATAGTCAGTTGTTATTGCCAAAGAGGGATTTAGAATCTATGCAATCATCAACATATAATGGGTTGGCATGTTTTTCTCAGCATCTTCTCCAAAAATCTGACAAAGTTCCCAATACATGCCCTTAGCTCTTAAAGTAAACAAATTCAAGGAGAAAGGTTCCATGGTGCTGGGGCCTACAACAGTCAGCCCTCCTATCTTAACAAAAAACTCTTTCAGTGGGCCACTCCTAAGGTGATCCCTTTGTGCATTATAAACCTAGGCCAGTGATTCAAAATCAATAGGATCTAACAAATTTGAAGCCTCACTGAGCTTAAACACTCTTCTGAATTCATCATCATTAATTTCAATCAGGGCTGATCCCTTCACATTCCTGATACATCTAGCTACAGGGTCATAATTTTGTGCAATCAGAGTCAACAAATCTACATCCATGAAGACCCCAGGGACTATAAGCCTCCCCACATCCAATTCCCATATACTATTTAAAGGGGTAAGAGAATGTTTCTAACCAAAACCTACCTTGAATAGTCCTAAACCTGACATTCCTATTTGTGGATCCCTTAACCAATTACCTTTGTCATATAGGCCATCCCCAATTCTTAAACGAGGGTTCTTTGACACCAATTCTTTTTCTTTGGCCCTGACATTGGTAGACATAGTTAGTTGTTCTAGAAAGTCGTCACATATACTCCTATCTTCATAGTTTACCTTTCTTGTTAACTCCCTTCTTGGCACCATCCCATTAATGCAATTATATCAATTAAGATTTTCACAAAACTCTAACGAAACAAATCACATAGCAACACTGATTCTCAGATTGCAACTAGCAAGGAAAACACAGAAAAAACCTAGTTATTCGCCTGAAGAAACTCACTTTGCACCAGCTCCTCTGTAACAAACTTGTCGAAATGGTACCAATATTCAATTGATGCGGACCTTAATATGGCAAGTTGGCATTGAATTGAGAAATCAATCCCGAATGCTTCGGCCATCACCTCAGGATTGAATTCAAAAAACCGGGTCCAACGGACCACAAGTTCTCTGAGTCTTTCTCTGTTTTAGTTATTTCACCATTTCGTAGAGTTTAAAACCCCTACAACTTTTCTTTCACGAAGAAACAACGATCATCGGATCCTTGGAACTTGCACTACCTTTATTCCTCTCGGTCCCTCTGCATTGGTGATGGGACCTACCTTCTTTTCACTATTTTGTGAACACTAAACCTTGCACACTTTCACCACATGAAACAACATCGGCTATTAGATCATCATCTACTTGCTTGATCTTTACTCCTTACAGTGACCGCTAGTCTTCTTAACTAACCACGCTTAACCATGACGACTAATGGTTTTCATCATTTTGCGAAGACATAAATTGCAGGCATCTTTGGGCTACGAAATAATGACAACTGTTGGATCCACCCTGAGATGTACAACATTTAACACATTGAGACCTTCAAAGTGGCCCCCCCAACTCAGAAACCACTTGCCTTTGTTTCATCACTAGCGAATAAATGTTGCATGGCATTCGACAATTTTCTTAGATAATTCCATCGGGTTCCATTCTAAAGCTGCCACGTGTTTCTCTTACGAGTCACCAATTCCTTCCACGAAGCAGTCCATCTATACTACCACATCATTTCACTATTTTGTGAACATTAAACCTTTGCTTGTCTTGAGGCTGCGAATCCACGACAACCGTCTGATTAACTCCTACTTAATTGGTCTTTAAAACTATGACTTGCCTGTCCTTTGGGCCCACAGACCTTTTCACTACTTCACGGACCTTAAATCTCAGGCAAATCCTTTTCGCGAAGTAATGACCACCATTAAATCTTAGAAACCCACTCGTCTGTTACCCTTGCTGTGGTCACCTTGCCCAGGCCCTCCACCTTTTCACTACTTCATGATAGGTAAAACACATGCATATTTTGGTTAGCTAATCATCCTTTATCCAATGGAGCCGCTTGCCTCTGGGACCCGCCAAGTCTTTCGCTATTTCACAAAAGGTAAATCACATGCATCTTGGGCTAATGAAACAACGCCAGTCGTTGGATCAAATATGAGATGCAGTCGTTTAACCTGATGAGCAATCCTCTGGTCGAACCTTCTTACCCTTTTCACCACTTTGTGAAGACATAAACCACGGGAATCTTCTCTCAGTGAACCAACGCACACCGCAAGATGAGCTTTAACTTGCACGATAGTTAAGAAGCCCAACAAAATTAAAACAATACATAGGCAATGACATAATATTTGAAAACATTAACAAAACCGCCTAGGGAAAACCTATGGGGGGGACACTTTTCATGATAGACCGACCCTTCCTTAAGTGGGAAAAAGTAATGCAGGAATAGAATGTGAGGGTTTAACAAAACATAGGCAAGGGTTAAAATTCAAAAACCTTAAACCCTCTTTTGACCCAAGAAACACAGAGGCAACAAAGCCATGCCAAGCACATTTTTGCAAAATTTTAGCCGACTATGGGACAAGAATACCCAATTTTCTAAACAGTGATAACAGACATTTCAAATTCTTTCTCCATATTCTTAGAAATTTCTATGCATAACTTATCTTCACCTCTAAAAATAATGTCATCAATAGATACTCCAATAATCAGTATATCATCATTAGTGATCTTATAATATAAATCACTTTCAACATTACCCTTAGTAAAACCAAGCTTCAAAAGATATTTATCCAACCTTGCATACCAGGCTCTAAGTGCTTGTTTCAATCCATATAAATATTTTTTTAATCAGCAAACCATGTTTGTATCATCTAATAGTGAAAAACCATTAGGTTTCTCAATATAAACTTCCTCATCAAGATCCCCATTCAAAAATGCACACTTAACATCCATCTGATAAACCTTGTAGTTTTTATGAGTAGCATAGGCAAGAAATAATATTACAGCTTCAATCCTAGCTACAGGTGAAAAAGTCTCTCCATAATTAATTCCTTCCTTCTGAGAATATCCTTTACAAACCAATCTATCTTTATTCCTTATAGCTTGACCAACCTCATTCAATTTATTCCTAAAAACCCATTTAGTTCCAATAACATTCTTAATTTAAGGTTGGGGAACCAAAGTCCATGTATTATTTTTCTCAATCTGATCTAATTCTTCTTCCATAGATTTCAACCAATTTTAATCTTTACATGCCTCAATTACAGATACTGGTTCAACTTGATAAATTAAACATACCTCATTAGTTTCCAGTCTTCTTCTTGTCATCACTCCATTGTTCTTATCCCTAATTATCTGATCTTCTCAATGATTCAATCTCACATACCTAGGAGTCCTCTGACACTTTATTCCTCTTCCCTGATCTTCAGTTACTGTAGATTTTTCTGATACTGCTAGAGTAATTGGTTCAACACTTTGTTCTAGTGAAGGTGCTACCGATTCAGATATAATAATTTCCACTGTCGATTCCTTCTCATAAACTATTATTTGACTTTTGTTCAGCTCATCTACTTTGACATTAGCACTCTCCATAATTCTCTGCAATCTCTTGTTATAACATCTATATGCCTTGATTTCATTAGAATAACCAAGAAATATGCCTCCATCACATCTAGGATCAAATTTTCCAATGATATCATCTCTTCGGATATAACATTTACTACTAAAGATTTTGAAGTACTTAACTGTAGGTGTATTGCCAAACCATAATTCATAAGGTGTCTTACCAATTTCTCCATTGATATGTACTCTGTTGAATGTATAAACCAATGTGCTCATTGCTTCTCTCTAGTAGATATGAGGTAGACTAGCTTCCAACATCATTGTTCTAGCAACATTGAAAATAGTTATGTTCTTCCTTTCCACAACTCCATTCTGCTGAGGTGTTCAGGGAGCAGAAATTGTAATCTTATACCATGCTTCTCACAAAAGTTATTAATCTCACCGGATGTGAATTCTCCACCATGATCTGACTCAAACATTTAATCTTCAATCCTATCTCAATTTCTACTTTAGTCTTAAATATTTTAAACTTTTCAAATGCTTCAAATTTTTCCTTTGGAAAAGTAACCCACATCATTCTAGAATAATCATCAATTATTAGCATGAAATATCTATCACCTTGAAAACTTTTAACTCTAGCAGGGCTACAAAAATCAATATGAATAAGATCAAGAACATCATTAGATTTATCTTGTATACTCCTAACAGAGGTTCTAACCTGATTACCCATTTGACATTATTTACATACCAGATTATAGGGCTTCATAATCTTAGGTATATCTCTAACTGCCTTAGTTGAACTGATCTTCACAATGCAATCAAAATTCACATGACATGGCCTTTTATGTCATAGCCAACTCTCATCAATCTGTGTAATCAAACATGTCTTTTCATCGGAGTTCAAATAAAATATATTATCTTTTGTGTTTGTACTAGTTGCAATCTCCAAACCAGATATGTTAATGATTTTTCATTTTCCATCCTTGAACTATAGTTGAAATTCCTTAACCACCAATTGTCCTACACTCAAAAGATCATGCCTTAAACCTTCAACATAATAAACATTGTCAATATTGTTCTTACCATCCAATGATATAGTTCCTTTTCCTTTGATCATACATGCTTTGTCATCTCCAAATCTAAACAGACCACCATCAAATTCTTCCAAAGATAGAAAATTTCCTTTATCTCCAGTCATATGATGTGAACAACCACTGTCAATTACCCATTCATCCTTGTCTTCAATTTTAGCAGCAAGTTCCTTCTCTTTAGGTATATTTTCTTCCAGTGCTGGAACGTCTTCCTTGATAGCCAAGAACACCCATTCCTTCCCATTGTTGGAACCACTAGTAGAGTCTTTTGTCGGTTCATCATACAAATTAGTAATGCCTTCCTCATCTGCTATGTAGCATGATTTGTCTCTGTTTTTCCTGTACTTATACTTGTTTTGATATCCAGGGTTATGTTTAAAAGATATTTTAACTCTTTCTTCAAATCTTGAATTCCTTTCAGGAGATATATATGCAAAATGACCAATCTTATTACATGCAAAACATTTAAAAGGTGTTTTTCCTTCATACTTACTTCCTACCGGTCCTTTAGGTACTCTTCTAGCAAATAGTGTTTCAAGTTTCTCAAACTCATCATCTTCTCTCTTCATATCTTCCAATTCCTTTGCATACAAATCTTTCCAATCTTGCTTACCGGTTGCAAATGTAGATTCATGAAATGCAGGTTCATTCTTCAGAGCTCCAGAAGGTCCAAATTCTTCAAGATCAAAAGAAGACAATTTCCCAACCAAAGTATCTATGTTGATAGATTTATTAGCCATTGTTGTCAACTCATTAATAGAAGTAGCCTTCATCTTGTAAGCCAGTGGTAGGTCTCTCAAAACTTTAGAAACAATTTCATCTTCTCTCAGAGTTCCACCACAACATTGAATTCCCATAACAATCTCATTTACCCTTTCCATGAATGCAGTAATCCTTTCATCTTATTCAATCTTCAGATTTTCATATCTCACCTAGTAACCATCAAGTTTAGCAATATTCACTATAGGGTCACCTTCATTAAGAGGGCTTCTCTTTAGCTGATCATTCTCAAGTTTAGCAAGTTTAGCAATATTAGCTGATCAGAAAGTGCACACAAGAGGGCTTCTCTTTCTCTACAATCATTCTCAAGATCCTTATCCAGGTTTGTCAAAGGAGGATTGCTAGATGCCAAATTATAAGGTGTGACACCATTCTGTGTGATCTCCCAAATCTCCTTGCCAAGACGTCTCAGATGAGTCTCCATTTGAATTTTCCATAGTGTGTAATTTGTTCCATCATGCCTAGGAATATCTCTCTGAAAGATAGCTCCAAATGAACTAGATGAACTTGAACTGTTAGTCACCATAGGATCTTCCTCAAGTGGTTAAGCTTTGTGTAGAGAGGACCAACACTCTAATACCAATTGTTAGACAGTTCAAATAACCAAAAGACGGTTAAGAGGGGGGGGTGAATCAGTTGTCACAGATTACCAGAACCATTAGCAATTAAAAATTTAATACCAAAACCCAAAACATTAATATCGGAATAGAAGTTAAACCAATTTATCATAAACAATAATCACACAATAAATACCATCCACATGACACCAAGATTTATACATGGAAAAAATGGTAAAGGAAAAACCACGGTGGGAAGCCTACCCACAGTCAGAGAATACTTGTGCAGTAAGTATGTGAATTACAATTGAGGGGCTTGCACTTGCTGGAAGACCAAAATCCTAGAGCGCATTTCTCATCACAAAAGGAGTCTCACTGACTACATAGAAATTCAGACTACAATCTGGAGAAGTGTTGAACTACAAAAGATAGCATCTCCTATACCTGAGTATAGTTCCGGTTAAGCTCAATACCGGAGGACTAAATCATCTTACATAAACCCAATTCAATCTCCAATGATCAACCAAATCCTCTACCTGAATGATGCTACATTATTCGCACATTACATCCCTTGACATGATGATCTACAATGAGATCTTACATCTATAATACAAACCCTTGATCATTAACAATCAGGTCGAGCACCAGACAATAAACCAATTACATAAATACAAACCATGTGGGCCTTAGACCATACAAATAATATCCAACACATAAGACATCATGAAAACACATAGAGAGGTCCAATCCACATGTTACATTAAGTCGATCCATAACCTAGATCATCTGGGACCAAATATAGGTCTATATGCTAAAGCAATGGTTTCCATCCACCAAGTATCAAACATGATCACCGTCAGCATCTTGAAACTCCACCATAAGTTGCACCAACACCACTTATGCAATTCATCAAAGATCTTCATCAAAATCTCTATCGGTGAAACCCTCACTGGAACCACAAGCCAAGCTTCCAAACAAATAGGATAGCATCTGATCACCAGACCAAAACCAACTAACTGAATATGAATATGAGTATCATGAATAAGCCAAATCCATAACCAAACTATACCGGAGCCTACTAGATCATGCCTAGTCCAAACCAACCAGAAACCACTCAACCTACTGGGACCATAAGGGTGCTGGTAAAGCATCCAAATAGCTAGTGTTGGCATCAATGACAAAACATCAATGCAACATATAATCAATTCCTCCAAATGGCCAAAAATTTTCTTGGTTTGCAAATTTCATAGCAAGATAAAGGAATATTTATCTATCAAACCAAGTATGCCAAAGATATGTTGAAGAAGTTTCAGATGGAAGACAACAAAGTGGTAAGTACCCCCATGGTGACCAGATGCAAGTTGAGAAAGGTTGAATGGAAGTGGATTAGACCTTGTATAGATCCATGATTGGTAGTCTGTTATACCTTACTGCCTCAAGACTAGGTATAGTGCAGGCAATATGTATGGTGACAAGATTTCAAGATGCACCTAAATAGTCACATGAGAATGTTGTTAGAAGAATCTTCAGGTACCTACAAGGAACATTTAATAATGGCTTATGGTATCCAAAGAAAGGAGATTTCACTTTACAAGCCTACACTAATGTTGATTCGACAGGCTGCATTGATGATCGGAAAAGCACAAGCGGTGGTGCATTCCGTTTAGGTGACCAGTTAGTTTCATGGCACAACAAGAAGTAGGATTTAGTCTCCTTATCTACTACTAAGGAAGAATATATTGTTGCTGCTACATGTTGTTCTCAAGTGTTATGGATGAAGAAAACCCTCAAGGACATTCAAATAGAAATATCTAACCCTATTTCAATCCGATGTGATAACTCAAGTGCAATCAACATTTCAAAGAATCCGGTTATGCACTCAAGGACAAAGCACATTGCCATCAAACACCACTTTCTCAGAGAGATGGTTGTAGAGCAAGAAGTGAAGGTAGAATATGTTCCTACAAGTGAACAAGTTGTTGATATCTTCACAAAACCTCTACTAGTAAACACATTTGTGTATCTAAGATACAAGTTAGGAGTTTTCTCACCCACCTTATGCACTTAAATGTGTATGGAGATCTGTGGTTTAGAGGTAGTTCATAGCCATACATTTTTTACTCTTGGACCATATGCTAGACATGGGGGGAGATTAGATATCTATATGGCAGTACCTGCTAGTTTGAAGCTTTGGGAAGTTGTCTATTCAATTTTTTTATCTACCAAAGTTGCCATCAGCTTGATCAGGAGAGTAACTTCACAGGGGGAGAACTTGATCATCAATCCTCATTTGTGAGTTTTATAGTTGTCTATTCAATTTGTCTATCTACAAAATTCAAAAATTGGTCGGTCAGGTGATAGGGTAGAGTGGTCTAGCCTATTGGTAATTTGTGTTTGAACCCTTTGTCATTGTTGTCAAAGGAGGAGAAAGGGCGCAGTTGGAGATAGTGCATATTGTGAGCCTGGGTTGGGGAGGTTAACTTGATAATATGCATGTTGACAACAATGCCAAAGGGGGATATTTTTTGGCATTGTACTGTCATTGATGTCAACTGGTAAGTATGTCAATTGGTATGCAAGATGTTGTTTCAGAATTGGAGATTATTGACATGTTGATGTGAACCGGTAAGTGTGGTCCGAGTTAGCATGTTCTAATTGGCAGAATAGAAAAATGCATGATATGAAGGTTAACTGGTTAGTGTATACTGATAGAATGTTTGGTCAGTGACTAAGTTTGAACCAACACAATCAAGTGAGCTAGATGCTGATAGAGATGTCATGTGGACTCCAGGTGGCGAACATGAAATGGTAGATGAATGGTGCGTTGACGAGGTAGTTGCCGACTAGGTCGGTATTAAATGTCAACTATAAAAAACACAAATTGGCTGCAAAGGATTGCGACTCAAAGTAGATTGAAGTGCAAAGATTTTATTCTTTGACATTATGATCAAAGAAAGATATACGATCATCTTAGTGATTTGGAAAAAGAAACAGTTAGATCATTTATTGTGATCAACAAAATCAAGATTGATGAACTGAGTCCAGTTTGCTAAATATAGTAAACATTTATAGGAAGAATAAAAATGAGGACAAAGTTTTTTTCTAAAATGTTGCAGGTTGTCGATTCAAGAAGATGAGATCCAATTTGATATAGATCAAAGTCGGTGAAGAAAACCCTAAGCGCGTGAAGTTTGAGTTTTTCTTTTGGTAGGAAAGCATGTATATAAATTGCAAATCAAAGACTTAAGTTGTGGTAGAAGAGAGATAGTATTTCGGATGAGTAATGAGAAAGTATAGTTCTACTAGGTTGATTAGTCTGAGTGTTGATAGATAAATCTTGAAGTGACTGAGTATTAGTTGAAGAACTAGTAAGGAAGGTTTAACCGGCAAGGTTTAAGGTAACCGGTAAACTGTTACAGAGTATAATAGACTGTTAAACTGATAGTGTCTGAATTGGTAAGATAGGAGAAGAGAGTGAAGGAGAGAAGAGTGAGTTTCAAAGAAGATTCATCAAGGTAGAAACTAAGTTGTAGAGGATTTAGATAGTAAGAACAGAGGACCGATAGAAAAGAGAAGTAGTGTAACATAAAAGAGTTCAACCGATAGAGTGAATAGTTTCTAGGTGTTACAAAACTTATTTGTAACCAGGTGTTCATCATTTTATTAATTTTATATCTCATTGTATTTCACTGAGTGGGTGCTCAGAATAGAATAGGGTTTGGTGCTCCTTTGGGTATGATAACTCAATGATGAACCACGAGTACCAAACCAAAACTGAGAGGGGGGGTGAGTCAGTACAAACACAAATACAGTCCAAAACTGGTTTGATAGCAAATACCCCAAATGACTGACAAACAGGGATACCGGTAAAACAGAGTGCAACCGGTAACATCTAGTACAGCTCAATCAATCATGAACCGGTCACTCAATAAGCTACCCTCTTAGCTCAATACTACAGTATCATTATATTCTCATGCATAAACAAGTAAACTTAACCATCAGATCTTCACAACAGTGAGTTCAATATGTTTTATAAACAGGCATAAAACATAGAACCTTCATATGCTTAACAGGTAAAACAAAGCATCACAAGACAAAAGCATTTCACATGACACATATTTTTCACGTGGAAACCCAACTGGGAAAAACCACGGTGGGGATGAATACCCACAAGCTTCTTTTTGAACTCTTTAGAAGTCCACTCTGTTAGGAGCCTTGTCCAGTTAAAGACATTACAATAGGTTCTGCTAGGAACCGATCCTGTTAGGGATCACCCGGTTAAGGGTTAAACTTAGTAAGGTCACCTTGTTAGAGGATTTCAAGAACTCAATAGCTGAAAGGATCTCCTAAGCTTTATAGCTTCTCAGAACTCATTAGCCTCAAGTTACCTAGTTAAGGGATTTGAATCAAGCCTGTTAGGACCACCTGATTTAAGGGATTTTGAATCAAGCTAGTTAAGGCTACCCTGTTAGGGGATTTTACAACTGTTGAAGTGGTTAGAGATCAACAGGAATTACAATGATCTGTTAACAACACTCAATGCTAATGCAGATCTGTTTAGGCTCCTCTTTTCCTTCTGCACATTCACTTTGCAGGTATCTCTTCTCTCCTTTGGTCTGGCAAGAATTACGTATCACTTCCCTTGGATACACACTCACAAGTTTTGCCAAAAACCTCAGAAAGAAACACAACATCGACCTTATAGGAAACATGTAGGTCGGTAGCAAAAACCCTAAACCCTAAACCTGTTAGGGTAAGCAATTCAAACAATTTGATCCTGACCGTTGAATCATACTGCATTAAATGCAACAATCTTGAATCGATCTCAAGACATTCTCCATCATCTATTATCCACCAATTTCATGGTGGCTAATAACCCATCATGCGTTATCACTGTTTGATAGACTTAGCACATTCCCAAGGTAGATAGGAATAGTCATCTTCATGCAAGATCCTTCATACACATAGAGCTTACGTGGCAACACTATCTATCCTCCATCATACTGCTAACTCATCACACAAAGATCACTGATTGAGTCACATAGACTTGAGGTACTCCAACCAGAAATCCTGAAGTGGAAGCTACCTACCAACTGGTAGTCATACAATGCTTCCATGTGTCGGTTCCCATAACTACATGTTGGTTCACCTTGAACAAATATGCCGCTTCACTTTGGCATATAAACCGGTTCATACAAATGTCGGTTCCTCTCTCTCTTCACTTATCACATGTGCCAGTTCACACTATGTCTCATATTGACATCAATGACAACATATAATATCATTATGTCTTCATGCTGGTTCACATAATGCCAACAGGGTTGGTGCCCATAAATTGCTAGGGGTTGATGCTCCTTGGTTTGGTGCCCTACAAACTGTAAAACTGTTATTTCATTGTGATGCTAGATTAGAGCAGTAGATCTCCAACAACATTTCTCACCTATGTTTTTCCCACATTGGGTTTTCCTCATATATCTGGTGTTATGTGATGTGCTCTTATGTGTAGTTGCTTGTTGGTATTTCTATTATCCTACCGGTTGCACACATTATTTGAAATTGTTTATAATCACTGATTCACCCCCCTCTCAGTGACATCTTGTGTTCTACAGATAGTAATCTATATCTCAAGATTCAAAATGATAACATTTTGATTGTTGAAGTTTTTGTTGATGACATTATCTTTGGAGGAGATCATAACTTGAGTATGAACTTTACTGGTGATATAAAGAAAGAGTTTGAAATGTCTATAATAGAAGAAATGAAATTTTTCTTAGGTTTGTAGATTTCACAGACTAGAAAAGGTTTCTTTATATCTCAAGATAAATATGTGAAGGAATTTTTGAAGAAGTTTGGGTTAGAAGATTCTAAACCGGTTGGAACTCCTATGATGTTTGGCTTCAAATTATCTAAAAATGATGAATCTTTGAAAGCTAATTAGACCTTGTATAGATCTATGGTTGGTGGACTGCTATACCTGACTCAGACTAGACTTGACATTATGCATGTTATGTGCATGGCTACTAGATATCAAGATGATCCGAAAGAGTCATGTCATTGTTGTAAAGAGGATATTTAGATATCTGAAAGGAACTGTGGATTATGGTTTGTGGTACCCTAGGAATGATGATTTCATGCTATGTCCTTAAATTGATGCTAATTGGATTGGTGATGCTGATGACTGGAAGAGTACCTCTAGTGGTGCATTCTTTTTGGGTAAGAAATCAGTTTCATGAGCAAGTAAGAAACAAGATTCAGTTTCCCTATCTACTATTGAAGCTAAGTACATTGCTGCTGCTAGTAATTGCACTCAGGTAGTCTAGATGAAACAAATGTTGAAGGATATTAGAGTTATCTATGATGATCCTATTGTCATATATTGTGACAATTCTGGTGCTATTAATATGTCAAAGAATCTAGTGCAACATTCAAAAACTAAACACGTATCAATTAAGTATCATTCCTTGAGAGAAAAAGTCAGTGAAGAGGAAGCGAAGCTAGAGTATGTGTCTACAAAGGAACAAATTTCTTATATTTTCACAAAGCCTTTGCCTGCAGACACATTTTTCTATTTGAGAGATAAGTTAGGGGTATCTATCCCTCCTGATTGGAACTAGATGCATTGAGTTGTATCAATCTGGTGGACTTCACAGTCTTATCTTTTTGTCCGGATTGATGATTTCATGTTTCTCCTTTGATGGAGTAGTCTGTTTGTGGTTCAATTGAATTGATTTGTTTATCTAAGGGGGAAAGTTTGGTTTTTTGTTTTGAGAACCTTTGTCATTGATGTCAAATGGGGAGAGAAAGCATGTGAAAAACTATCTTATTTGTTGTTGGTGATCTTGATCTTAGGGGCAGTTTGTTGGAGATATTTTATTTCTTTACATTGATTGTTTTTCACATCCATATGTTGCCATCAATTCCAAAGGGGGAGATTGTTGGACATTGTTGTCATTGATGTCAGCATATTCCTATGATTTATTGCTCTGGTGGTTGCAGATTGGTTTATTGGGATCATGGTTTAGTTTATGGAGTATTTCTAGTATCATTACATCCTTATATATTTATCTTAGTGATCTGGAAGCTTAATTGATCATATTATATGTTCTAGTTTGTAGTTTGGTTTTTCTGATCAGTACTTCGTATAGTTTGGTATTTCCTCTGGTATATTTTGGTGTGATCAAATCTTGAGTTATGATTTTGGGAGATTTTTGGGATGTTCATGTGTATCTACATTTGAGATGGTTCATGATTTGGTGCTTTGCAAGCTATCTTTCTAGTCTAAGTTGTTGTTGTTTGAGTGTTCTTGAGTTTCAGATGTTGATCGATGAAGATTTGATAAGTGGTGTTGGTGCAACTATTGCGGATAGTTTTAATGTTCTTATTGGTGTTTCCTAATCATGTCCTATTTGTTTTGGTGGCCCGCATTGATCCTTGTGCATGGTATTGGTTATTTTGCTAATTTGGTGATATTCTTCATGTTATGTGGTATTCTTGGTGGTGTAGTGTGTTGCAGTTGATCTTGGCGTAATTTCCAGTGGTATTTCATGTTTGAGAATTTGATTTAGGTCCATGTTATATCATCATAATTGTCCGATGCTTGATCTTTGTATCGTGTGATATAATTTTATAATTATGAGATGAGGGTTTAGTCGACCTTGTTGCCAAGGTTGATGATCAGTATATATAGGTGATGTAGTCATGTAATTTGTGTATTGGTATAGTGTGCATTATTAGAGATTGGAAAAGGAGTGAACAAGTGAATACATCATTTGGTATTGTGTTTAAGGAGATATTGTTGCAGGGAAGGAAAATGTGCTTAACTGAAACTGTCATTAGGCATAAGGAGATGCTATATCTACAATTCATATAATCTGGATTGTATTCTGATAATTATTGTAAGGTAGTGAACCCTTCTTGAGGGTTGTAGCCTTTCGGGTCATCCTATTTTGAGTAGTGAGCTCTAGACAGTGTGTCTGAATGCATGTGCATTCCCCATTGTAATATTTTCACATACTACTATAGAGTATCATCTTATTGTGGGTAGGTCCCCACCATGGTTTTTTCCTTAACCAAGTTTTCCATGTCAAAATCTTGGTGTTGTGTGTTGTGCTATCAATTTTTTTATCTTTGTTGTTACTCTAGTTTATCAAATTTGCTTTTAAGGTTAAGTTTGATAATCTGGTGAAAACTAATTCACCCCCCTCTCAGTTTTCCTTAATTGTTGTTGCCAACACCTATTACATTTGTCACTATTGTGCTCTTCACATTCCTCAAACTAGGAACTTCATCGGTTGCATTCAAACATGTCACTGCTTGGATTGCATTCTTGGTGATCTTGTATGGTTTATCAAGCCATATGAATTTTTCATGGACCCTGCTCATAATATACCTAACCCATTTGAGTTCATCCAAAACTAGAATGCTCACAAACTGAATGAAACCCCCTTGTAAAGATTTGAAATCTGGTTTCAGATTGCCCATACCATCTATCATGTGATTGGTGTACAGAGATAGCATTTCAACATTCCCAAGCTCCTCAATATTACAATGGATATATGCCCTAATGTCTTCAACATGCAATACGCCATACAAAGCAGATGAAAATGCTCCATTTGGATCATATTCCATCGATTTGTATGGATTTTTCTTGAACTTAGATCTTTCCCTATCAGTTATCTCAATGACCAATGGAGTCACTACATTGGAACCAGTTGATGTCGTTATCGAATCCTTGGTTATGAACAAATAGCTCAAATTCATAAAAAATAGCTTTTTATCTTCAACCGGATGTAAGAAATCTTCGTTGAATCCTCACAAGCTTTGTTTTAGCTGCACGATCTTCTTTGCCACAATATTCCACTCTTTTTATTTGAACATAATCTAAGAAATGAAAATTAAAATGTTAGGATAACCAGTGAACAACTGAGAGGGGGGGGGGTGAATCCGTCGTTAATGGATTATGAAACTTTAAGCACACAAAACCTTTTATCAGAATGCATAAACCAAATACCAGAATAGCAGATATATCAATTAAGCACAAACATAAATCATAAACCAAATGCCATGCATCCATGACACAACACCAAGATTTGTACATGAAAAACTTGGTAAAGGGAAAAACCATGGTGGGAAGCCTACCCACAGTCAGATGATACTTCTGTAGTAAATATGTGATTACAATAAGGGGCCTACACATGTAGGAAGGCCAACAGCCTAGAGTGCACTGCTCATCACAAAAGGAGCCTCACCGACTATAAAAGAAATCTAGACTACAATCCAAAAATAAGAATGAACTGCAAGAATAGTATCTCCTATGCCTAAGTATAGTACTGGTTAAGCTCAATGTCAGAGGTCTTAAACCTCTTACACAAACCCAATTCGATCACCTATGATTGACCAAAACTTTCTACATATGATTACAACTTTATTTGCACATAGATAATCCCATGACACGATCTACAAAGAGATCTTACATCATATTTATACCAACCTAGGACCTAAACAATTAGATTGGCCACCTAAAAGATAATACAATAAATCCATTACATAAACCCACAAACCAATGATAATCCAAGTCAGCCTAAGACCGAAATCATATCAACCAAACAATAAATCCAACTAGTAATGCATCGGGAGCATCCACCAACACGTTACATTAACCAGTCCATAACCTAGCAAAATAAGACCAGACCTAAAATAGGTTGCCATAAACCAAATGAAATACCACCAATCAATTGGAACATGAAAAAGATAACCTTCAACATCTTAAAATACCTTCTAGAAGCTACACCAACACCACTTATCAAATCCATCAAAAGATCTTCAATGAAGCTCTGCTGGTAGAACCCTTACCGGTAACCAAAAGGCTTATTAGAATATTTGATAGCTTCTAGAACACCAAATCCTGAACCAACTAAATGTGACACATATCTGAATAACATGAATAACCTAACCAAACCAATTCCACCAATTAGAATATACTAGAGACAAATCTCCTGATCATCATCAAAGTCCAGTCACTCTACCAGAACCTGAAATGACAAACATCAATGCAACACATAATCAATTCCTCCAAATTTCCAACAATATCCCCCTTTGGCATTGATGGCAACACTAGATATGAAAAACATCCAAGTTCCAAGAAGTGCCAAACAAGTCTCCCCCAATGGAATACATCCAATAAATGATATAACAATGAAGTTTTGAACCAAATAACCAAACCAAAGACCAAACTCCCCCTATGACTGATATCTCTTTTAATCTCTATTTTTCACATGTATACCTCTCCCCCTTTTTCATCAATGCCAGAAATCTGACATAAACATCAAAGAAAAATCATAGAACCTTTGAACCATACAGTTGACTACTCCCCTTGAGTAGTAGCACCAACTCATCAATCTAGAATGAATAATAGTTATGATAATGCATACCAGATTGATACCCAACATCACTAAAGTCTCAACCGGAGGGGCAAAGACCCCCAATCTATCTCTAAAATATTCAAATGATTCCTTGGGAAAAGGTTTACTGAAGATATCTGCAATCCACTCTTTAGTGTTCACATATACCAATTTGACTTCATTTGCTTCCACTTTTTCCTTCAAAAAGTTATACTTGATTGATATGTGCTTTGTCTTAGAATGAAATAACAGATTCTTTGATATGTCAATAGTAGCAGAGTTATCACAGTGAATAACTACTAGTTCATTACAATCTACCCTTATATCCTGCAACATTTACTTAATCCATAGAACTTGTGTACAACTAATAGTAGCAACAACATACTCATCTTCAATAGTAGATAAAGAAGTACATGACTGTTTCTTGTTGATCCATGAAACAAGTTTCTTTCCAAGAAAGAAAGCTCCACCGGATGTGATTTTTCAGTCATCTATATCTCCATCCCAATCTTCATCTATGTATGCACATAGTGTAAAGTCATCATATTTAGGATACCACAAACCATATTCAGTTGTTCCTTGTAAATATTTGAAAATCCTTTTCACTGCACTCTCATGATTCTCTCTAGGATCACTCTGATCTTGATATAATACAAACATCATTTATTATATCTGGTCTAGTCTGAGTCAAATATAACAAACCTCCAATCATAGATTTATACCTTGTAGGATTTATGGGAGCTGATACATTTTTCTTTGTCAATTTCTCACTTGTATTTATAGGAGTACCAATTGGTTTAGAATTTTCCATACCAAATTTCTTCAACAACTCTCTAGAATACTTAGTTTGACAAATGAAAATACCTTTATTAGTTTGATTAATCTGCAAACCTAAGAAAAATCTCATTTCTCCAATCATAGACATCTCAAATTCATTCTTCATATTATTAGAGAATTCCATACATAGCTTTTCCTCACCTCCAAAAATGATATCATCCACAAAGACCTCAACAATCAATATGTCATCATTAGTGATCTTATAATATGTTACTGTCAGCATTATCTTTAGTGAACCCAAGCTTCAAAATATATTTGTCCAATCTAGCATACCAAGCTCTAGGTACTTACTTCAATCCATATAAAGCTTTCCTTAATCTACAAACCATGTTATTGTCATCAAAAAGAGAAAATCCATTAGGTTGCTCAATGTAGAATTCCTCTTCAAGATCTCCATTTAGAAATACACACTTAACATCCATCTGATAAACCTTGTATTTATTATGGGTAGCTTAAGCAAGAAATAATCTCATAGCTTCAATCCTAGCTACAAGAGCAAAAATTTCATCATAATCAATTCCTTCCTTCTGAGAATATCCTTTACATACAAATCTAGCCTTATTCCTCACAACTTGTCCATCTTCATTCAATTTATTCCTAAAAACCCATTTAGTTCCAATAACATTCTTATTTTTAGGTCAAGGAACTAAAGTCCATGTGTTGTTCTTTTCTATCTGATCCAATTCCTCTTTCATAACGTTCATCCAACATTCATCCTTACATGCTTCATCTATTAATGTCGGTTCAATTTCAAAAATTAAACATACCTCTTCAGCTATTAACATTCTCCTTGTCATCACTCCTTTGCTCTTGTCTCCAATGATCTGATTTTTTGAATGATTCAATCTTACATACCTAGGAGTCTTCTGACTTTTTGTTTCTCTGCTTTGATCTGCAGTTACTGTTGAATTTTCTGATACTATCGAGGTAACTGGTTCAACATTTTGTTCTGGTATAGGTGTTACTTGTTCAGTTATGATCATTTCCAATTCCGGTTCTCTCTCATAAGTTTTTCTTTGACCTCTATGTTGCTCATCTACCTTGACATTAGCACTTTCCATAATTCTTTGCAATCTTTTGTTATAACATCTATATGCTTTTCTTTCATTTGAATAACTAGGAAATATTCCTTCATCACATCTAGGATCAAACTTTCCAATGGAATCATCCCTTTTGATATATTATTTACTACCAAAGATTCTAAAATACTTAACTGTAGGTGTATGACCAAACCATAACTCATAAGGTGTCTTACCAGTGTCTCCTTTGATATGAACTCTATTGAAACTGTACACTGGCGTGCTCACAACTTCTCTCCAATAGATATGTGGCAAATTAGCTTCCATCATCATAGATCTAGTTGCATCCAGGATAGTTCTGTTCTTTCTTTCCACAACACCATTCTGTTGAGGTGTCTAGGGTGCAGACACCTGTCTCCTTATCCCATGTTTCTCACAATAACTATTAAATTCACCGAATGTGAATTCACCACCCTGATCGGATCTTAAGCATTTGATTTTCAATCCTATCTCTGTCTCAACCATAGCTTTAAATTTCTTGAATTTTTCAAAGGCTTCATATTTCTCCCTTAGAAATGTAACCCACATCATTCTATAATAGTCATCAATGATTAGCATGAAATATCTATCACCCTGAAAACTTCTTATTCTGGTAGGACCACATAAATAAGTATGAATAAGATCAAGAACATCATTAGATTTATCTTGAATACTCTTAAAATAATTTCTAACTTGCTTTCCCATTTGACATTCCTTACATACTGGATTATGAGGCTTCACAATCTTAGGTATATCTCTAACTGCCTTAGTCGAACTGATCTTTACAATGCAATCAAAATTTACATGACACAACCTCTTATTCCATAGCCAACACTCATCAATATGTGCAATCAAACATGTCTTCTCACCAGAGTTCAAATGAAAGATGTTACCTCTATTTTGAGTACCGGTTGCAATTTCCAATCTAGATTTGTTGATGATTTTGAATTTTCCATCCTTGAATTGTAATTGAAATCCCTTATCCAACAATTTCCCTACACTCAAAAGATTATGCCTTAAACCTTCAATATAATAAACATTATCAATTTTATGCTTACCATCCAATAATATACTTCCTCTTCCTCTGATCATGCATGCTTTATCATCTCCAAATCTGACTAGACTACCATCAAATTCTTGCAAAGATAAAAACTTCCTTTTATCTCCAGTCATATTATGTGAACATCCACTGTCTATTACCCATTCATCCTTGTCTTCAAATTTAGTAGCAAGGGCCTTCTCTTAATTTTGAATGATAGGTTCTAGATCATCTTCCTCGATAGCTAAGAATACCCATTCCTTTCCAGTGCCAGATCCACTAGCTGAATCTTTTGTCAGTTCATCATCAGAATCATCAGTTACACCTTCCTCATCAACATAGTAGCATGACTTGTCTTTGTTCCTCCTGTACTTATGCTTGTTATGATATTCATGATTAGGCTTAAAATTTCTTCTATCTTTCTCCTCAAATCTTGAATTCCTATCAGGAGAACTAGATGCAAAATGACCTATCTTATTGCATGCAAGAAAGGTGATTTTCCTTTATACTTACTTTCTACTTGACCTTTAGGTACTCTTCTAGAAAATAGGGCTTCAAGTTCTTCAAGCTCTTCATCTTGTTTCCTCATATCCTCCAGTTCCTTCACATATAATACTTTCCAATCACTCTTGCCGATTGATGATGTAGATGCCTTGAATGCAGAATCTGTCTTTGTAGCTGCTTAAGGACCAAATTCTTCAAGCTCAAAAGCAAATAAATTTCCACCAAAGTATCCCTATTAGTAGAAGTGTTAGACATTGTTCTAAGCTCATTAATTGTAGTAGCCTTCATCTTGTAAGCATATGTTAAAGCTCTCAATACTTTAGAAACAATCTCATCTTCTCTTAGAGATCCACCACAAGATTGAATTCCCAAAACACTTTGATTGACTCTTTCCATAAAAGCGGTAATTATTTCATCTTCCTCCATTCTTAGGTTCTCATACCTTACCCGGTAACCATCAAGTTTAGCAATTTTAATAGTAGGGTCACCTTCATTCAGACTCTCCAACTTATCCCATATAGCTTTTGCAGATGATTTGTCTGTTAATCCCATTACTTGCTGATCTGAAAGGGTGCTCAAAAGGGCTTCTCTCACTCTATAATCATTTTCAATGTTCTTATCCAAGTCTATCAGAGGAGGGTTTCTAGATGTCGGATCATAAGGGATATAGCCTTTCTCAGTGATCTCCCAAATTTCCCTACTAAGACATCTCATATGAGTCTCCATCTGAAGCTTCCATACTCTGTAATTTGTTCCTTCAAGCCTAGGGTTGTCCTTCTGGTAAGCAATTAAAGTTGAATGATTACTCTCCATAGGATCTTCCTCAAGTGGTTAAGCTTTTTCAGAGAGGACCAAGCTCTAATACCAATTGTTAGGATAACCAGTGAACAACTAAGAGGGGGGCTAAATCATTTTTTAACAGATTATGAAACTTTAAGCACACAAAACATTTTACCAGAATGCATATACCAAATACCAGAATAGTAGATATATCAATTAAGCACAAACATAAATCATAAACCAAATACCATGCATCCACAACACATAACACCAAGATTTGTATGTGGAAAACTCGATAAAGGGAAAAAACTTAGTGGGAAGCCTACCCATAGTCAGATGAAACTTTTGCAGTAAGTGTGTGATTACAATAAGGGGCATGTAGGAAGGCCAACAACCTAGAGCACACTTCTCATCACAAAAGGAGCCTCACTGACTATAAAAGAAATCCATACTACAATCCAGAGATAAGAATGAACTGCAATAATAGCATCTCCTATGCCTAAGTACAATTTTGGTTAAGCTCAATGCTAAAGGTCTTAAACCTCTCACAAAAACCCAATTCAATCACCTATGATTGACCAAAACTTTCTGCATATGATTACAACTTTTTTTGCACACAGATAATCCCATAACCATAATCCCATGCCATGCTCTACAAAGAGATCTTACATCATATTTATACCAACTCAAGAGCTAAACAATTAGGTCGGCCGCGTAAAAGATAATACAATAAATCCATTACATAAACCTGCAAACCAATGATAATCCAAGTTGTCCTAAGACTGAAACAACATTAACCAAACAATAAATCCAACTGGTAATGCATGGGGAGCATCCACCAACACGTTACATAAACTGGTCCATAACCTAGTAGAATAAGACTAGACCTAAAATAGGTCACCATAAACCAAATAAAATACCACCAATCAACTGGAACATGAAACAGATAACCTTCAGCATCCTAAAAAACCTTCTAGAAGCCACACCAACACCACTTATCAAATCCATCAAAAGATCTTCAACGAAGCTCTACCGGTAGAACCCTTACCGGTAACCAAAATTCTTACTAGAACATATATATGATAGCTTCTAGATCACCAAATCCCAAACCAACTGAATGTGAAATGCATCTTAATAACATGAATAACTGAACCAAATGAATTCCACCAATCAGAATATTGATAGTTTTGATACTAAATGTAAGTACAGATGCCAAGCTAGCAAGATGAGATGGGGGGGTGAATCATACAAACTTAATCTTCCATAAAAACAACAGATTCAACCTTGGTAACATATACTTCAGTAATATAACCAAAACTGCTAAACATGCAAACTCAAAAGCATATAAACATCATAACACTCATAACACCAGATTTAATGTGGAAACCCAAATAGGGAAAAACCACTATGGGATTTTAGACCCACTAAGAAATATACTCTTCTAGAGTATGCTCAGTTAAAAGCAAATCCTGTTAACGATTACAAACACATTGCTAGATGTGACCTGGTTAAGGGATTTCCCTTAGATCTGTTAAGATCTTCTTCTTGTTAGAAGTGACCTTGTTAAAGGATTTCAAACACTCAATCAGAATGTCACCTTGCTAGAGCGTTTTACAAATAAGACTGTTAAGTCCACTTGGTTAAGAGATTTTATGTCACTTCACAAAATAACAGTAATAAAAATCTATCTGCAACTTCACATCTAAAAATGCTAAAGCAGATTCTTATTTGCTCAATACAATATAGACATAGAACTAATATTGTGCATCTGCTGGGCTCTATACTCTGTTATTCAAAACAGATCTTCAAGCTACTGTGTTCAGTAATCACTATGTAGCATCCCTGTGCATACACTTTCCCGCATACATTGTTTATCAATAGTTCCTTATTTATAAACAATTTGCCAACCGCTTAATCTCCTTGATCACATTTCCCATGATCAATCATAGCCATCATATCTTCAAAATTTGACCAGGTTCAATGTATCCTTCGATCTGAAAATGTTTTACCCCACCTTGGAACTTGCATATATTTCTTGGAACTTGTGCTAGGGTATTGCGGTTCAATCAGAGCTGTAGATCTTCTTGTTGATTTTCCTTTGCCATAGATTCTTTAAGAAACTTCATTCATGGCATACCAATCATTTAATCATAGCCAACTCATCAGCTTCCTTCATTAAATAATGCTTTTATTCATTCAATGCATTCTGTTATTACTCGGTTGCAACTCGGTAAATACTAAACTTCACTCGGTAGACATCCTGCCTTCATTAACCGATAGGGATAACCTTAGGGTTTACCAACTAGGTTCCTTAGGGTTTACCGACTAGGTTCTTTGCTTGGTAACATAGTGTAGTATTAACCTTACAATCAATAACATATGTAGGATATCAAAACAATCTAAACATCATGATCTCATGATTGTCTAACTCGGTAATAGTTGCCCATTGAATAACTTATTCCTCCCCTTATTCATCATATTCTTTCTGTGTCTTTTACCAACATCTTTATACTCATCAAATCATACTTCTCAAGATATGGCAACATCATACTGAATTAGAAATCAATTTCTTGACATCAATGACAAAATAATAATATTAAGACAGTAAACATCCTTAATCAGTTATATCCATAATCATCAACAACCTTCTCAATATCCTTATTGAAATGCCAACTATCTCTCCTTGTCTATTATAATGCCAACAATCTCCCCCTTTGGCATTGATGGCAAAACCAATTGATTTCAACTAATTGATTCAGATTGTTGTAAGATTCTAAAATGCTGAAATGCTCTCCCCCTATCATCAGAATTCTCCCCCATACATTAGTCTTCTCCTCTTCTTCAGTCTTCTCCCCCTTTGACAACAATGCCAAAAAGTAAAGAACTAAAACATAATTTCTTCCTATATGAAGTGATTTCATAATGTTATGTGTCAACTTAGTCTCGATCAGAGCATTTATGTCTTCAATTCCTGTTCCCTATATTATTTCCTGCACACCTTTAGAAAACATCCTAAAGTGTGTAAATCAGCATCAACTCCTAAAAGATATTCTATAGAGTCATCGAATTGATGCTTTCACCAAACTTGGTCAGTGAGTAGAAGATAGGGGTAGGACCCCTAACTTACTTCTGAGATACTCAAAAGTGTCCCTTGGCAGTGTCTTGGTGAAGATATCTGCTATTTGTTCCTTTGTGCTAACATACTCCAACACCACTTTCTTTTCTTAAGCTTCTTCTCTAAGATAATGATATTTGATAGAGATGTGCTTTGTCTTTGAATGCATAACAGGATTCTTTGAAATGTTAATGGCACTAGTATTGTCACAGAATATAGTTACTGGCTCGGTAACTTTCTCATTTATACCTTCCAATAGTTGTTTGATCCATGCTATGTTGGTACAATTTAATGTTGCAACAACATATTCAGCTTTTGCTGTTGACTGTGAAACACATCCTTGTTTCTTGCTAAGCCAACTCACTAGTCTTTCTCCTTAAAACAAAGCTCCTCCACTTGTGCTTTTTCTGTCATCAATGTTGCCTGCCTAATCAGCATCAGTATAAACTTTTAAATCAAAATCATTTCTTTTCTGATATACTAAGCCATAATCCTCAGTGTCTTTCAAGTATCTGAAAATTCTTTTGATTGCTATCATGTGTGTTTCCTTAGGATCTGCAGAGAATCTTGCAACTATACCTACTGCATGTGCTATGTATGGCCTGTTGTGAACAACATATTGCAACTTTCCAATCATGGATTGGTAAAGTGTCTCATCAACAGATGCAGATTCATCATTCTTTGATAGTTTACAGTTGGTAGTCATAGGAGTACTTACTGGTTTTGAGTCCTCCATTCCAAATTTCTTCAATATTTCCTTTATGTACTTGGATTGAGTAAAGAAAATCTCATCTTTCATTTGCAGTATCTGTAAACCTATAAAATACTTTATCTCACTGATTAATGACATCTCAAATTCTTTGCTCATTTCATTTCCAAACTTCTTACATAGAGAGTCATTTCAACAAAATATAATATCATCAACAAATATGGCTGAGATCAGTTTCCATTTTCATCATTCTTCATGTACATGTTATTGTTTTCACTTGTTCTTATCAAACCAATCTTGATTAAATAAGAGTGCAATCTTTCATACCATGCTCTAGGTGCTTGTTTCAGACCATATAAAGCTTTGTTCAATTTACATACCTGATCTTTATTCTTGTCTTCAACAAATCCTTCAGGTTGTTCAATAAAAACTTCTTCTTCAAATATACCATTCAGAAATGTAGATTTGGCATCCATTTGATATGCCTTGAAATTCTTGTAAGTAGCATATGCCAACAATGTTCTTACTCCTTCAAGTCTTGCCACAGGTGCAAAAGTCTCACCATAATCAATTCCTTCTTCTTGGGCATAACCTTTGCAAACTAGTCTTGCTTTATTTCGAATGACCTCACCTTTTTCATTCAGCTTGATTCTGAAAATCCATTTTGTACTGATTACATTTTTGTCCTTTGGTCTTGGGACCAGTGTCCATGTGTCATTCTTCTTGATTTGATCAATCTCTTCTGTCATAGCATTTATCCAATCTTCACTGTTAAATGCCTCTTTCACTATCCTCGGTTCAAATTCAGATATCAGACATGTGTTCTATCTTAGTTTGTTCCTTGTCATCACTGGATCATCCTTATCTCCTATAATCTAACTTGGTGCATGATGTCTTCTGACATATTTGGCTAATATAGGCTCAGTAGGCTCTGTATGATCTTCTTCATCACTCGGTAACTGAATATTTTCTTCATTTCCTTCTGCAGTTTTCTCGGTAGGACTTGTCGGTTGAACATAGACAAATTCATCATAATCTTCTAGTTCTTTGGAATTTCCTTCATCATTTCTTTCTACAAATTCATCAATTTTTACATTTGCACTTTCTACTATTTTGTTAGATGATTTGATCAGACATTTAAATGCTTTACTTCTAGAAGAATAACCAAGAAACGTTCCTTCTTCACTTTTCTGATCAAAATTACCATTTCTATCATCCTTGTGTACATAGCATCTACTTCCAAAGATTTTAAAATAACTCACATTAGGTTTCTTGTCATACCAGATTTCATATGGTGTCTTCAAAGTACCTTTCTTCAATTGTACTCGGTTTAGGGTGTAAACTATCGTGCTTATTGCTTCTCTCCAAAATGTTTGTGGCACTTTCTTTTCAATCATCAGGGTTCTGGCACAATCCACAATAGATCTATTTCTTCTCTCAGCAATTTCATTTTGTTGTGGAGTTCTCGGTGTAGAGACTTGTCTTTTTATACCATGATCATTGTAGAATAAGTTGAACTCATCAGATGTGAACTCTCCTCCTCTATTTGATCTAAGACATTTCAGTTGTCTTCCTATTTCATTTTCAACTCTTGCCTTGTACCATTTAAACATTTGAAAAGCTTCTGATTTTTCTTTTAAAAACATAACTGACATCATCCTTGAGTAATCATCCACAAATAATATGAAATATTTATCACCATAATAACTTTGAAATTTCATAGGACCACAAAGATTAGTGTGCACAAGATCTAAAATTCCCTTAGAGGTGTAGGACTTACTTGTAAAGCTTGATCTTGTCATTTTACCCATCTGGCATCCTTGGCACATAGCATTCTTAGGTTTTTCAAGACTCAGTAGACCTCTTACTCGGTGTTTCTTGCTTATTTTGATCAAATTATCAAAATTTACATGACAAAACCTTTTATGCCATAACCAGGTATCATCTATCTTTTCATACAAACATTTATTCCAAGTTGAGTTAAGGTGAAATATGTTACCTTTTGTTTGTGTCCCGATAGCAGCTAACTTTCCATGCTTGTCATGAACTTTGACAATTCCTTTTTGAAATTCTATTCGGTATCCTGTATTGTTTAGTTGTGCTACACTCAACAAATTGTATTTCAAACCTTCAACCCAATAAACATAATTGCATCTTGCATTGTCAAGAAGTGTTATAGATCCTTTACCTCTTACCAAACACAGTGCATCATTACCAAATCTCACATAGCCTCCATCATAGTCTTCTAACATAACAAACTTGTGTTTATCACCTATCATGTGATGTGAGCATCCAATATCTATGATCCAAGAATCATTAGTATTTATGTGAGATATTAGGGCTTTTTCTTCATACCTTTCTTCATCTGATCCATCTTTGATAGCCACATAAACTACTTCCTCTATATCAGTTTCATCTGATTTATCATCATTGGATTCCTCATCGGCTATTAAGCATGACTTTCTATCTCTTCTTCTGAAGTCTCGGTGTCCTCTGTAATGATTATCTTTCTGTCTATCATCTCGGTAATCTCTCTTTTCAGTAGAATCTTTGTCAGGATAGTTAGAAGCCATATGTCCTATCTTATCACAATTGAAACATTTCAAAGGTAGTTTTCCTTTATACTTACCTTTGCCTCTCGGTAACCTTCTGGCTAATAGAGCTTCAAACTCTTCTTGCTTTCTAATTTCCTCATACAGTTTGCGTACTTCCTTCATGTTCTTGTGAAATCTTTCACTTGCTCCACTGTCATCCCCTTTAGTGTACTTACTCATTCTATCATTGTAATCATCAAATTCACCAATATGAAAAGAACTAAATGCAGATTCAACTTTATTTACTGATGACCCACTGTTATCAAAGTTACTTAACTCAAATGCATGTAGCTTACCAATAGTAGCATCTAAAGAAACTGGCATATTGGGTACAAACCTCAATTCATTGATTGCAGAGACTCGGACTGCATAAGCCGGTAGAAGGGTTCTTAACAACTTACTTGTTATATCCTTTTCTTCAATAGTTCCACCTGCTCCTTTGATTTGATTGACAATCTCCTTTAGTCTTGTACTGTACTGGGTTATGTTCTCACCTTCATTCATCCTCATAGATTCAAGTTGCCCTCTTAGACTATCCACTTTTGCTCTTTGAACATGTTCATCTCCACCATACACAGATATGAGCTTGTCCCACATTGTCTTTGCATCATTGCAGCCTTCTAGATCATTAAAATCTGAATCAGTCAATGCAGATGTTATTTCAATCATTGCTTGGATATGTTCTTGCTTTGCCTTTATCTCTTCCATTGTCAATGGATAGGTGCTCAGTGTGATGAAATCATTCTCCAGATAATATACAACATATTCTCCAACTCCTGATAGGTGCAGCTTCATCCTTTTCTGCCATGTAGAGAAACTCTACTTGTTCAGCTTCGGTGCATCCCTCTTATACATCTTTGGATCTTTTCCTCAAGTACCTTTAAACTTTTTCTTCCAGAGTCCAAAGCTGTGATACCAATTGATAGTTCTGATACGTAATGTAAGTACATATGCCAAGATAACAAGATGAGAGGGGGGGGTGAATCATACAAACTTAATCTTCCATAAAAACAACAGATTCAACCTCGGTAACATATACTTTAGTAATATAACCAAAACCCCTAAACATGCAAACTCAAAAGCATATAAACATCATAACACTCATAACACCAGATTTAACCTGGAAACCCAAATAGGGAAAAACCGTTGTGAGATTTCAGACCCACTAAGAAATATACTCTTCTAGAGTATGCTCAGTTAAAAGCAAATCCTATTAAAGAGTACAAACACATTGCTAGATGTGACCTAGTTAAGGGATTTCCCTCAGATCTGTTAAGATCTTCACCTTGTTAGAAGTGACCTTGTTAAAGGATTTCAAACACTCAATCAGAATGTCACCTTGCTAGAGGGTTTTTCAAATAAGACTGTTAAGTCCACTCGGTTAAGAGATTTTCTGTCACTTCACAAAATAACAGTAATAAAAATCTATCTGCAACTTCACATCTAAAAATGCTAAAGTAGATTCTTATTTGCTCAATACAATATAGACATAGAACTAATCTTCTCCATCTGCTGGGCTCTATACTCTGTTATTCGAAATAGATCTTCAAGCTTCTGTGCTCGGTAATCACTATGTAGCATCCTTGTGCATACACTTGCCCGCATACACTGTTTATCAACAGTTCCTTATTCATAAACAATTTGCCAACCGCTTAATCTCCTTGATCACATTTCCCATGATCAATCATAGCCATCAGATCTTCAAACTTTGACCAGGTTCAATGTATCCTTCGATCTAAAAATGTTTTACCCTGCCTTGGAACTTGCGCTAGGGTATTGTGGTTCAATCTAAGCTGTAGATCTTCCTACCGATTTTTCTTTGCCATAGATTCTTTAACAAACTTCATTCACGGCATACCAATTATTTAATCATAGCCAGCTCATCAACTTCCTTCATTAAATAATTCTTTTGTTCATTCAATGCATTCTGTCATTACTCGGTTGCAACTTGGTAAATACTAAACTTCACTCGGTAGACATTTAGCCTTCATTAACCGATAGCGATAACTTTAGGGTTTACTGACTAGGTTCCTTAGGGTTTACCAACTCGGTTCTTTGCTTGGTAACATAGTGTAGTATTAACCTTACAATCAATAACATATGTAGGATATCAAAACAATCTAAACATCATGATCTCATGATTGTCTAACTCGGTAATAGTTGCCCATTGAATAACTTATTCCTCCCCTTATTCATCATATTCTTTCTGTGTCTTTTACCGACATCTTTATACTCATCAAATCATACTTCTCAAGATATGGCAACATCTTACTGAATTAGAAAATCAATTTCTTGACATCAATGACAAAATAATAATATTAAGATGGTAAACATCCTTAATCAGTTATATCCATAATTATCAACAACCTTCTCAATATCCTTATTGAAATGCCAACTATCTCTCCTTGTCTGTTATAATGCCAACTGTAGACACCTAAAAATGGTCAACGCTTGCGGAATCATACTTTAACATTTGCGCATTGCCTCATTTTAGGTTTTTGCGTCACAT
Organism: Cryptomeria japonica; assembly: GCF_030272615.1. Classification (NCBI taxonomy): domain Eukaryota; kingdom Viridiplantae; phylum Streptophyta; class Pinopsida; order Cupressales; family Cupressaceae; genus Cryptomeria; species Cryptomeria japonica. Next base: position 270,046,964 of record NC_081409.1, on the reverse strand, counting down.
TAACATTTCTCCTATGTCATGCACTTGGTCTTTATCATTTGCGAGCATCGAGTCATTCTTCTACATTCTTCATTCGTCTCACTCTCAAATTTGGTCTTGTCGACAACACTCTCCAGTCATGATTTTGATCGATCTTATCCTATCGCATCAATGTGCGTGCTCATTTTTCATCATTTTGGACATTGTCAATCCTAATTAGGGTTTTGTCCTCTTATCAATCTTATCATCTGGCGATCGATTTGTCATCAATCCTTATCATTTTCAATCTTGTCGTTTTAACAATCGATTTGTCATCGATCGTTGTCATGTTCGATCTTGTCATTTTGTGATCGATTCATCATCGATCATGGTTATTTTCAATCTTGTCATCTTGCAATCTATTTTGTCATCGATCCTTGTCCTCTTGTCAATTTTGTCATTTTGCGATCAATTTGCCATCGATCGTTGTCTGTCTCAATTATGTCAATTTGAATCAATTTGTCATTGTTCCTCATCAATTGGCGCATTTATCAATCAAATCATTTATCACATTGGTCCTTTGTTAATCCGAATCATGATCGAGTCAATTATCTTTCATCAAGGCCTAATTGTCATCCTTGCATTGCTAATTCATCTTCTAGGGTTTCGTGATTTAATCATTTAACCTTGTTTGTCATTTCTCCCTTTAGGATTAATAAATTATTTATTTATCCTAAGTCTTCTCATCGCAATTAAATGTTCATTTAATTGGCTAATTATTCCTCTTTTTGTGAATTAATTAATAAATGACAAATTATTAATTAATTTCCTAATCTTTCATCAATTTCTAAACTCCTTCTTTGTGAGTTAATTAATAAATGAAAAATTATTAATTAATTCACTAAATTTCTAATTTTCATCAATTTCTTAATTCCTAATTTCTTAATTCCTCTTTTTCTAATTTTCTAAATTTCTAATTCCCCATTTCAATTTCCTTCTATTTCTCTCCTAATTTCATGGGAATGACATGTCAATTTGTCATAATTTGTCATAATTGACAATCAATCAATTTTTGACATAGAAGTTTGTCATAATTTGTCATAAATTGACAATCAATCAATTTTGCATAGAAAGTGCATAATTTGTCATAATTGACATAATTGATTTGTAATTTCCATTTGAATTGAATCATGCTAATTTGATCATCTCTCCAATTTGTCTATAAATTGGATGAATTTCTTCAATCTTGGCTAATGAGAATAATAATTATTTTGTCAAATCAATCACACTTCGAGTACTCTTGCGCTAATATCTTATTTACTTGCTTTCATCTCATGTGTGTGCACTTGAAGGTGAGATCCACAAACAAAGGCTATTTGGAGAAGAAAGAAGGACAATGGAGCCGCATGAAGGAAGCATTTCAGATCTACATTTGGTTTGCATAGTCTTTAGTTTTGAATGTTTCATTTTCATGTCTTTATTGAGTGTGTTAGGATAGATCACTGCATTTTAGTTTTTGTGATTGAGCTATTGACTAATATTGATTTTCTTGTGATGATTTCCGATTTCCTAGCTACATTAATTGGTGACCTCGACATGAAACTAACTATCTAACCCCTTAACTATGTTTTTGAGTTCTTTTGAAGTTGATTTGCAGGTCAAAAACTCAAGAAACAAGGTAGTGCAGTGTTTTCTGGGAACTTCTGCGCGTGTGTCAAGCATTTTGCGCCTATGTCAGACATTCTGTGCCTGTGTCAGACATTCTATGCCTATGTCATCCATTCTGCGCCTGTGTAAAGTCCAGAAATAGAGGTAAAAGACAGTGTTTTTACTTGAAAATTGTTTTCTTTTGCATTCTATTTCTGCTTTTTTTGGTTTTGTTTTTACTAATTTTCTATGCAGAACCTTGGCATATGCATGACAAAGATAATAAATGAAACTACTAACACGTTTTGTGTAGGTTCGATAGTCAAAGACTAAGCATATCAAACTTCTGACTTGGGTTTTGCAGGTTGCCTTGGACTACAACTAAACTTTGTGTTTGCAATTAATTTTTAGGCACCTAGTGATTTCTAAATAGGATGGAATGAATCTATGTTTGATTTGATTGTTGAGTCTGACATTGGAGTAGGAGAGTATGCTCTCATCCTTCTTAGGGTGATCAGAAATCCAGATCTTCGATACCATGCTCATGTCTTTGATTGTGTGCCACCTTTAGAGGGCCTGCCTTCCCGACCATTTGCTTTTGCAAGCAAGTGATAATCGTGAGAAGGGAATGACCCAAAGTGAGTACGGCTAGAATACCTTGGCATTCTAACTCACTATAAACAAATACCTGATGGGTGAAAGCTTTGAAGGAAGGGTTACGTGGGAATTGCAGTTACTTGGGAAGTGATGACCCTTGAACTCTTTCTCATATCAACATCTAAGTAGGGCCTCACGGTCTAAATCATGCTTGCGCGACTACATTTGTTTGGTATCTTGATGGGCTTAATGTCTCAATCACGCTTGCGTGACATCAAGAAGTAACACTTAATAGAAATCCTTACTAAACACCTTGTTTTTAGAGGCCAAAAAACCCTTCTAGTTGCTTGAGAAGGACAAGTTCGGATACTTGGAAGAGATACTAAGTTCGCCATGGGGAGATTTCCATGGGGACTGATGCTTGGCTGCCCTGAGAAGTAAGTGCCATGGAGGGGAGCCCGTGGGGTCAAGCATCTATGTATTCTCCTTGAATCCCATAACAAGTCTACCTCTCAAGTACCTAATGTCCTTGCCTACCATAAGAAATGTGTGAATGAGCATGATTGTCTTGAGTCTAAGTTGAAATATCTTGTCTTCTTTGTTTTTCAAAAGTTGAATTGCATCTCATTTCAAAAACAAGACAAATTGATTCAAAACAAGGTTAAACACAAGAAAATTTCATCCAACAAAGTTCAAAACACCTTCAAACATGGTTGTCAAACATTTTTCAAAGTCTTGTCTCAACATTCATGTCACTTAGATTTAGGTTCATCCTAGGTTTGCATTTTGCAAAGTCATTGTCAACTACCAAGGTTAGGTTTCACCTAGGTCATACTCCTTTGCATATCAATAAGGGTCATCCATTTCGCATGTGTCCTCTTGCATTAGAGTAATACCATTGTCATACATTTGCATTTGCATACCCTAGGTCTCTTCATTAAGCTTAAGTCATTATCATATCATATTAGAGTCACTTGCATAGTAATTGTCCCTTAGCGTATAGTGTCAAAACTAGGTTTTGTCATACTTGAGTAATTGCAAATCTTTGATAAACCCTAAGTCATTGTTAGGAAGTCTAGACCTTATCAAACCTTTTGTCCTTTTGTCATCAATGTCATTTTGTCAAACCTAGCTTAGTATCCAAGCATATAGGGGAGACATTGTCATCTTATCCTTTTGTTACTTGGTCCTTTTGTCCTTTGAGGTCTAGACATCATTCCAATTTCCTAAGGGTCCCTCTTTTAGATTTGCCTTCAAAAGTTTGTCAAAATCTTCAAAAACAACCAAAAAACGTAGATTGCATTCTTGCCATAGATTGCATTTTCATTTATTTAAGTTTGCATTTAGTTGCATATCATATATTGTCCTTGAAAATTTCCAAAAACATTGCATTTGCATAAGTGACATGCCTGTTGAGACAAGATCAAAATCTAAAAAGATGGGCGAACCAACGTATCAACCCATTGACAACATAGCAAATTTGTAGTTTCAAACTAGTCAAATAGTGCAAATTGAAGGTTCATCAAATACATCTTTACCACCATATGGAATGGTTCAACTTGGACCACCTCCATTATATGAACCAGTGTTTGTACCTATGAAACCAGGACATGGGAGTGTTCCACCAACTCCAAGAGGAAGTGCACCTTTCAATTGGAATCAACCACACCTACAACATGACATTCAAACTCAAACATTATATGAAGAACAAACTCTTTTGCAAGGATTTGGTTCAGATCAAGGCATTCAACAAGAAACAAATCCAAATGTCCAACCAGATTCTTCATCAGATTCTGATGCTTCTGATGATGTTGATATGTTCCTTCAAGATCCTAAGATGACAAAAAAGATGGATAAGTTCTTGAACAAGGTCTTTAAAATGTTCCCACAAAAATATCTTAACATGATGAGTAATGTGACCTCCCCAAGTGAGCAAGTCAATGTGCAAAAACAACAAGGCGGTGAGTTGTTAAGTTTCTCTCCGCATCCAAATGAAGAAAATGTGCAACTAGAAACTCAGCCTACTTTGATGAGCAAACGTGCTTCAAAGGTATTGACAGTGACTATTCCTCAAAAGTCACCATTTGAGACAATAAATAATCCATTATTCAACACAACACCTGTAACACAGGATCAAATGAAGACCACGCAAATATTGACAAATATCCCTCAACAAGAAATAGTTCCTTGCATGCATAAAAGTGGATCAAAATCTAAGATGCAGGAAAGCTTCACGACTGGAATGCCCGATATCACCAATGTCCAAAACAATTCCACGATGCAACAAAGTTCTTATGTCCTGTTAAGCTCAATATATTTTCCAAACACTATTGTGACAGATCCTTCAATAATGGCGACACAAAGAGCTACGGATAGTGTTTTACACCAACAACAATTGTTGCAACAATTGAGTAATACACAAAAGGTACAATCGAATGTGCAAACAAGCAATGTACAACAACAACAATTTCGCATTCGACAACAAATTGCAGCATCTTCGGCACCAGTACAAGTTAATGCAAACTTGCAATCATCATAGTGGATTGGAAAAACAACACAGCAAGTTAATGCAAGTGCCATACCCCATCTTAAGGAGAAGCAACGAAAACCACCTAAACAAAGTTTTTTACAAATGATGGGATATACACCATGACAACAATTGGCACAAAGTCAAAAAATCCCGATTCGTCAGCCTCAACACCAACATGTGCCTCAATGTATGCCAAGGAAAAAAAGCTATCATACTTCACAACTACAATTGGCGCCTGTGCAATATCAACAACCTACTCAATTGCAATATCAACCTAGGCTCCAAGAATTACAGCAACAAAGTCGATATCAAGGCATGGCACAACCACAACAACAAGAGATGTACCAAGAACTTTATATGCTGGAGACACCAAAAACGGCCATTTCAGAGCATCAACAACCGATTGGAAACACGATGTATCGACAAAGAGTACCCACCAGGATTAATGATGGACCTCCAAAATCTGATACAATTGTGCAACAGCTTGAGAAGTTGCAACGACAAGTTGATGCATTAGAAACTAAAGGAACAAAGAAATTGTACATAGATCAGGATTTGTGTCCTAATCCATTTGATAAGAGCTTATACATGCCTCCATTCCCTAAACATTTTGAGGCACCTAATTTTGAGAAATATAAGGGGAATGGTAATCCAAAAGATCACATTCGAGCATTTTTCGCGGCATGTACTGAAGTGAGCTATGAGGAGACATATTTAATGTGATTATTTGCATGAAGTCTCATGGGACAAGCCATGGATTGGTATTCACATCTGCCAGGAAATATAAAGACTTGGTCTGAATTGGCTCAAAAGTTTATATCTCACTTTTCATTCAACATCGACAGTGACGTGACCATGTCAGATCTATGCAACACCAAGCAAAAGCAAGGTGAACCATTAGTGACTTTTTTGCAATGATGGTGAAGCTTGTATAGTCATTCTTCTCTTGATATACCTGAAGAACAACAAGTGAATCTGTTTATCCAAAATTTGGTCCCAGAAATGATGTATGAGCTAAAATTGAAAAGTCCCAGTACTATAGAGAAACTCATTAAGAAAGGGATGAATATTGAAACTACTCTTGTAGCTAAGGGAATCATTAAGCTCAATAAAGACAATGACAACATGACTAATTCAGGGGATAGAAATAGATTTTGGTATAAGAACAAGAATGTCACCAATGATGGAGTTGTTGATGCAAGAGTGGTGAATACAAATCAACCCCCATTCATGATCAAGAAATTGAGTGTTCCTAATATGTCAACTATGGAACAAAATCAAACACCAGTGAGCAATGTTACTCAACAGCCGCAATACCAACAGCATGCTCAACAATAGCATACTCAACAATATAATCAACAACAAGGCCAACAACAAAACCAACAATGCAAACCTTTCTGATCATGAGATGGGCCTCCTCGGAAATTTACACCATTGGGAGTGCCTATTGAATCAGTAATGAAACAATTGATACAAGCAAAATTTATTAAGCTACCAGATATCAAGGCAGAACTAGTGGTAAAACCACATTGGTGGAATGATAATGCGTACTGTGAGTATCATCGATCCAAAGGACATAAAACTGCATCATGTTTTCAATTGAAACATATGATCCAAGACTTGTTAGAGCAAGGAGTAATTGAGGTAGATCCACCCCATGCAACCTCTAACACTGATCATACTATTTTCAAAACTCCTTTGCTTGATCATGACAAGGGTAAAGCATCTTCTTCAAACTCTACCCAAATAGAAAATTATGCAAACACTGGTTATAACAATGCCATCAATTGCTTCCATGCATCAAATGAGTATGTTTCCACCCTGAGAATAAAGGAACAAGATCCTTCTTGCGTGGTCATCACTCGTCGATCTAAAATAGTCCTGAAAGGAGCTCCTGTAGCTCCTCCCAAACCAACTCCTGCAAGTCAGTATAATCTCTTGGATCATCTAGGAAAGACACCTACACAAATATCAATCCATGAGTTGTTGAAAATGTCCCCCATGCATCGTGCAGTCCTAAATAAAGCTTTAATTGAGTCCACTGTCCTGACAGATATTGATGTTGACCAGTTTCAAGCCCAGATTGGACATCTAGCTGTTTCCCAAAATGTCACATTTTCTGATAATGATATCTCACCTGATAAGCTCCCTCATAATGATCCTTTACACCTTGAAGTCTTTGTCCATAATTGCAAAATCCGACGAGTCTTGATAGATGGCGGAGCGGGTCTTAATATTTGTACCTTGAGAGTGGTCATTGGCCTTGGATATACAGAAAATGACATTGATGCTTCCAAAAGAATAACAATCAAAGCATATGATGATGCTGAGCACCCATCCAAAGGGATAATTACATTGCCTATCAGAGTCGGTCCAGTGATAGAAAACACTTTCCTGCAGGTCCTAGACCTTGATCTCCCTTATAATATGATCCTTGGCCGTCCATGGATCCACACAATGAAAGTAGTTCCATCCACTTATCATCAATGTTTAAAATATCCTTACAATGGAATTGAGATAACAATTCCAGGAGATCCTAATCCATTTCAATTTTGTGCTACTTTAAAGGATACCCCTCAGTAGCAGGTCCCAGTCAATAGAGAGGCCAAATCACATAGTTATGTGGATCCTAATGAATTGTTAGATGTTGTCAAAGGAAAATTGAAGATACAGGACCAAGGATGCGGAGAATATTCAATGGATCAAACATTCCTCATCGGGAATTCACCAATATCTTCAAAATCATATGGCAAACCACATTTATTGCAAAAGGAACCTAAGGTCATTATTCAATATCAGCCTCCCACTACATTTAGAAGATGGGGTGAACTTGACAAAGAAACTTTAGATGATGATGTCATAGATTGGCTTTATAAGGATCCAAATGAGACCCCACCTGTCAAGTTGCCAGTGGAACGGTATGGCAAAGGATTTACTATGCTACAAAAGAAAGGATATGACGGCTACAGTGGCTTAGGCCTGAACAATAATGGAAGGCTAGAACCTGTTATACCCAAGATGCAACCTCCAAATTTAGGGTTAGGTTTTGTACCATTGAGAATTGGATCCACATCTACTAAAGTGCCCACGTGTAGAAAAGGGCATAACTCTGATGATGAAATAACACCTGAGGATACCCAACCCAAAATGGATTCCAATGAATGGGAGTGGAGTTCTTTTTCTTCTAGCTCCTATGTCCTTGACAATATTTTCCTTGACCTTGATAATTTGCCTATGGAAGACAAACATGAAATAATTCCTCTTCCTAAAACATGTCCTAATGCTTGGATACAGTCATTCTGGGACCCAAGCTCCGAATCAGATACAAGCAGTTCAGATAGTGACACCACATATGTTTACATCTTTACCATATCAGCCCTTTCTCTCCTTACAACCGATGATGACATGCCCCTCATCTATCCCCAGCTTATCCAACATGACCAACAAGAACCACTCACATTGGACTGTTTTCAAAATGACGAAGCAATTGCAGAATTCCTTGGACTATGGGAAGGCATACCACAAGGTGATCATAAGGCAGGATTTGCTATTGATCTGGATTCCACAACATATTTTGGGGAGTCAGCTCCCTCTTCCAGTCATCAAAATGGAAAAAGAAAAGAAAAAATCAAAAATCAAAAGAATAGGTCTTTGAGTGAAAACTGTAAGGCACTCTCTGACCATGAAAAAGTAAAAATAAAAGATGTACCTATGGGTGAAAACCTCTCTAAGGCACCCAAAGGTGGAAGAGTGGACATACCCCTATCAAGTCAGGACAAATCAACATTGCTTGTGGAAATGAATGAGGAAATCAATTTGGGTACACCTGAAAACCCTAAGGTCATTCATTTTGCTGCTTCTCTATCACAATAGGAAAAGATAGATTTTGTCAATTTCTTTCTTGAGAAGAAGATCAGCTTTGCATGGTCCTATGCAGATATGCCTGGCCTCGATCCAGAATTAGTCCTTCATCATTTTCCATTAAAAGTAGATGCCAAGCCTGTCAAACAAAAACTTAGAAAGATGCATCCCCGAGTGGCTCTTTTGGTCAAGGTGGAACTGAAAAAATTACTAGATGTGGGCTTTATCAGACCCATTGATTATGCAGACTAGATTTCAAATTTAGTACCAGTTAGCAAGGTAACTGGGGGCATCAAAATCTATACAGATTTTAGGGACCTCAATAAAGCATGCCCTAAGGATGATTTTCCATTGCCAAACATAGACATCATAGTGGACATGACTGCTGGATATGAGATGCTCTCATTGATGGATGGTTTCTCCTGCTATAACCAAATTTGCATTGCTCCTGAAGATCAACATAAGACAACATTCACTTGTGCTTGGGGTACCTATTGCTGGAATGTGATGCCCTTTGGTCTTAAAAATGCAGGTGCTACATATCAAAGAGCAATGACGACAATTTTTCATGATTTCATGCATACTTTGATGGAGGACTATGTTGATGACTTGCTATGCAAATCTATCACCAGAGATAGTCATTTAGCCATCCTGGGCCCAATCTTTGACCGAATGGAGACCTACTATCTCAGACTCAATCCAAAGAAGTGTGTCTTTGGTCTCACAACTGGCAAATTACTAGGGTACATTGTTTCTCACAGAGGCATTGAGGTCAACCCTGCCAAGGTTAAAGCAATAATGGATATGCCTCCTCCTTCTAATCTCCATCAATTACGCAGTCTGCAAGGAAAGCTCCAATCAATCCATCAATTTATAGCTCAGTTGGCCGACAAATGTCATCCATTCCAGCATCTACTGCATAAAGGTGTCACTTTTAAATGGACTGAGCAATGTCAATCAGCCTTCCAAGCTCTCAAAGACTATTTGTTGTCGCCACCTATCCTAATGCCTCCTATAGAAGGAAAGCCATTTTTATTATATATTTCTGCAACTGAAATGGCACTAGGAGTTCTCTTGGCCAAACAAGATGAGAACGGCAAAGAGCGAGCTATTTATTATATCAGCCAGACACTAGTAGGCTATGAGCTAAATTATTCAACTATTGAAAGGGCATGCTTAGCAGTAGTATTTGCAACACAAATGCTTCGACATTATATGTTAAATCACCAAACATTATTGGTTGCAAAAATTGATCCCCTAAAATACATGCTTAGCAGAGCAGCTTTGACGGGTCGCCTAGCAAAGTGGGTTATGATCCTTAGTGAATTTGATATTGAGTATATGGAGTGAAAGGCGATAAAAGGACAAGTCATAGCAGATCAACTTGCAGAGGCTCCTATTTATGATGATCATCCTATGTTGACAGATTTTTCAGATGAATTAGTATTTGCTCTTACATCTTCTAATGAATGGAAGTTATACTTTGATGGATCCCATACCAAGTTCAGGTCCGGAGCCAGTATCTTGTTTGTCACCCCTCAAGGTGATGCTATTCCCAAGTCCTACAGGACAACTTTTCATTGTACCAATAACATTGCAGAGTATGAAGCACTGGTTACAGGACTCCGAGTAGCAGTCCACTGGAACATCACACATTTGTAAGTCTATGGAGATTCTCAATTAGTCATCCGACAAGTGAATGATGACTACAAAACAAAAGATGAAAAGATTATTCCCTATAAGCATATGGTAGATTTCTTCAAGACCAAATTCACGGCTATCCATTTTAGTCAAGTTCCAAGAATGCAAAACAAGTCGGCAGATGCAATGGCTACGATTGCTTCCATGTTGAATATGCCCCACAATATGGACAAATGTGAACTTTTAGTCAAACAATTGCTGGTTCCTTCTTTTGACATTCCGACAACGGATGTGATGTGCATCCTTGTTGGTCCCAACTCCCCATGGTACAATGACATATATCAATATTTGAAATCCCAAACCTTACCACCTAACCTTTCCGCTAACTAACGCTGAGCCTTCATCCGACAAACAGCCAAATATGTCATCATCGCCGACACCCTTTACCGATGCTCCTTTGACCATACCCTCCTTAGGTGTTTGGATTCTGACGAAGCACAAATGGCTTTACACAAGGTTCACGATGGTATATGTGGGGGCCATTTCAATGGTCTAAGCTTAGCCAAAAAGTTGATTCGTGCTGGGTATTATTGGCCCACTCTGGAAAAGGATGTTCACGATTTTGTTAAGAAGTGCTACAAATGCCAGATCCATGGAAACTATATTCATGCACCAGCCCAAGAGCTTCATTCTGTCATATCTCCGTGGCCTTTTTCTCAATGGGGATTGGATCTTGTTGGCAAGATTCACCCGACATCTGCAAATGGACACAAGTTCATCATTACAGCCACAGAGTATTTTACAAAATGGATCGAGGCTATCCCCATGACCTATATCACTAGTGTCCAAATTTCAAAATTCTTGCTAAATTATATCATATGTCGGTATGGGGTTCCCCTTGCCATAGTCATAGATACTGGTCATCCCTTCAAGAATAAAGATGTCAAGGAACTCTGTGAAAAGTTTCATATCCAACACCATTTCTCCAGTCCATACTATCCACAGGGGAATGGTCAAGCCAAAGCATCAAATAAAACCATTATCAAGATTGTAAAGAAGGTTGTCGATGATGCTGGTCGAGATTGGCATGTACAGTTGAATCCAGCACTATGGGCCTATCGCACTTCTATCCGCACACCTACTGGCGCAACACCTTATTCCTTGGTGTATGGTGCGGAAGCCATTTTACCTTTGGAGGTGGAGATTCCTTCCTTGCGTGTTTCCTTGCAACATCTGATTAATGATGAGACACACAAAGTCTCTCGGTTGCATCAGCTTGAGATGTTAGATGAGAAGCATCAGACAACCCTGACACATTTGCAAGCATATCAAAACTGTCTCCGTCGCTCTTATAATAAGAAGGTCAAAGGGTGACACTTCAAAGTGGGAGATCTAGTTTTAAAGGCAAACCCTAAGAATGCACAGTCTACTAACATCATCAAAGGTAAGTTTGAACCTAATTGGGTTGGGCCTTTCATAGTGACTGCAGCCTATGGCTCGGGGGCATATCAGCTTGCCACACCAGAAGGTGAACCTCTATCTGATCCTATAAACAACATGCATCTTCGCAAATACTGGGCATAATTTTCTATCAGCATTTCTTCAAGTATGATCCTGAAAAAATACAAAAAAATTGAAAAAGAAAAAAATACAAAAAAAGAGAAAAAGAAAAAAAAAAAAGTAAAGAAAAATGATTCGCCCTCTAGTGAAAACCTGGCAAACAGGCGCTTTGGGCAAGTACCATGGTGAAAACCTGGCAAACAGGTGCCATGAGTAATGAGATCATTGCTCCATCATCTGTCATGACCTCTAGCTATGCTTTCTCTTGGCCGATTTATCATGTCTATCTTTGTCTTGACCCAATGTTCTATTCCAGGCCTATTATTGGTCAACATCATTGTCTTGCATACTCTGGTTTCTTGTACATATGTTTTGGTCCCGGTCTATGTATGTCTTTCAGATGCACATTGGGTGTGTTCCCCTTGTCATGATCAATCACTAGAACTTTTGCATTTAAAAATGTCCTGAAAAAATCTTCAAAAAACATTTAAAAATGTCCTGAAAAAATCTTCAAAAAACATTTAAAAATGTCCTGAAAAAATCTCCAAAAAACATTTAAAAATGTCTTGAGAAAATCTCATAAAAATTGGAAAATGTCCTGAAAAAATCTCATAAAAATTGGAAAATGTCCTAAAATAATCAAAAAAATTGAAAAATGTCCTAAAATAAATCAAAAAAATTGAATAACGTCCTGAGATAATCCAAAAAAAAATCAAATAAAGTCCTGAAAAAATGAACACAAAAAAAATTGTAAAATCTCAAAGCGCAAAACAAAAACATAAATAACCCCCCTGTGCATAGACAACTCACTGAGTATACATCCAACGACATGCAATCATACACTGTGCTTTAATAAAATCATGCATAAATAGATGAACTCTTTCAATCAAACCAGATATTCAAACTGATCAGAATTGTCGTATCAATCAACCTCAAAATCCTTTGACTTTGTCACTACTATCATGGGTCTTATACAGGGTGTGGTATACTCAAAACCAGACTGTGTCCTGTCTTAGACGGGGTACTGCATTCCCTGAAACCAGACAACATGATCGTCCTATCAGCACTTTCAACTTTTGACAACGAAGATCAAGGTGTTTGTTTGATTTGTTGGAATTTGTGCATCTTATCTTTTTACTGATTTATCTTTGGCTTCGATCATGTTCCTATGTTGCTCGATGATGTCACTGAGTGATTTAGAGTGACCGGGATGGATCATGATCCTTTTCTTTTTGGTTGTGATTGTTGTTTGTCTGTGATGTGTCTGTCTTTTGCAAAAAAGGGTTGCATTTCAGCTCTGGCCTTCAATGCCATGATGCTACGCATCCATTTTGCTACATTAAAATAAAGGTTCTCACCTACAAAGTGCATTAGTGAAAGAAAGTTTTTCTTCATCTCTAACTATCCTTTTGTTTCATTTCTTCTTACTAACATTTATTCTATCAGTTCGGATAGTCAGTTCAATCTCGTTCTCTGATCTCCACACACATATGCTGCATCCTGCATCCATTCGGTTAGTACATTTACATCACATCGAGCATCACATCAAGCATTTTATCCATTTCATATTATAAATGCATCAAAAACACATAAAAAAAAAAAAAATACATCCATACATGTCCCACAATGGTACATAAACAGTGCATAAGTCATCCATACATGGAAAACAACTATAAGTCATTGCATATCATATCATATGTCAAAATAATATCAGAGTACAAAATTGGACTATCTGTCCTAAGTATGGCGCGCAGGCTGACTATATAATATCACACTACATAATGTCCACTGTCTGTCATACAAAGCACGTGCCTCTATCACTGGGTGCTCCCTCTGTCCTCCTCATCCCTGCTATGTCTCACGGATGATGTTCCTCTTGGTCCTGGTTGTGGTGGTCTCATAGGTCCACTCACTCCCATGCTGCTCAATGACCTCCGAGAGCGTGCCCTGCTCTCTGTCCTCGATCATGCCCGATATGAAGTTGCTCTCTACTCTGGTGGAACTACGCTCTCATATAGTGTCCTCCAATGGTGTATCTCCTCTCCGATCTCTACCAGCATCTGTGCCATCTCCCGTGCACTGGCATCCTGAATTGACCCAATATACTCAGTGACTCTCCGTTCTTCTCGCTGTGCCTGAGCTACTGCTGTATCTCAAGCCACTATGAGTCTGGCTATCTCCACTCTAAACTGCTCATGCTCTCTCTCTAAAGTCGCAATGTGATCTTGCTGACTCGCTATGGTAGCTCTGCACATCTCCATCTCCTTTGTCTTAGCTATCTATGGCTCTATGGGTATATCCTGCAATGCCTCCTGATCGCCTGAATCTGGCTCATCCTCATCATCACCACCCTCATCCTCCTCATCCTCATCATCTCCCTTCTCCTCTCCAGCAAGTGGGAAGTCCTCCTGTTGCCTAGGTACTGGAATATCTAGATCTGTCAATGGCACTGGCTGTCATCGTGCAAGCCATCTCTCATACTCCTCTGTCGTCCCAGCGTCCACTACATCTGATCTACAATTCCACTGTCTCTGCTGTAGTTGGGTGAAGTCAGCATATGCTATGTGTGGCTAAATCATACTCCCCCACTAACTCATCTCTCTGTGAGATCGGGCAAAGTGTGCAGTCCTCCTAGGTACATCCTGCCTCTCTCCAAATTGTCGTCTGACTCTTTCTAGCAGGTACAACTCAATCACTCTCTAGTGATTCACTGGTCACCCAATCAAGTACCTCTCCTGTCTACAATATGGTAGCTCATCACTATCATCTGACCATCCAGGGCAATCACGATATGGTCTCCATGTGAACTCTCTCAGTCTGTCTAGCTCGTGTCGCCAATATAATATGTATCCAAAAGGACCATGTCTCAGTGCTCCCCCATAGCAGTACACATATGGTCGATGTGGTACTACCTATCTCTCTGTAATTGATCGACATATGGCTATGTGCTCGAATGCCCATACCTGTAGCAATGTGACTCCATAGCTCAAAGTCTGCACTCCCTGATATGCTATTTGATGCAACTGAAAATACAGCATAGCCAGTACACATGGTCCCCATGCGTACACTGTCCCCTCTGTCGCCATCCGCTCTAGCACTCTTCCCCATCCAATAGGGAATCCATGTCCTTGTCTATCTCCTGCTAGTAGACATGCTATCACCACTGCTATCACCACATATCATCGATCATACTCTGATACCATGGTCTCCCAGCCAATCTCCCTCTCCACGATATCCAAATCCTCTATGTCGCACTCAAATAATCTATACAACACATCTCTCCCTATCACTGGGTCATACTCTACCATCTCTCCATGAATCAGAATGTGGAGGATACGCCATATGTCCTCTAGTGTCTCAGTCGCCTCTCCAGTCGCCAGATGGAAGGAGGAAGTCTTTGAATTCCATCACTCTGCCAATGCAGTAAGCAATCCTGTGTTTGCCCTAATCTCGGGCATGAATGTGACATAGTATATCCCAAGTCCTGCTAATGTAACTCTGTCCGTGCTTCTGAGTCTATGTCATAACATGAAGTAGTCTAGTCGGTTCTCTCATGTGATCAATGGATACTGTCGACTCTGCATCACAATTGGGGCACATTTTGTTAGTTTTAGGGTTTGCTCCTACGGGTTGCATTTCCTCATTTTCATGTCCAGTCAGGGTGTTTTTCATCTAATCTAACCTATCCTACCCTTATCCCCCCTTTCCGAATCATTTGCATGTTATTTTGACCTAAATTGATTTCCTAGAGCACTTCTGCACCTGTGTTCTGCATCCTGTGCCTGTGTTTCCCTACACAAGCGTAGAAGACCCTGCACAAGCGCAGGATTCGCCCTACACAAGTGCAGGAGTCCCTTTCTACATCCCCTGTGGGCCCCGCAATGTCCCGCAAGCAAGTCAAATTCATAAAATTGAAAATATGGGTTTTTGAGATACATACCGTTGCTCCCGCATCGTCCGGTCGTCTGTATGTGCATACACGTTCTCCGAGGTGATCTGCCATTGGAATGTTCACCATCTCGCTGCAAGTGTTCTTTTCTAGAGCAACAAATCCTCCTCTTTGTCTAGTGCAAATGAGCAATTTTCACTCTCTTGGTCTCATTTATACATCTTTGTCAGTGCATAGATGGACGTGCACCCTCTCCATCTTATGTTGGTCACGGTCTTTTGCGTCTTTAATTGCTTGTCCTTCATGCATCCGATCTCTAATTGTCAGTCTGTTTGATCCTATCATTTTTATCGATTTTCCGGCCAATTCCTCAAGGGGGCATGCATATGTCATTGTCAGTGTCTGGGGAATTTTTATTATTTTTCTTTGAAACAATGCTTAAAATTGCATTGTCTCAAAGAGGGGCAAAATGTAGACACCTAAAAATGGTCAACGCTTGCGGAATCATACTTTAACATTTGCGCATTGCCTCATTTTAGGTTTTTGCGTCGCATTAACATTTCTCCTATGTCACGCACTTGGTCTTTATCATTTGCGAGCATCAAGTCATTCTTCTACATTCTTCATTCGTCTAGCTCTCAAATTTGGTCTTGTCGACAACACTCTCCAGTCACGATTTTGATCGATCTTATCCTATAGCATCAATGTGCATGCTCATTTGTCATCATTTTGGACATTGTCAATCCTAATTAGGGTTTTGTCCTATTATCAATCTTATCATCTGGCAATTGATTTGTCATCAATCCTTATCATTTTCAATCTTGTCGTTTTAACGATCGATTTGTCATCGATCATTGTCATGTTCGATCTTGTCATTTTGTGATCGATTCATCATCGATCGTGATTATTTTCAATCTTGTCGTCTTGCAATCTATTTTGTCATCGATCCTTGTCCTCTTGTCAATTTTGTCATTTTGCGATCAATTTGCCATCGATCGTTGTCTATCTCAATTATGTCAATTTGGATCAATTTGTCATTGTTCCTCATCAATTGGCGCATTTATCAATCAAATCATTTATCACATTGGTCCTTTGTTAATACAAATCATGATCGAGTCAATTATCTTTCATCAAGACCTAATTGTCATCCTTGCATTGCTAATTCATCTTCTAGGGTTTCGTGATTTAATCATTTAACCTTGTTTGTCATTTCTCCCTTTAGGATTAATAAATTATTTATTTATCCTAAGTCTTCTCATCGCAATTAAATGTTCATTTAATTGGCTAATTATTCCTCTTTTTGTGAATTAATTAATAAATGACAAATTATTAATTAATTTCCTAATCTTTCATCAATTTCTAAACTCCTTCTTTGTGAGTTAATTAATAAATGAAAAATTATTAATTAATTCACTAAATTTCTAATTTTCATCAATTTCTTAATTCCTAATTTCTTAATTCCTCTTTTTCTAATTTTCTAAATTTCTAATTCCTCATTTCAATTTCCTTCTATTTCTCTCCTAATTTCATGGGAATGACATGTCAATTTGTCATAATTTGTCATAATTGACAATCAATCAATTTTTGACATAGAAGTTTGTCATAATTTGTCATAAATTGACAATCAATCAATTTTGCATAGAAAGTGCATAATTTGTCATAATTGACATAATTGATTTGTAATTTCCATTTGAATTGAATCATGCTAATTTGATCATCTCTCCAATTTGTCTATAAATTGGATGAATTTCTTCAATCTTGGCTAATGAGAATAATAATTATTTTGTCAAATCAATCACACTTCGAGTACTCTTGCGCCAATATCTTATTTACTTTCTTTCATCTCATGTGTGTGCACTTGAAGGTGAGATCCACAAACAAAGGCTATTTGGAGAAGAAAGAAGGACAATGGAGCCGCATGAAGGAAGCATTTCAGATCTACATTTGGTTTGCATAGTCTTCAGTTTTGAATGTTTCATTTTCATGTCTTTATTGAGTGTGTTAGGATAGATCACTGCATTATAGTTTTCGTGATTGAGCTATTGACTAATATTGATTTGCTTGTGATGATTTCTGATTTCCTAGCTACACCAACAAATATACCAGAGACAAATCTCCTGATCATCATCAAAGTCCAACCACTCTACCAGAACCCGGTAGATAACCAAAGAAGCTAGTGTTGACATCAATGACAAATATCAATGCAACACATAATCAATTCCTCCAAATTTCCAACATAAAATGCCTTTTTATCCTTCAAATACCTAACTTTAAGGTGCAATAAATGATCAACCCTAAAGTTCTCATGGATGCCTTGTATCTCATGAATATTGTACCAGAGAATTAAATCAACATGAAATATTTTAGATATCTCTCAAGATCATCTACAACCTTTTGCAGTCAATCATAGATCTCAGAAAGGGGGTTTTAAGAATCTATATGAAAATATTGTCCCTAAGGCCAAAAGCCTTAGTTACCAGATGAGGTTCCAACACTGAAATCAGGTGTGGGCCCATTTACTTCATTTGAATCATCCATTTTTAACCCACAAATTCTTGTATTTCTCTTTGATCTCTTCAACCTTCACTTTTCCCTTTTCATCTGCTTTGTTCTTGTCTGTCGGAGTGTTCTTGCTCATATTCTTTCTTCTACAAAATTTTGCAATATGACCAGATTCATTGCAAGCATAATAAACAATGTTGTTTCTCTAATTAGGCTTGAAATTACTTTGATTTCTTTTTTATCTGCATTGGTTAGCAACATGTCCAAATATTCCACAAGCATAACATCTTACATTCCTCATATTTACCATACTTCTGCATTCAACTGACTTATGACCATATTTATTGCAATTGAAACATTGTTCAGAGAATGGTGAATTATTTTGGTTATCTCTATTTATGCATTGACTTGCCATATGACCAAATTAATTGCAAACAAAAAATTTACCATTGAATTTATAAGCATTAGGCTATCTTACTGGAGATCTTTTTTTTTTCTTCTGATAATTGCTTTAACCAGATCCGACGCTCTCTCCTTTCTCAAATCGAAGTCCTCCCATATCATCTTTATTCTTCTAACTTTTTAGCATCTCATCCATCTTAGTTGAGATAGCTTTGAGTTTTTCTTTATGCTCATTAGTAGTGGTAAGTTCATCTCTCAGAATTATGATTTGTCTTTCAATATCTTTCTCATTATTTTGGGATTGTATCAATTCAAGCTTCAGCAGGTCATTTTCATGATTCAATCGCCAACATTCATCAGATCTATCCTTCAATGACTGAGTAAGACTTTCTTTATTCTTCTTCTTGTTTTCAATCTCCTTTGTTAGCTTCATCATAATGGATTGTATTTCATTCTTCAAGACTACATTATCTCTAGCAAGTTTTTCACATTCATCTTTCTTGTCTTTCAAAACTTGATCATCAATTGTTTTCTCTTCTTTCTCCTTGACTTTGTCCATCGGCTCCTTTCTTGTTGACATTATGTTGTCATTGATGTCAACCAGTATGGAATGGTCACCGATGAGTAGGTAGTAGTGAATGGTATGGGTGAAGTAAGTAATGATGTCAACCGGTATGAAGGATGAGGTGTGTAAGTAGACAAGAAAGGAATGTTACCAGTACACATGAAGTGGAACATCTGCAAGGACCATCGACAAGCAAGAAAAGAAGAATAGAGGGATGTGATCATCAATAGATAAAGAGAAGTATAATGCAATCGATAAATGGATTTAGTGGATGGACCAACATGTTTGATGGAAGGCCAAGTTGATCCACTAGTAGCGAAGAGGTCAATAGGTATGAAGGTCCATTGGTGAAGTTAGGTTATACCAGTAAGGTGTGTTTGAACTGGTAGTAAGTCTTGATCAGTGAAGGATATCAAACCAACTTTGCAGCCTTAGCATAGGTGGATGTTGACAAGGATGACAGGTGGAAACTAGGTGGCAAGCACGTAGAGGTTGGTGGAGTTCTCATTGACGTAAAAGTCAATAAGCAGGTCGACATTAATGAAGAACCCGCAAATCATGGGATGATGACAGAATGATGTGGTTTGAGGGAAATAGAGTGGTAAGGTGATTAAACTAACCTTGCAAGATGATTTGATCCTTATACTCATTGGCTGAAGGAAACAACCAAGTCATTAAAGGCGATTGACATAGCAATGCAAAAACACATGTTGCAGACATCCAAAAATAGAAAATGCACATTGGAAAGAGAGGAGATGGTGGTTCTATTTGCTATGATGCAGATTGCCTTTCCAAGAAAGCAGATTAGATCAGATCTGATATAGATTGAGTTGGTAGAGGAAAACCGTAAACGACACCATTTGAATGTTGCTTTTGGCGGGAACCCTCACACATAAATATGTGAACTTGAGACTGAGATTGATTGATGCTAGCTGTGAGGTGTGTTGAATCGGTAGTAAGTCTTGGTCGGTGATGGCTATCAAACCAACTTTGTAGTCTCAACATAGGTGGATGTCGACAAGGATGATAGGTGGAAACTAGGTGGCAAGCACATAGAGGTTGGTGGAATTCTCATCGACATAAAAGTCAATAAGCAGGTCGACATTAATGAAGAACCCGCAAATCATGGTGTTGTGGCTTCAAATTTCTAAATAATTTCAAGCACCCTACTATTAAAAATGGTGGTCACTTCTTGGAAATGACACATAATGGATGATTAATGAGTTGAACAACTAGAGTAAAGGAGGATATGAATAAATTAATTCCAATGGACCCCATGAAATACTAGTGTTTTTGATCTATAGAAAAGATGATATGAACTGAGAATTAAAATGAATGAAACATGAAAATATAAGAAATACCCATTTCAGAAAATCAAGTTTCCAAGCTCCAGTAAAAATATTAGATTTGTAAAATGTGGTTTTAGCTGTAGACTATACATAAGATCGTAAGAAGGCCGAAAAGCCTGTTATTTTGACTTGCATGAAAGAAGATGTCGACTTGGAATGAAAATGTATGCAAATATAAAATCTGATGAAGACCCATTTTATAAGTGGATGTTTCCTACTACCACAAAACATTTCAGATTGATCTAATGTTTAAGGAAGTTGACAGAACAAAACCCGAAAGATAGCTTAAAGAAAGGTTATTGACTAACAAATTTGCATATTAATTTCAAAGGGTTTTGTTAATTTTAATGTAAAATGGTGACTTTTCAGCCCAAAAGGGGTATGGTTCCCATTCAACCACATATATAAGTGGTTAAAAAATGTAGATATGAGATGGGGAGAGTCATAAGAACAATATAATGTTGTAAGGATTGAATATCATTTTGCATTAGAGAAGTCTATAGGAAGAAGAAGTATCATTTTGTGCAAGCAATATGTAATGAAGTATTTACAAGTGCAGCTTATGTATGCAATTATTTCCTGAAGATTAATATACAAGGTTCTCTATCTCTTTTTCTAAATATTGTGTACACTTTTGTGTTGATGAGTTATCTTTTTCCTCTTGATAAATCTGTTTATAGATTTGCTATGATGTGAATCACATGTTTTTGCATTAAGTGAAAGATTGAGTTCTTATTGTTTGTGTAACACATACTGAACCTTCATAGTTGGTGAGAAATTGTCTCTTGAGTTGATAAGATATTATGTCCACAAAGTGTCATATATATCCCTGGATAGAGGCACTGGTCTGTTATTGATTTTTCAAGGTTTTGATATATATGCATTCAAGGTCCTTGATAGAAAAACATTCTTCCCAAATCTTATATGAACTAATCTATGCATATGTCTTTTAGGTCCTGAAAGCAATCTCATTTTCAATATACATTCACAATCATTTCTTTTCAAAGCATTCAGTTAAAGCACATAATAAAGCATAATTGTAGACAACAATTTGCCAGTTTGTAATTTGCTAAAAGGCTTAAATCCACTTTAAATAATCTCTTTTGTGCTTGAGAGTGTGAGGTACACCCACCTAGGTTTAGTGGAGCCTAAAGTGTAGAGGGATTTAGTCTTTAACTATCCCTGTTTGTTGGCCAAGGTTGATTGCACTGCTTGAGGATTTGGCAAGTCTTTTGGTTTTCCAATCTGTGGTTTTGGGCACCAACACATGGGACGATGGCAGAATGTTGCGGCCCAAGGGAAATAGAGTGGCAAGGTAATTGAACTAACCTTACAGGACAATTTGATCCTTACACTCGTTGGCTGAAGGAAATAGCTGAGCCATTAAAGGCGATTGATAGAGCAACGCAGAAAAATATGTTGCAAACATCCAAAAATAGAAAACGCACATTGGAAAGCGAGGAGATGGTGGTGTTATTTGATGTGATGCAGATTATCATTCCAGAAAAGTATATTAGATCATATCTGATATAGATTGAGTTGGTAGAGGAAAACCCTAACAGGCCACCATTTGAATGTTTCTTTTGGCGGGAACCCTCACACATAAATATGTGAACTTGAGACTAAGATTAATTGATGCTAGCTGTGAGTTGTGAGAGAAAAGAGATCCTAAGAAAGATGAAATACTATCTACCTAAGAGTTCTTTCATAGAGAGTTAGAGTGTGTGTTAGCAGGCTAAACTGGTGAGAGGTTCTAACCAGTAGAGATAGAGTAACCAGGGAACTGTTATAGTCTTAATAGTCAAGCATACCGGTAGGTATTGAAAGGTTAGGAAGGCGTCCAAGTGTGATACTATGTAGGGTGAGGTTTTGAGAAAGAGAAGAGAGGCAAAGAGAAACTAGTAAGAGATCAGAGATAAATTTGATAACCGATAGAAGAAGGACTGGTGAAACAAAGGAAGATGATAACCGACAGACATCCATTGATCAGGTGTTGCAGAACTCATTTGTAACTAGGTACTGTCATTGTATTAAAATTTTATTTTATTATAATACGCCGATTTGGTGCTTGGTGTAGGGGTGGGTGCTCCTTGGCTTGGTTCCCTAAATCATTGTAATCTGTTGTTTCATTTGTTAGATCGTTTAGATAACCAGAAGACAACTGAGAGGGGCGGGTGAATTAGTTGTCACAAATTACAAGAACCATTATCAATTTAAACTTTAATACTAGAACCCAAAACATTAATACCAGAATAGTAGATAAACCAATTAAGCATAAACAATAATCATAGAATAAAATCCATCCACATAACACCAATATTTGTACGTGGAAAACCCAGTAAAGGGAAAAACCACGGTGGGAAGCCTACCCACAGTCAAATAATACTTCTGCAGTAAGTATGTTAATTACAATGAAGGGGCCTGCACTTGTAGGAAGGCCAACAACCTAGAGCACACTTCTCATCACAAAAGGAGTCTCACTGACTACATACAAATCCATACTATAATCCGGAGAAGTGTTGAACTACAAAATATAGCATCTCCTATGCCTGAGTACAGTTCTGGTTAAGCTCAATAACAGAGGACTAAATCCTCTTACATAAACCCAATTTGATCTCCAATGATTGACCAACTCCTCTACCTATATGTGATGGTATGATGAAACAATAAGTATCTGGTAGATTACTGAGAGGGGGGTGAATCATTAAATAGAAAAACTAATACAAACTTTCCAATCTCAATCTCAATCACACAAAGTAAACTTATCAAATGAAATAGCACTGTAAATACTCACAATAAAATCTGGTTGACTGCTACAACAACTTAATAGTAAACAACATTAAACTTGTAAACATCCAAATGATTTATCATATGTCAACATATTCTATTTCTCAAAGCTTCTGGTTATCATGCCTTATCAAAATAGTTAAGAAGTTAATCAAATCAACCATAAGATCATAACCACAAAAACATTCACCACATGACACAAGTATTTTTGACATGGAAACCCAAATAGGTAAAAACTACGGTGAGATGGGACTCATAAGATAATATCTAAACTTTTCTGAAGTTTGCCCTATTAGGAGCCAAGCCTGGTAAAGCTTTTACAAAAGTCCTATTAAGAACTAATCCTGTTAGGAATCACTCAGTTAAGGGATTGACTATAAATGCCTTGTTAGAAGCAAATAACCTGTAGGGAGTAACCTTAGTAGAGGATTTAAAAATCCAATCTAATGGATCACCTTGTTAAAGGATTTAATAAATAACCAAGCTTGTTAGAGCTTACCCGGTTAGGGGTTTTCAATTTTGCTATAATTGTTAGGAAACAACAAGAGTTTGCTTGATCTGTCTGAATAGTACTACACTTGCTTGATCAAATAGTACTACACTTGCTTGATCTTTTCCCATAATTGGCTAGGTTTTTGAATTTTTGAGTCAGGAATGCTATTAACTACTTCAAGTTTGTGTTAGGTCTTTAAGGGTTTAAGGTTTTAGTTTTAAAATCGCTCAAATGTCTGATCAAAACCCTCTGGTTTATATTCCTGCGTTACTTTATCCACTTAAGTAATGGATCTTGGGGATGAAGTGTCCCCCCTTGTCATTTACCTAGGCGTTCGTTAAATTATTTTAAAAATCATGCCTTATGTCTTTTTCCTTCTAATGTTGTAGGGCCCAGTAAGTGTCACACAACTTCCAGATGAATCTACGGCTTTCGCTATTTCATTAGGCGAAGTTGCAAGTGTTTTAAGCTATGCAAAATAGCAAAAGGAAAAAGCATGTTTAACTGTGTGCATTTGGTCTGGTTTAACAAGACCCCATCTCGCTCAAGATCTAACGGCTGGCGTTGATTCGCAGCCGAAACTAGCGAGTGAATTACTTTTCACGAAATGGCGAAAAGACTTGGCGAGACCCGGCGGTGAAAAATTTTCAAACAGCTAAAAGGTGATCAAGTTCAAGAGAAATAGATGGTTCACGTTGTTTCGTGGCTGATAGATGCTCATGTGTTATGCCCTATGAAGAAGCAAAAGGTTATTTGGCCCAGGCAAAAGAGGTTTATAAGGAGCATAATAGATGTGCAAGTTCCCGAAGATCTAACAACTAGCACAGTTTCGAAGGGGGGAGATGCTCGAAAAATAGCTTTCGCAAAATAGCGAAATGACATGGCGTTCTACGCAAGCAGTCCAGTTGGTTGAGATGGGAAGTAGGATAATGACACGTGGCTGAAAATCAAAGTGGTCAGTGAATCGGATTTAAGGATTAAAAGGTGGGTCCAAGAAGATGAGTCATGTTGTGGGATAAGAAGTGACCTGGCAAATATAGGAGGCAAGGATGAGGTGGATCCCGATGTTTTCTCAGCGATGTAGAAAGTTGACATGTCAATTTGGGAATGATTAGACACTAGGTGGATAATGCTGAGTTAGATAACCCACGTCTGTCAGATTCAAGTAGGTTGTTAAGCATCGAACAAGTTTGATATAATTTAATGGTCCGCATGTGTTCGCGAAGGTAAGATGCTTGTGTTTTGAAGCCTGTGAAATGGCGAAAGGAAAAAGTGGGCCCGTAGAATAGATAAAGCATAAAGGTGAAAAACAATCAACTCTGTTTTGATCCAAGGGTTCTCATTGTTTCGTGGTTGCAAATTAACCGATGATTAAGGCCTACAAAATGGCAAAAGAGAAAGAGAGTTTCATCCCAGCATGATGTGAAATGATAGCTATTACTTCTTGTGAGGATTGATGGTGATGTGTCGATTGACACTTAATTTCAAAAGGTGATTTAGGGCCCGCCAAGGTGTAACCGGCAGTTATATGGGAGATAAGACATGTGGTTGACTCGAAACTAAACTCGAAGAGTAACACAGGGCTAATGGCCGAGTGCCACGTGGCATTTGTTAACCGGTAAATAAGCTGGGGAAGTAATGAAGGTTTCGCTTAAAAGATGTTCATCTCAAGATTGATCCAATGCTCCTCATTGTTTCGTGGCCCAAAGGTGTAAGCGGATTAACCTCTGCAAAATGGTGAAAAACCATTAGCCGTCAAGGAGAGGCGCGATTAGTGAAAAAGTTGATGGTCCGGGTAGGAGTTAAAAGTTGGGCGGTTAGAGTTCCATCTAATGCTTGGCGTAGCTTCACGAAAGGAAAGTGCTCGAGGGATAAAGCTTGCGAAATGGTGAAAAGAGGTAGGGCCCGATGCAAAGGCAGAGAGGTTAAGATAGTGTAAAGACCGATCAAGTTTCATCTGATCGGATGGCTGGCGCGATTTCGTTAAGCGAAATTGCTAGGACATTATGCTCTGCGAAATGACGAAAGAGAGAAAAGGAAAATACACAGGCATGTTGTGACCCGTTGGAGCGAAATTTTTGAATTCTTCTATGAATTCAATTCTGAAGGGACGGCCAAAGCATGCGGCATCAATGTTGAAGTTAAGAGCCCGATTACCGTATATGACTTCGCATCAATTGAATGAAGGCATCATTTTGAAGAGTAGTTGCAGAGAAGCGGTTGCAGAGCTAATTTCTTTAGTTGCAGAGCTAATTTCTTCAAGCAAAAAATAGGGTCTCTTATACTCTTGTTTGGCAATTACTTAACAGTGTGTTTTAATTAACGTCTTGATTTGTCACAAAACTATTGGGGGTAATAGTTAAATTGCTTGCATAGTTTTTAAGATGGCACCTAAATGAGAATTCTCAGGAAAGGTTAATTACTCGGAGAGGGCTATCTATGATGACTTCCTTGAACAGTTGACGTTGTCAACTAATGTGGCCGCAAAGGTAAAAGAACTCGTGCCAAGAGCTCCTTGCCTAAAAATAGGAGAGGGATTATATGATAAGGGTAACTGGCTAAGAAACCCTCAGATTGGGTTGTCTGGACTGGGATTATTTAAGGTTGGATTTGGCATGAGAAACTCCCTAGCCCCACATAATAGTATCTGGGAGTTGGATTTAGGCAAATTAGTGGTCCCTGAGTATTCATGGATGTGGATCTCCTAACTCAGATTGCACACAATTATGACCCAATTACAAGAAGTGTCAAGGATATAAGTGGGAAAACCCTCATTGAAATAAATAATGAGGAGTTCAGAAATGCTTTTGGGCTTAGTGAATTGACCAATTTTCTAGAGCCTATTAATTTTAAATCACTAGCTCAAGTTTACAGTGTGCAAAGGAACCACCTTAGAAATGGGCCTCTTAAAGAATTCATTGTGAAGATAGGCGGGTTAACAGTTGTAGGACCTAACATTGAGGAGCCTTTTTCTTTAAATCTATTTACCCTTAGGGCCAAAGGAATATATTGGTCACTCTGCCAAATTCTAGAAGAAGATGCGGAGGCAAATATGCCAACTCATTACATGTTAATGATGGCTCAAATTTTGAACCCCTCTTTGGCAGTGACTTTTGATTATGCTTCCTTTATCACTGATGCTATCCATGAAGGATTCATAGGAATAAATAATGGGAAAGTGGATAGGCCTTTTGGGTGGTACTCCCTACTCATGCATTTGTTTTTATTCAAAGGTGGTGACTATTTTGCAAGTGGGATGGATATTGTGAAAGAGAAAGATGGAGAGAAGATGCTAGTGCAGTTATGGAGTACAGTGCTATCATGGGATAGAGAAGATGCAAGCTTCTTAAAGTTTGATAAATGTTTTGCATCTAAGATTAGGACTCTTATCTATTTAGAGAATCCAAGAGTCCCTAAGGTTCTTTTGGAATTCATTAGGCCAAAAGAGTTTGCTGAGAATGTAAAGATTGTCCACAATTGGGGTGATATTTACTTATACCCTGTCTCCATAGTTTTCAGAGTATATGGCTTCAAAGGAACTCTATTTTTGCTACCTTATCAGGTCCCTCTTAAAGTGGGAATTGCAGAGATCCTCAAGCAAATTGGTGGTGTGTAGGAGGCAGAGTTAATAGACAGAGGTAAAGGGACCATTTTCCCTACAGTTACCATAGCACACCAATTTGTGATAATTAAAGGAGGTTGGAAGTGTTTTGAAGATTTCCTTCAACCATATCATTTGTCAACTATAGTCTCCTGATGTGGTGACCCTAAAGACTTCTTCAACGACTTGTTCAGAAAGAGGGCAATATGCAGAGGAAAACCCCACCAATTCCAGTTTCCTGAAGACCTCATTAGGAATGAGTTTGATTTAGATGAGAAAGAGCTGAGGAAGGAAAAGTGGGTGGCCTACAAAAAGGCTTTAGACTTTGTACACCAATTGGACGATAGCTATGACCCTTTGTCTAGCTTTCACCCTTTTGAAGAGAAGATAAAGTTCTTAATTCTTTGCTTCGAAGATGTGATGCAAACATTGAAAGAAAAGAGGGAGGTTGTAATTAAGAAAAACCCTGAGAAAGAAAGACTGGTTCTAAATAGGTCTACATCTGCCAGAGCAATCCCTCCTCGTGATTACATGTTGCACAAGAAGTCCAACTACAGTGTGTTGATGCCAAGAACAGGGGAGCCCTCTACCTCAAAAGGGAAGAGGAAGATACAGGATGTCATTGACATTCAAGATAGCCCAAAGAGACAAAGAGTGGGAAAAGAAGTACAATTTGATGAACCTTTGTACTCCCCATCTCAATCCCCTATTCATATAGGAGATGAACAGGTAGCAGCTGAGCAACTTTTACAGTTAGGCAGTCTTGGAGAGATAGCCTACACATATGATGAAGTGGAGGAGGGAATGCCAGAAGAGCCCCTTACTGCTGAAATGAACATCACTGCTAATGAGTTCAAAGGCCAGGAGTGGGACCCTAAGATCAAGCAAGCCAATGAAGATTTCTTGGCTGATAATGTAATGCCCCACCAGGAAACCCCAAAGGGTTTAAGTTAAAAACACTCAAATGGAGTGTAAATATATATATTTTTTTATAATAATAATTAAGAGTGTTAATAATAAGTCACAACATTAAGATAATTTGGAGTTATCTAAGGCTTAGATATCGCAACAGAAGACTAAACGAACCTAAGGAGTTT
This sequence comes from Cryptomeria japonica, assembly GCF_030272615.1. Classification (NCBI taxonomy): domain Eukaryota; kingdom Viridiplantae; phylum Streptophyta; class Pinopsida; order Cupressales; family Cupressaceae; genus Cryptomeria; species Cryptomeria japonica. The sequence goes on along the minus strand of NC_081409.1, from coordinate 270,018,485 downwards.
CCCAACGTGATTATGTAACCATACACCTAACTCAACTCGCGACAATTGATCCATTTAAGCTGGATATCTTAATTACGAGTGTAGACACCCAAAAATGGTCAACGCTTGTGAAGTCATACTTTAACAATTGCGCATTGCCTCATTTTAGGTTTTTGCGTCGCATTAACATTTCTCCTATGTCACGCACTTGGTCTTTATCATTTGCGAACATCGAGTCATTCTTCTACATTCTTCATTCATCTCATCCTCGAATTTGGTCTTGTTGATAACATTATCCAATCATGATTTTGATTAATTTTACCCTGTTACATCAATGTGTCTATTCATTTGTCATCATTTTGGACATTGTCAATCCTAATTAGGGTTTTGTCCTCCTGTCAATCTTATCAATCTTATCATCAATCTTATCATTTTGGACATTGTCAATCCTAATTAGGGTTTTGTCCTCTTTTCAATCTTGTCATTTTAACGATCGATTTGTCATCGATCGTTGTCATATTCAATCTTGTCATCTTGCGATCAATTTGTCATTGATCGTGGTCATTTGCAATGTTGTCATTTTGTGATCTATTTGTCATCGTTTCAATCTTGTCATTTTGCGACCGATTTGTCATCGATCGTGGTCATTTCCAATTATGTCGTCTTGTAATCTATTTTGTCAATCTTGTCATTTTGCGATCAATTTTGCTATCGATCATTGTCTGTCTCAATTATGTCTATTTGGATCAATTTGTCATTGTTCCTCGTCAATTGGCGCATTTTCTCAAATCAAATCATTTTGTCGCATTGGTCATTTATCAATTCAAAATCATGATATTAATTATCTTCAATCAAGACCTAATTGTCATTTTCGCATTTCTAATTCGTCTTCTAGGGTTTTATGATTTAGTCATTTAACCTAATTTGCCATTTCTTCCTCTAGGATTACTAAATTATTTATTAATCCTAAGTCTTCTTATCACAATTAAATCTTTATTTAATTGGCTAATTATTCCTCTTTGTGAATTGATTAATAAATGAAAAATTATTAATTAATTCACTAATTCCTAAATTCTAATTTCCTTCAATTTCTAATTCCTAATTGTCATCAATTTCAATTTCCTAATTTTTCAAATTTCTAATTCCTTTTCCCTCCTAATTCATCTCCTAATTCTATGGGAGTGACATTTCAATTTGTCATGAAATTGTCATAATTGATAATCAATCAATTTGACATGGAATTTGTCATAAGTTTGTCATCAATTATCAATCAATCAAATTGTGCATGGAAAGTGCATAATTTGTCATATTTTGTCATATTGATTGGCAATTTCCATTTGAATTGCATCATGCCAATCTTTTCATTTATCTAATTTCTCTATAAATTGGATGTTTTTTTCAATCAAAACCCTTCGAATCCTTCATGAATCCGAATTTTCTATCAAACTACAGAACTTTCGTTTCTAGTACTCTTGAACTTTTTGCTTTCAATTGTGTGAGCACTTGTAGGTGAGATCCACAAACCCATTGAAGAGGAAAGAACAATAATGGATCCGCATGGAAGGAGTATTCAATCTTACATCTAGTTTGCATAATTTTCATTTTGAATGCTTTGTTTTTATGCCTCTATTGAATGTGCTTAGAATTAGGTTCATTTCAATGAGTGTTCTTTTGATTGAGCTAGCATGTCTTGTGTTTTGATTGATCTACTTGTTTTGATGATTCCTAATTTCTACGCTACATTAACTGGTGAACCCGACGTGAATACTAACCTTCTAACCATCTTACTGTGTTTTGGAGTGCTTCTAAGTTGATTTGCAGGTCAAAAACTCAAAAACAGAGCCGTGCAGTGCATTCTGGACACTTCTGCGCTTGTGTGAAGCATTCTGCGCCTGTGTTGAAACATCTTGCACCTGTGTTGAAACATTCTACGCTTGTGTTAGACATCCTGCGCTTGTGTCCTATCTTCTGCGCCTGTGTAAAGTCCACATCAGAGGTGAAAAATGTAGTTTTTACTTGAAATCTTTGGTGTTTTTGCGTTCTGTTTTCTATGCTTTGGATTTTGGTACTGATTATTTGTGCAGGATCTTGGCATACGCATGAAAAAGACTAAAAATCAAACTACTAACATGTGTTATGCAGATTCGATGGTCAAAGACAACAAATCAAACTTCTGACATGTGTTTTTGCAGGTTGCCTTGGAGAAACAACCAAATTGTGTGTTTGAGATTTTTAATTAGGCACTTAGTGATTTATAAATAGGAGGAAATGAACCCTTGTTTGCTTTGTTTGTTAAGTATGACATTGGAGTAGGAGATTATGCTCTCATCCTTCAAAGGGTGATCAGAAATCCAGATCTTCGATACCATGCTTGTGTTGTTGATTGTTTGTCTCCATTAGAGGGCCTGCCTTCCCGACCACTTTGCTTTAGCAAGCGAGTGATAATCGTGAGAATGGGACGACCCAAAGTGAGTACGGCTAGAATTCCTTGGCATTCTAACTCACTATAAAAAAATACTTGATGGGCGAAAGCTTTGAAGGAAGTGTTACGTGGGAATTGCAGTTACTTGGGAAGTGATGCCCCTTGAACTCTTTCTCATATCAGCATCTAAGTAGGGCCTCTTGGTCTAAATCGCGCTTGCGCGACTACATTTGTTTGGTATCTTGATGGGCTTAATGTCTCAATCATGCTTGCATGACATCAAGGAGTAATGCTTAACAGAAATCCTTACTACATACCTTGTTTTTAGAGGCCAAAAACCCTTCTAGTTGCTTGAGAAGGACAAATTCGGATACTTGGAAGAGATACTAAGTTCCCCATGGGGAGATTCCATGGGGACTGATGCTTGGCTGCCCTGAGAAGTGAGTGCCGTGGAGGGGAGCCCGTGGGGTCAAGCATCTATGTATTCTCCTTGAATCTCATAATGAGTCTACCTCTCAAGTACCTAATGTCCTTGCCTACCATAAGAAATGTGGAAATGAGCATGATTGTCTTGAGTCTAAGTTGTAACATCTTGTATTCTTTGATTGTCAAAAGTTGAATGTTATCCCATTTCAAAAGAAAAACACATTGATCAAACATAAGATTTAAACACAAAAGATATTCATCCAAAAAAAGTTCAACAAGATTCAAAGATCATATTCCTAAAGCATGGTTATCCAACATTGTTCAAAAACTTGTCTCAACTCTTATGTCACTTACATTTAGGTTCATCCTAGGTTGCATTTTGCAAAGTCATTATCAAGTATCAAGTTTAGGTTTCACCTAAGTCATACTTCTTTTGCATACCAATAAGAGTCATCCATTTGCATATGTCCTCTTGCATAAGAGCAATATCATTTCATAATTAAACCTTAGGTTTCATCTTAGGTGGACATTGTCATACATTTGCATTTGCATATCCCAAGTCTCTTCATTAAACCTCAGTCATTATCATATCATATTAAGATCATTTGCATATTAATTATCCTTTTGCATATAGTATCAAACCTAGGTCTTGTCATACTTGAGCAATCCAAATCTTTGATAAACCCTAAGTCATTGTTAAGAAGTCTAGACCTTATCAAGTCTTTTGTCCTTTTTGTCATCAATATCATTTTGTCAAACCTAGCTTAGTATCCAAGCATATAGGGGAGACATTGTCATCTTGTTCTTTGTCTGTTAAGTCCTTTTGTCCTTTGAGGTCTAGACATCATTCCAATTTCCCAAGGTTCCTCTCTTAGATTTGCATTTCAAAAAGTTTGTCAAAATCTTCAAAAACAACCAAAGACATAGATTGCATTTTCATATATTTAGTTTGCATTTAGTTACATATCATATATTGTCTTTGAAAAATTCCAAAAAAAAATTGCATTTGTATAAGTGACATGCCTGTTGAGACAAGATCAAGATCTAAGAAGATGAGTGAACCAATGTATCAATCCATGGATAACATAGTAAATTCGCAGTGTCAAACTAGTCAAACAGTGCAAGTTGAAGGTTCATTAAACACATCTCTACCACCATATGGAACGGTTCAACTTGGACCACCTCCATTATATGAACCAGTATTTGTACCCATGAAACTAGGACATGGGAGTGTTCCACCAACTCCAAGAGGAAGTGCACCTTTTAATTGGGATCAACCAAATTTGCAACATGACATTCGAACTCAAACACTGTATGAAGACCAAACTCTTTCACAAGGATTCGGTTTAGACCAAGGTATTCAACAAGAAACGAATCCAAATGTCCAACCAGATTCTTCATCTGATTCTGATTCTTTTGATGAGGTTGACATGTTCCTTCAAGATCCAAAGGTAATAAAAAGGATGGATAAGTTCCTGAGCAAAGTCTTTAAAACGTGTCCTCAAAAGTATCTTCACATGATGAGTAATATGGTTCCCTTAAATGAACCAATTAATGTGCAAACACAACAAGGCAGTGAGCCGTTAAGTTTCTCTTCGCATCTCAATGAAGAAAATGTGCAACAAGAGCTTCAACCTACATTGATGAGTAAACGTGCTTCAAAGGCATTGACAGTGACTATTCCTCAAAATTCATTGTTTGAGACGATAAATAATCCATTATTCAATACAACGCCTGCAATACAAGATCAAATGAAGACCATGCAAATATCGACAGTGGTTCCTCAAAAAGAAGTGGTTCCTCATATGCATAAAATTGGATCAACATCCAAGATACAAGAAAGTTTCACAACTGGAATGCCTAATGTCAATAATGTCCAAAGCAATTCCATGATGCAACAAAGTTCTTATGTATCTTTGTCAAACACTATTGCGACAAATCCTTCGATAATGGCTACACAAAGAGCTATAGATAGTGGTGGGCACCATCAGCAATTGTTGCAACAATTGAGTAATACGCAGAAGGTACGATCGAATGTGCAAACAAATGAAGTGCAACAACAACAATGTCGCATTCGACAAGAAATTGCAGCGCCTTCAGCACCATTACAAGTTAACACAAACTTGCAACCATCACAAGGGATTGGACAAACAACACAGCAAGTTAATGCAAGTGCCATACCCCATCCTAAGGAGAAGCAACGAAAATCATCTAAACAAGCTTTTTTACAAATGATTGGATATACACCACGACGACAATTGGCACAAAGTCAACAAATTCCAATTCGTCAGCACCAACAACATGTGCCACAATATGTACCAAGGCAAACAAGTTATCCTACTTCACAACCGCAAATGGTGCCTATACAATATCAACAACCTACTCAATTGCAATATCAACCTAGGCTCCAAGAAGCACAACAACAAAGTCAATATCAAGGCATAGCACAACCACAACAACAAGAGAAGTACCAAGAACTTTATATGCAGGAGACGCCAAAAATGACCATTGCGGAGTATCAACAGCCGATCGAAAATGCGATATATCAACAAAGAATACCAACTGGGATTAATGATGAACCTCTACAATCTGATACAATTGCGCAACAACTTGAGAAGTTGCGATGAAAAGTTGATGCATTAGAAACTAAAGGAACAAAGAAGTTGTATACAGATCAAGATTTATGTCCTAATCCCTTTGACAAGAGTGTATACATGCCTCCATTCCCTAAGCATTTTGAGGCACCCAACTTTGAGAAATATAGAGGGAATGGCAATCCAAAAGATCATATTCGAGCATTTTACGCGGCATGCACAGACGTAAACTATGAGGATACATATTTAATGCGATTATTTGCACGAAGTCTCACTGGACAAGCTATGGATTGGTATTCTCATCTGCCAGGAAATATAAAGACTTGGTCAGAACTGGCGCAAAATTTTATATCTCATTTCGCATTCAACATCGACAGTGATGTGACTATGTCGGATTTATGCAATACCAAACAAAAGCAAGGTGAACCATTAGTGACCTTTTTGCAACGATGGCGAAGTTTGTATAGTCATTCTTCTCTTGATATACCTGAAGAACAGCAAGTGAATCTACTTATCCAAAATCTGGTCCCAGAAATGATGTATGAGCTAAAATTGAAAAGTCCTAGTACCATAGAAAAGCTCATTAAGAAAGGAATGAATATTGAAGCAGCTCTTGTAGCTAAAGGAATTATCAAGCTCAATAAGGACAATGACAACACAAATTATTCAAGGGATAGAAATAGATTTTGGTATAAGAACAAGAACGTCACTAATGATGGTGTTGTTGATGCGAGAACTATGAATGCAAATCAACCCCCATTCACAATCAAGAAGTTGAGTGTTCCTAATATGTCGACTATGGAACAAAATCAAGCACCCACGAATAATGTTACTCAACAGCCACAGTATCAACCGCATGCTCAACAGTCGCAATATCAACAGCATGCTCAACAGTTGCAATATCAACCGCATGCTCAACAGCTACAATATCAACAACATGCTCAACAACAGTATGCTCAACAATGTAATCAACAACAAGGCCAACAACAAAATCAACAACGCAAACCCTTCCGATCGCGGGATGGGCCTCCTCGATAGTTTACACCATTGGGAGAGCCTATCGAATCAGTCATGAAGCAATTAATACAAGCGAAGTTTATCAAACTACCAAATATTAAGGCAGAACCAACGGTAAAACCGCATTGGTGGAATGATAATGCGTACTGTGAATATCATCGGTCCAAAGGACATAAAACCGCTTCATGTTTTCAATTAAAACATATGATTCAAGATTTATTGGAACAAGGAGTAATTGAGATAGATCCAACCCATCCGACCTCTAATACTAATCATACTATTTTCAAAACTCCTTTGCTTGATCATGACAAGGGTAAAGCGTCGTCTTCCAATTCTGTTCAAACGGCCAATTATGCAAATACCAGTTATCACAATGTCATTAATTGTTTTCATGCATCAAATGAGTATGTTTCAACCTTGAGAATAAAAGGACAAGATCCTTCTTGTGCGGTCACCACTCGTCGATCCAAAATAGTCGTGAAAGGAGCTCCTGCCGCTCCTCCCAAACCAGTTCCTGCGAGTCAGTATAATCTTTTGGATCATCTAGGAAAAACACCTGCACAAATATCCATTCTAGAGTTGTTGAAAATGTCTCCCATGCATCGTGCAGTCCTAGATAAAGCTTTGACTGAGTCCACTGTCCCAATAGATATTGATGTTGACCAATTTCAAGCGCAGATTGGACATTTAGCCATTTCCCAAAGTGTTGCATTTTCCGATAGTGATATCTCACCTGACAAGCTTCCCCATAATGACCCTTTGCACCTAGAAGTCTTTGTCCACAATTGCAAAATCCAACGAGTCTTGATAGATGGCGGAGCGGGTCTTAATATCTGCACCTTAAGAGTGGTCATTGGCCTCGGATATTCAGAAAATGACATTGATGCTTCCAAAAGGATAACAATCAAAGCCTATGATGATGCTGAACGCCCATCCAAAGGGATAATTGTATTGCCCATCAGAGTTGGTCCAGTGACGGAAAACACTTTCCTACAAGTCCTAGACCTTGATCTCCCTTATAATATGATCCTTGGCCGTCCGTGGATTCATGCCATGAAAGCAGTTCCGTCCACTTATCATCAATGTCTAAAATATCCTTACAATGGAACTGAGATAACCATTCCAGGAGATCCTAATCCATTCCAGTTTTGTGCTACCCTAAGGGATACTCCTCAGCGGCAAGTACCAGTCAATACAGAAGCCAAATCAGACAGTTATGTGGATCCCAATGCATTGTTGGATGCTGTCAAAGGAAAACTGAAGATACAAGACCAAGGGTGTGGAGAATATTCAATGGACCAAACATTCCTCATTGGGAATTTGCCGATGTCTCCAAAGTCATATGGAAAACCGCATTTATTGCAAAAGGAACCCAAGGTCGTTATTCAATATCAGCCTCCCACTACATTTACAAGATGGGGAGAACTTGACAAAGAAACTATAGATGATGATGTCATAGATTGGCTCTATAAGGATCCAACTGAAACTCCACCTGTCAAGTTGCCAGTGGAATTATATGGCAAAGGATTTACTATGCTGCAGAAGAAAGGATATGATGGCTGTAGTGGCTTAGGCTTGAAAAACAATGGAAGGATAGAACCCATCATACCTGAGAGGCGAGCCCCAACTTTAGGGCTAGGTTTTGTACCATTACGAATTGGATCCACATCTACCAAAAGGTCCACGTGTCGAAAAGGGCGTGATTCTGACGATGAAATAACACCTGAGGCTACCCAACCCGAGACTGATTCTAATGAATGGGAGTGGAGTTCTTTTTCTTCCAGCTCCTATGCCCTTGACAATATCTTCATTGACCCTGATAACTTGCCTAATAAACATGAAATAACTCCTCTTCCTAAAACCTGTCCTCATGCTTGGATCGAGTCATTTTGGGATCCCAACTCCGAATCCGACACAAGCAGTTCGGATAGTGACACCACAGACATTCACATTTTTACCATATCAGCCCTCTCTATCCTTACAATCGATGATGACATGCCCCTCATATATCCCCAACTTATCCAATACGACCAACAAGAACCGCTCACGTTGGACTGTTTTCAGAATGACGAAGCAATTGCAGAGTTCCTGGGACTACGGGAAGGTATACCACAAGGTGACCATAAGGCAGGCTTTGCTATTGACCTGGATTCAATGGCATATTTTGGGGAGTCAACTCCCTCTTCCAGTCATGAAAAAGAAAAAGAAAAAGAAAAAGAAAAAAATCAAAAGAATAGATCTTTGAGTGAAAACCGTAAGGCGCTCTTTGATCGTACAAAAGTAAAAATAAAAGACGTACCTGCGGGTGAAAACCTTTCTGAGGCACCCAAAGGTGGAAGAGTGGATGTACCCCTATCAATTTAGGACAAATCCACATTGCTGGTAGAGATGACCGAGGAAATCAATTTGGGTACACCTGATAACCCTAAAGTCATCCACTTTGCTGCCTCCTTGTCAAAACAAGAGAAGATTGATTTTATTAATTTCTTTCTAGAGAAGAAGATCAGCTTTGCATGGTCTTATGCAGATATGCCTGGCCTCGATCCAGAGTTAGTCCTTCATCATTTGCCACTGAAACCAGGTGCTAAACCCGTCAAACAAAAACTTAGAAAAATGCATCCTCAAGTGGCTCTTTTGGTCAAAGTGGAATTAAAAAAATTGCTCGATGTGGGCTTCATCAGACCTATTGATTATGCAGACTGGATTTCAAATTTAGTACCAGTTAGCAAAGTAACTGGGGGCATCCGCATCTACACAGATTTTAGGGACCTGAATAAAGCATGTCCTAAGGATGATTTTCCATTGCCAAATATAGACATCATAGTGGACATGACAGCTGGTTATGAGATGCTTTCACTAATGGATGGTTTCTCTGGCTACAATCAAATCCGCATTGCACCCGAAGATTAGCATAAGACAGCATTCACCTGTGCTTGGGGCACCTATTGCTAGAATGTGATGCCCTTCGGTCTCAAAAATGCCGGTGCAACCTATCAAAGAGCAATGATGACAATTTTTCATGATTTCATGCACACTTTGATGGAGGATTATGTTGATGACTTGTTGTGCAAATCTGTCACCAGAGATAGTCATCTAGCCATCTTGGGCCCAATCTTTGACAGAATGGAGACTTACAAACTCAGGCTCAATCCAAAAAAGTGTGTCTTTGGTGTTATAGCTGGAAAATTGCTCGGATACATTGTTTCTCACCGAGGCATTGAGGTTGATCCCGCCAAGGTCAAAGCAATAATGGATATGCCTCCACCTTCAAACCTTTGGCAATTAAGAAGTTTGCAAGGAAAGCTTCAGTCAATCCGTCACTTTATAGCTCAGTTGGCCAATAAATGTCATCCATTCCAACATCTACTACACAAAGGTGTCGCTTTTAAATGGATTGAGCAATGTCAATCAGCTTTTCAAGCTCTAAAAGACTATTTGTTGTCGCCACCCATCCTAATGCCTCCTATCGAAGGAAAGCCTTTTTTATTGTATATCTCTGCAACTGAAATAGCATTAGGCATTCTCTTGGCCTAACAAGATGAGAACGGCAAAGAAAGAGCTATTTACTATATCAGCCGGACATTGGTAGGCTATGAGCTAAATTATTCCACTATTGAAAGGGCATGCTTAGCAGTGGTGTTTGCAACACAAAAGCTTCGACATTATATGCTAAGCCACCAAACATTGTTGGTTGCAAAAATTGATCCCTTAAAGTATTTGCTTAGCCGAGCAGCTTTGACAGGTCGCCTAGCAAAGTGGGTAATGATCCTCAGTGAATTTGATATTGTGTATACAGAGCGAAAGGCGATAAAAGGACAAGTCATAGCAGATCAACTGGCAGATGCTCCTATTTTAGACGATCATCCCATGTTGACTGATTTCCCAGATGAATCAGTCTTTGCTTTCACACCATCCAAAGAATGGAAGTTATACTTTGATGGGTCCCACACCAAGTTCGGATCCGGCGCAGGCATTTTGTTTGTCACCCCTCAAGGTGATGCTATTCCAAAGTCATACAGAATAACTTTCCCATGTACCAATAACATTGCAGAGTACGAAGCATTGGTTACAGGACTCCGAGTGGCAGTTCACTGGAACATCAAGCATTTGCAAGTCTATGGAGATTCTCAATTAGTCATCCGACAAGTCAATGATGACTATGAGACAAAGGATGAAAAGCTTATTCCTTATAAGCACATGGTAGACTTTTTCAAGACAAAATTCACAGCTATCCATTTTAGTCAAGTGCCAAGAATACAAAATAAGTCGGCAGATGCGATGGCTACAATTGCTTCCATGATAAATATGCCTCAGAATACGGACAAGTGTGAATTCCTGGTCGAACAATTGCTAGTCCCCTCTTTTGACATTCTGATAGCTGATGTGATGTGCATTCTTGTTGGTCCCGATTCCCCATGGTACAATGACATATATCAGTATTTGAAATCCCAAACCTTACCACCTAACCTTTCCGCTAACCAACGCCGAGCCTTTATTCGACACACAGCCAAATATGTCATCATCGCCGACACCCTTTACCGTCGTTCTTTTGACCATACCCTCCTCAGGTGTTTGGATTCTGACGAAGCATAAACGGCTTTACACGAGGTTCATGATGGTATATGTGGGGGCCATTTCAATGGTATTACCCTAGCCAAAAAGTTGATTCGTGCTGGGTATTACTGGCCCACTTTGGAAAAAGATGTTCATGAATTTGTTAAAAAGTGCTACAAGTGCCAGATTCATGGAGATTATATTCATGCACCAGCTCAAGAGCTTCATTCTGTTATATCTCTGTGGCCCTTTTCCCAGTGGGGATTGGATCTTATTGGCAAGATTCACCCAACATCTGCAAATGGACACAAGTTCATTATTACAGCTACAAAATATTTTACAAAATGGATTGAAGCCATCCCCATGACCTATATCACTGGTGTCCAAATTTCAAAATTCTTGCTAAATTATATCATATGCAGATATGGGGTTCCCCTTGCCATAGTCACAGATAATGGTCGACCCTTCAAGAATAAAGATGTTAAAGAGCTTTGTGAAAAATTTCATATTCAACACCGTTTTTCTAGCCCATACTATCCATAGGGTAACGGTCAAGCTGAAGCATCAAATAAAACCATTATCAAGATCCTGAAGAAAGTTGTCAATGACGCTGGTCGAGATTGGCACGTACAGTTAAATCCAGCACTATGGGCCTATTGTACTTCTGTCTGCACACCTACTGGTGCCACACCTTATTCCTTGGTGTATGGTACAGAAGCCATTTTACCCTTGGAAGTGGAGATTCCTTCCTTGCGAGTTTCTTTGCAACACCTGATTGATGATGAGACACACAGAGTCTCTCGGCTGCATCAGCTTGAGATGTTAGATGAGAAGCGTCAGACAGCTCTGACACATTTGCAAGCATACCAAAACCGTCTCCGTCGCTCTTATAATAAGAAGGTCAAAGGGTGACACTTCAAAGTGGGAGACCTGGTTTTAAAGGCAAATCCCAAGAATGCACAGTCTACTGACATCATCAAGGGCAAGTTTGAACCTAATTGGGTTGGGCCTTTCATAGTAACTGCAGCCTATGGCTCGGGGGCATATCAGCTTGCGACTCCCGAAGGTGAACCTTTGTCTGATCCTATTAATAGCATGCATCTTCGCAAGTACTGGCCATAGTTTTCTGTCAGATTTTTCTTCAAATATGATCTTGAAAAAATACAAAAAAATGAAAAAAAATCAAAAAAATACAAAAAAAAAAAAAAGAAAAAAAAAGAGAAAAAAGTAAAGAGCAAAACAAAAATGATTCGCCCTCTAGTGAAAACCTGGCAAACAGGCGCTTTGGGCAAGTACCATGGTGAAAACCTGGCAATCAGGCGCCATGAGTAATGGGATTATTGCTCCGTCATCTATCATGACTTTTAGCCATGCTTTCTTTCGGCCAGTTATCATGCCTATCTTTGTCTTAACCCAATGTTTTATTCCAGGCCTGTTATTGGTCAACATCACTGTCTTGTTTACTCTCGTGTCTTGTACATCTTTTTTGGTCCTAGTTTATGTGTCTTTCAAGTGCGCATTGGGTGCTTTTCCCTCGTCATGATCAATCACTGGAAGCATTTAAATTGCATAATGTCCTGAAAAAATTCCTAAAAATTGAAAAATGTCTTGAAAAAATCTCATAAAAATTGAAAAATGTCATGAAAAAATCCATAAAAATCAAATAATGTCCTGAAAAAAATCCATAAAAATCAAAAAAAGTCCTGAAAAAATCTCATAAAAATTGAAAAATGTCATGAAAAAATCTCTAAAAATCATATAAAGTCCTGAAAAAATGAACACAAAAAAAAAAATTGTAAAACTCAAAAACAAAACAAAAACAAAAACACGCATTTTTGCAATAAAGTATTCCCTTTATGCATCGACAGATCACTGAGTATACATTCAACGATTCGTAATCAAACATTGTGCTTTAATGAAATCACGCATTAACAGATGAACCTTATTCAATCAAACCAAGCATTCAAACTGATCCAAATTGTCTTATCAATCAAATATCCGCATTAAAAATCATTTGTCCTTGTCACATTATTATGGGTCTTATACAGGGTGTGGTATACTCGAAACCAAACTGGGTCTTGTCTTAGACGGGGTACCGCATTTCCTGAAACCAGACAGCATGATCATCCTATCAGCACTTTCAACTTTTGACAATGAAGATCAAGATGTTTGTTTGATTTGTTTGAATTTGTGCATCTTATCTTTTTATTGCTTTATCTTCGATCATGTTCCTATGTTGCTCGATGATGTCACTAAGTGATTTAGAGTGACCGGGATGGCTCATGATCCCTTTTCTTTTTTGATTGCAATTGTTGTTTGTCTATGCTGTGTCTATCTTTCGCAAATCGGGTTGCATTTCAGCTCTGGCCTTCAATGCCATGATGCTACGCATCCATTTTGCTAAATAAAAATAAAGGTTCTCACCTACAAAGTGCATTACTGAAAGCAAATTTTTCTTCATCTCTAATTTCCCTCTACTAACACTTCTTCCGTCAGGTCGGATAGTCAGTTCGGTCTAGTGCTCCGATATCCAAGCACATATGCTGCATCCTGCATCCATTTGGTTAGTACAATTCCATCACACATATTACATCAAGCATTTTATCCATTTCATTTCATAAATCCATAAAAAATAAATAAAAATACATCCATACATGTTCATACAAAGTGCATAAGTCATTCATACATGCAAAAAAACATAAGTCATAACATATTGCATCCATCATGTCGATGCATATCATATCACATATCATAATAATATCGGAGTACAAAATCGGATTGTCTGTCCTAAGTATGACCCACAAGCTGACTACAAAATGTAAAACTACATAATGTCCACTGTCTGTCATACGGAGCACGTGCCTCTGTCACTGGGTGCTTCCTCTGTCCTCCTCATCCTCGCAATGTCCCGCAAACGCGTCAAATTCATGAAATTCAACACATGGGTTTTCGAGATACATACCGCTGCTCCTGCGTCGTCCGATCATCTGAATGTGCATACACGTTCTCTGAGGTGATCTGCCCTTGGAATGTTTGCCATTTGTCTGCAAGTGTTCTTGTCAAGAGCAACAAATCATCCTCTTTAGCTAGTGCAAATGAGTCATTTTCACCCTCTTGGTCCCATTTATAGCTCTTTGTCATTACATAGATGGACGTGCGTCCTCTCCATATTATGTTGGTCGCGGTCTTGTGCACATTAAATTGATTGTCTATCATGCATCCGATCTCCGATTGTCAGTCTGTTTGATCCTATCATTTTTTATCGATCAATTGGCCTCTTTTCCGCATGTTTCCGGCCAATTCCTTGAGGGGGCATGCATATGTCATTATTATTGTCTGGGGCATTTAGTTATTGTTCTTTGAAACAATGCTCAGAATCGCATTGTCTCAAAGAGGGGCAAAATGTAGACACCCAAAAATGGTCAACGCTTGCGAAGTCATACTTTAACAATTGCGCATTGCCTCATTTTAGGTTTTTGCGTCGCATTAACATTTCTCCTATGTCACGCACTTGGTCTTTATCATTTGCGAACATCGAGTCATTCTTCTACATTCTTCATTCATCTCGTCCTCGAATTTGGTCTTGTCGATAACATTATCCAATCATGATTTTGATTAATTTTACCCTGTTACATCAATGTGTCTATTCATTTGTCATCATTTTGGACATCGTCAATCCTAATTAGGGTTTTGTCCTCCTGTCAATCTTATCAATCTTATCATCAATCTTATCATGTTGGACATCATCAATCCTAATTAGGGTTTTGTCCTCTTTTCAATCTTGTCATTTTAACGATCGATTTGTCATCGATCGTTGTCATATTCAATCTTGTCATCTTGCGATCAATTTGTCATTGATCGTGGTCATTTGCAATGTTGTCATTTTGCGATCTATTTGTCATCATTTCAATCTTGTCATTTTGCGACCGATTTGTCATCGATCGTGGTCATTTCCAATTATGTCGTCTTGTAATCTATTTTGTCAATCTTGTCATTTTGCGATCAATTTTGCTATCGATCATTGTCTGTCTCAATTATGTCTATTTGGATCAATTTGTCATTGTTCCTCGTCAATTGGCGCATTTTCTCAAATCAAATCATTTTGTCGCATTGGTCATTTATCAATTCAAAATCATGATATTAATTATCTTCAATCAAGACCTAATTGTCATTTTCGCATTTCTAATTCGTCTTCTAGGGTTTTATGATTTAGTCATTTAACCTAATTTGCCATTTCTTCCTCTAGGATTACTAAATTATTTATTAATCCTAAGTCTTCTTATTACAATTAAATCTTTATTTAATTGGCTAATTATTCCTCTTTGTGAATTGATTAATAAATGAAAAATTATTAATTAATTCACTAATTCCTAAATTCTAATTTCCTTCAATTTCTAATTCCTAATTGTCATCAATTTCAATTTCCTAATTTTTCAAATTTCTAATTCCTTTTCCCTCCTAATTCATCTCCTAATTCTATGGGAGTGACATTTCAATTTGTCATGAAATTGTCATAATTGATAATCAATCAATTTGACATGGAATTTGTCATAAGTTTGTCATCAATTATCAATCAATCAAATTGTGCATGGAAAGTGCATAATTTGTCATATTTTGTCATATTGATTGGCAATTTCCATTTGAATTGCATCATGCCAATCTTGTCATTTATCCAATTTCTCTATAAATTGGATGTTTTTTTCAATCAAAACCCTTCGAATCCTTCATGAATCCGAATTTTCTATCAAACTACCGAACTTTCGTTTCTAGTACTCTTGAACTTTTTGCTTTCAATTGTGTGAGCACTTGTAGGTGAGATCCACAAACCCATTGAAGAGGAAAGAACAACAATGGAGCCGCATGGAAGGAGTATTCAATCTTACATCTGGTTTGCATAATTTTCATTTTGAATGCTTTGTTTTTATGCCTCTATTGAATGTGCTTAGAATTAGGTTCATTTCAATGAGTGTTCTTTTGATTGAGCTAGCATGTCTTGTGTTTTGATTGATCTACTTGTTTTGATGATTCCTAATTTCTACGCTACAACGAGATAATACTTAAAACATGGATATGTTATGTTCGATGATTTGACATTTTAGTATTTAGGATGTGTTTCATCTATTATGATTGGGGATGAGGCTAACAAGGGGATATTTACTCAATGAAGTTAAAACATAATTAACTTAAGAATTCACCCATTAAGGTTTAAGTAGGGTTAACTTGACAAGTCCGTCCATTTTAGATACAATGCAACTAATATAATGAAGTTCCTTCATTTAGGTTTAAAAGTAACCAACCACAAATGAGATCATCCTTTATAGTTAAAAGTATGGCTAATAAGATGAGATTCAATCATTAAGATTTAAGTTGTAAATAATAAAATGAGGTTCCTTCATTTGGTTGTTAAACATAACCAACTAATAAGTTGTAGTTCATTTATGGAGGATAAAATGTAAATAGCCACAGAGTTATTCCATTGAAGTTGAAATAATAGTAAGAGATGGAGCTCAATTCATAAGGTGAAAATGTACTATAGCCACATGAGTTCATCCCTTTAATTTAAATATAGTTAGCAAGATGATATTCATTCTTTCAGGATTAGAAATATAAGTACATAGTGATGATCATCCATTTGGATTAAAATATAACTAACTTAATGAGTTCACTCTTTTTAGTTAAAATAAAGTAATATGAAGAAATACATTTGTTATGGGTAAGATATAAACAACTAAATGAGTACTTCCAATTTAGTTCAATTATAGCTATCATGAAGAAGTTCATTTATTAAGGTTGTAATATGGATAGCCAATTTGAGTTCATCCAATTATAAAACTAATTTGGTGAGGGTTATTTGCTTTAGGATAAAATGTAAACAATTATATAAATTTATCCAATTTAGGGAAATATAACTGACAAGACGATGTCCTTTTACTAAGATAATAAGGTAGATACTCAGATAAGGTTCTTCCATTAGAATTTAATTTAGATATTGTGACAGTTACTCCAATATTTGTTATCCATTCATTACGATCAAAATTACAAGCTTTAAGACAAGTTAATCCAATAATTGTACCTAGTGATTTTATTTTCATGCTTACTCCTTTTTATTAATATTAACAAAATACTTTTCCATAACCATATTTACAATCTTTTATGACCCTAATTACTACGTTTAACAAGATGACTAGATTCATGCACTTGAGATTTAGCTTCATTAAAATTCCCATTATACACTTACATAATGCAACCATACATAATTCGCATAACATAGATATGATCTCAGAGTTCACCCCTAGAGCACTACATCTCCGGGTCTGCTCAACTACAAGACCCCTCTGACATTTAATATAGTTAGGATTACATAAGTTTCATTTCTTTTACATCATTGCCATATAGGTGAACACACCCACTATACAACAACCATCCCGGTCGATAATTACATAATGATCCCTTTTGAAGCGGATCCTACTGAATACATCAAAAGCAAATACGGACTTGACCGACTATGACCAGGCACAAACAATCTAGATGTCAGGGACCCAACCAACCTATCAAGGGTGTGCTAATATTATAGACATAGCGATAACAAAAATATTAAACCATGCACAAGCATTAACGGGTAAATGCAATCTTTTCTCATGTTGATTTAAGCATCTAACAGGTTATTTAATCCTTAGATATGCATCAATGACAAGTTGGTTTTACAACAATACTCTAGCCTCTTTTCTAACAACACCAACATTACCCTTTACTATAAAGAACAAATTACATTAAAATAAATAAGGAAATGGGAAAATCATTTCCCAGCAAATTTAAGATTCCCTTGCATGCATTCTAAAAATAATAGTTTTAAACCATTCGATTTACTCATTAGCATCTAAATATGAGTCCCAATAATTACCAACATAAATAAATAAAGATAAATACAACATTCAACAATTGTTAAATCAATGGATATCATTACTTTATTGAGTCCAATGATTAATGTATAATTTAATAATATATATATTTTTCCCCTTTCCATTTTTTTTTATATATAATTGTTATTTGCTAAAAATATAAATCTCAACCAAACTTTAATAATAACAAATATATTACTTATAATATATTTTTATTATTATATATCTCTTTTTTTAAACATACTAAAATAACATCAAATTTAAATTTTAAATATGACAAACAAAATTAACAAATTTTAGGGCGACCAAACCCTAACTGTGCCCTAGTCGTGCCCTAGCTGGAGGGAACTGCGGCCTCCATGGAGGACGCAGGCCCTTGGCCTCCACTCACAATGGAGCCGGGGTTACTACGGCTGCTGTGGGGGTCACAGCCCCTTCGGCCTCCACATAGTGGAACCGGGGGTTGTTGCGGCCTCCACGGAGGACGCAGTCCCCTTCGGCCCCCACTGTGTGGATCCGGGGGTTGCTGCGGTTGTCGTGGGGGTCGCAGTCCCCTTGGGCCACCACTCTATGGAGCCGAATGGTTGCAGATGGTGCCATGGGGAGGGGCGAGTTGAGCTTCGGCTCCCCCCCCCTCCCCGCAAAAACCCCAATTAATATGTAATTTTTTTATTTTTTTATTTTTTATATCTATTTTTTGAAGGATTCACAGTTTAGGTTTAAGGTAAAAAATAATTTTTTGAATAAGAATAATGAAAACCCAAAGATCGAAATTCCCCCCATTTCTTTCTTTTATCACAAACCCATTTATTTTCCAAATTTTACCAAAACCCTCATTATGGAAAAATATCTTCTCAGCAAGTTTAAAACACCAATCCCATTAAGAAAATTTTGATCCAAGAACAACCCATATTTTTAAAACTGAATCCTACGTTTAAACAACAATCATGGAAGTTTTTTTTGAGCAAGAAATCTTCAAGAACAAATTTCAAAGATATACCCAAAAAAATTCAAAAAGGAAACAAGATATTAATTAAGCCAACATTTATATTTCGAACTATTGACAAGGGTAAAGTATTAAAATTAAATTAATTTCCAAAATCAACCTTTTACACTATATCAAACTTATTAATATAGTGGTTAAATTATTTCTATTTCCAAATGACTTTAAATCTTCCTTTTTAAAAACGCATAAACTAATTAAATTCGTTATTTAAAATTAACTATTAAATTAAACTCGCTACACATAATAAAGCGATCTTTTTAATAAATGACTAATCTCATGAAGGAAACCTATTTATTTTAATTCCTCAACTACTAATGCATAAATGAACACATTAATTCAATTTAAATACTTAAGCTTTCTACAAATATAAATAAAGCGATCTCTTAAATTAACGATTAATCATATAAAAGAAAACTATCTATTTTAAATTTCTCAATTACTAATGCGTACATCCACACATTAAATTGAATTAAATACTTAGGATAAAATACTCCACTCTCCACACGCAAGGCACACAAACCAAGAAAGTCTACCAATCACACGACATGCAACCCAAATGACAAAGGAACCCTACGGACCACACACGATGCTCACCTGATTAAGGCTAAGGCAAGACGAGAGTTTTATGACCACCTAATCTGAATCCTAAGGATGAAGGAGGTATACTCAATCCTGTGAATCCTGAAGGAGATGAACCTCGCACCTAGGTGGTATAGTACCTGTAATCTCCTGCAACCATGAGTCACGCAAGCATACATATATATATGAAGGCGTTAGCTCGAGATTTATAACAAGAATTAGGGGACAATTTACATTTACACAAGAATCGATGCAAAAGCACAATAATAGGTACACACAATATTCATATAGTCTAATCTACAACATTATATAACAGTAAATCCACCATTCAAGAATGCCACATAGGAAGTCAACCAAGGTCAAATGGGTTTTACAAGGCCGACTAGGGTAGGGCATTACACATAATAACTTTGTCACATCAGGAGCTTTCATGCAGTTTGTGTGGAAGCAGAACATTGATAAATTTAATGCTAGGTGTAAAAAGAGGAAAGGGGAGCAGCCCCATAGAGATCCAGTTGTGGTAGAGGAAGAGATAAAGTAAGAAATGGCTGATGAGTTTAAGACCATCACTCCTGAGCAGGGAAGAGACATGGTAGCATAGGTTGGGGTACTCATTCTCCCCAAATGGGACACATCAGATGCCTTAGTTTTAGAGGTAGTAAGAAAAAAAACTAAACCTATGGAGGGAGTCACTTTTAGTGAAGATAATGTTGCACTAGTCATGTGGTCTCTTAAGAGAGATGAAAATAAGAAAAATAAGGACACCCCAGGGTCAAGTTAGCTTGGAGGAATGATAGTGAAAAGAGTGCAGAGCACTGGGGTAGTGGAAGCTGCCAGAAAATGCAAAGTTTAGTGTTGCAGTAGCAAAAAGGGAGGCTAAGGAAAAGGTAAATCTCCAAGTTAAGTTGGAGACAGTTCTAAAAGCTTACAACAATGCTAAGGAAGAGGTAAGAGGTAAAGATAGCATCATTGCCAAGTTGCAAAGCCAGTTGGCAGGACAATACCATCAAGGTGAGTCCTCAACATTGATGATCTCCTCTTCTCCTGCAAGACCTCCACCTACCAGCCCCATTATTGAGTTCCCACCATCTCCAGCACCTTCTAGTTCTCAGTTGATCGAGATCACTCCCCATGAGTTGGAGAATTTAAAACAGGCTCAAGCCTTATATGCAAAGAAATATGAAGAGAGGGTAAAGGCTACAATTTTAAGTTTTGCTGACACTATAGGGTCCTCACTAATGTACAATAACATGACTAAGATCTTGGAAATATGGAATGAGTTAAATGGGTACAAGGTTGTATTAATGCCTATTTTTGATAAATGGAGACCCAGAGAGCAGGATATAGAACTGATTTGTGTATCCTATGATGAGGCAGGGGCTAACCCCATTATTAAATCCACCCATGATATAACAAAGGATTTAATAAAGTTGGCAGAAGGGGTGGATAATGCAGATAGAAAGATCAATTTGTACAAGAAAGAGTACACTGATCAAGCTTTTGAGTTACTCCCAGGAGGTTTTGTTAGCCCAACCCAACTAAACGACAAACAAATTTGGCTTAAGGAATTGGAAGCCAAATTGTCATCAAGAATAAAAGGAATTGTTAAATCAGAGGATGCCTCCATATTTGTTAAAACAATTGAAGTGATTGAGAAAATCAAATCTCATTATGGTTTCCTGAATTCAGAGGTCAATAAAATGAGGAATTCTTGGAAAAGATTAGCCAAGACAAAAGCAAAAGTAATTAACTTCTCATGGCCCACTAATGAGGTGTATCAGGAATGGACAAGCAAATATGGAGTGCTTGATGTCGAGCAGTTAGAAAATGTTGCAACAGAACAACAAGAGGAAGAAGCAATGGATATTGAAAGAGACTTGTAACCACATTTGAAAAAGGTTTTGTAACTTCTTCTTGAGATGTAATGATTGTAACAAACTCTCCTAGGAAATTCGGAATCTTTGTATGCATCCATATTGTTATAAATGGATACCAGGACTAGTAAAAATCGATCGCAAAGAATTGTAAGAAAACGCTGCAGAAATTTATCTGGGCTTTTCCAAGTTTTAATGGAGAATATTCGAAGGTTTTTGTAATACTTTTTTGAAGAAAATATCAATATACAGACCATTGGTTTTGAGTTTAAACTTTGTGTTGTCTTCAAATATGTTTGCAAGTGTTTACTATTTCATTCTGAATAATCTAGGGTTATTTCATTTGAATAGGGGTTGTAAGGCAACTTTCAGTAGATATGTTTCTTAGCTTTTCTCTTCAGGAGCGGAATTAAATATGCAGGAATCATTTCTACCAGTAAATTCTTTGTGGGATACTTTGAATCTTGATGAGCGCAGTTTAATTTTTTATGAATAAATTCTTATGTGTGTGAGGCATATATAGGGATCTGCAAAAGCCAAACTAATGGGATATGTGGAGATATTTGATTGTGGGAGTATTGTTTGAACTTAGATGACTCTATGACCTTGGATAAGGCATTGGTATAGATCAAGGTTGTCTATTACATATTTTGTAGGTCAATACTGAACATGAGTACAATTTTCATTCCTTTGTTTCAATTAGTTTTAAGGTGATTAGATCCACTAGTTTTTTGGACTAGTTTGTCATGGATTTATCTTTTAAAAGTGTGAATTTAGTTCACAAAGGTATACCCACCTGGAGTTTGAATAAGTCCGAAGTGTATAAGGTTAATCAAACCTTGTCATATGTTGTCCTGGAAGTTTCCTTATCTTTAATATCTCTTTTGCATACAGAGTTATCATGTCATTATAAAGATGTTAAAGTGAATCAGATTTTGAGAACAACAAAAGTGGCGACTCTGCTAGGGAGAGTCACAATAAGGATCCAGACACAGATTTGTGCTTAAATTTATAAAGAAAATCATTGTGCGTTTGTGGAATAGATTGGTGTTTCAAGGAAAATAGCAGTGGTGCTTAGAGGTCTCTATTTGGATGTTCCCTATGTTTTCTTGATACATGATTTTGGTCTAAAGAATTGCGTCATTTCTTTCAAAGCTTGTTTTCATAATTCCCATAGTCTTGTGGGTGGCGACTCTATTATCTTGGAACCAGTCCTTGTGAAATAAAAAAGGGAAGACTAGCATAATGCAAGGAGGAAAAAACACCAGATCATTCATGAAGAAGCATCCCCATGAAACTTTGCAAGAAGGTTTGCCTGAATAGTCATGAAGAGGTCAGAAGAGATTAGTGCTTCATGAACCATCAAATGCTGCTTAGGTGCAAAATAATAATAATACCGGTAAGCTACCTGATCGACCTGTTTATGCAAAGTCTAATTATTCTTCCAGAGAATCTGAACATGATATATTAGGTTTCCATTCTATATTGTATGGAAATATAGATAATGCTCATGATTTAAATAAAGATATATCTCATGTTAGTGTGTCTGCGAGAGATAAGACTAGTTCAAATGCAATCAGACATTCTGTTCCTAGGATAATTAATGGAAACATCAGCTTGATTGATATAGATCAACTCAATATATCTGACTCTGAGGAGAATTTCCCTGATGAAGATAAAGTGTCACAAGAAATAGAAGATTTAAATAGGAGGGTTCACCACTTAATCTCCTTAAGAGCCCAAAAGGAAGAAAATAAGGAAAAGGAAGTCAAAGAAAAATTAATGGAGAGAGATAGGCTTCTTAGACAGATAGCTGATCTTGAAGTGTTGGCTAAGGAAAAGGAGAAGAGTGATGAGGAAGGCCCTGTGATCAGAGAAATTTTAATCCCAAAAGACAAGCCAGCATATAAGTCAGTAGTCCAATCAAGCAGGGAAGTGCTTAGTGATCCATAGCCTCCGAGGAATAATGCTGATAAAGGGAAGCATAAATGGGTGGATGATGGAACTGGATTTAGAAATGCAGAGGAGATTTCTCATAGGCTATCAGCACATGAGAGAGAGATGGAAAGAATGAGGAAGGAAAAGGAGGATCTACAAATGGAGCTAGAGAAAGCTAAGTTGGAAGCAGCTACTCGGGAAGTGAAAAGAAAAATTAGTTACCTAAAAGCTCCCCCTATCATTTTTCCATCAGAAGATCTCAGTAAGCCTGATCCTCAGCAAATTTCCCTCCCTCCAGTTAAGATTCAGTCTACTGTGCCTGCTAATATAGCATTAGTGAGTCAAATCCCTGTGAATAATCAGCATGGCCAAATATCTCAATCCCTAATTCCAAAAGTCAGAATGAACATGGGAAATAATAATGTTGCTCCCCCTTTTCAAAGGAGACCAATCAATTTAGAACAATATAGACAATTGTTCTTTGATAAGGGACAGACTCCATAAGTTTGTTGGAAATAATACAATTAGTGCTGAGGAACATTTGAAATATTTTGGTGACCTAATAAATGACTATGAGATAGTGGATGAAGATGTTATAATGAAACTGTTTGTTTAGTCCCTTATTGATAATGCAAGAAATTAGTACAAAGGTCTTCCAGTTAATAGCATTGGGTCATGGGAGGACTTTAAGAATTTTTTTCAAGAACAATACAGTGACAAAACAAATGTGAGCTTCATGCTCACTGAATTTAATAACATTAGAAAATCTGATAATGAAATGGTCACCGATTTCAATGCTAGATTTCAAAAGGCCATGCATAGATTATATCAAGTGATGAGGTTAGATGATAACATGTGTTTGAACACCTATTATAATGCATTTGATTCTAAGATGGCCTATATCTTGAGAGATAAAAATCCACATAACTTGAGGGATACATTTAGGATTGCCATTAATGTGGAAAGCAATAGAAAAGCATCTAGGAAGTTAGGAAGGAGAACAGATGGTAGGTTATGGCAAGAAACAAAATAGCAACCTAACAAAGTTGCCAAGGAAGATGACAAGATAGAAAAGTTGGTCATTGCTATGAAGGATCTGACTGCCAAGGTAAACAAAACTGACAAGCCTCATTATAACTGGCAAGATAGACGCCCTAGACTGCATGACATGCCTTATAATACCAACTGGAAAGATGGTAAACCCCAAAATGAGAAGCCTAAAATTGCTCAAAATTAGGACACTCCAGATCCCTTAAAAGGAAAAAATGTCCATAATATTGAAAACACTCCTTGGTGCATTGCTTGTGATGGGCCACATTCTCCTCATCAGTGTGCAGTAGCTCAAGCCCTTGAAGAATCCATGAGACAAGAAGTTGGGCCTGACATTAACATGTTTGAGACTATTATAGAAAGTGATGAGGAATCTATACAAAGTGAATACAGTGATGTGTTGGATAATGAAAGGTTTGTTCAAGGACAACTAACTCTGGACTGGCATCCTACCTTGAATGTGGTAACAATTGAAGATGAAGAAGTTCATCTTAGAAGGCCTAGTGAGGAAGAAGTTAAAAGTCTCACCAAAGTTGCTATTGCTAAAGCAAAACGCAATTATAACTTAAGGAGCACCAAGAAGGAAACTGATCAGGGTGAACCTGGCTCCATGTTTATAAAAGAGGTTGCTCAAAAGGGGGCAACAAGTAGTGCTACTACATTCCCTAAAATTGGTCAAGATAAGAAGGAACAAGTTAAAGATGTACCCAAGAGTACAAATGATAAAAGCACCAATGATATACAAGGAGTTGCCACAACAAAAAAGGCAAGTTAGCTTAAGGCAGAAAGAGTTAGAGCTAATACCGAATTAAGCAGTAGTTCCACATTTGACATGCCTCAAGCTCTTGCACAAATGAAAGTTACTGTCCCATTAACAGAATTACTGAAAATAAAAGAACATAGGGATGCAGCTTTGTCTTTGTTTTCTAGTATATCTGACAATGACACAATCCTACTCACCAATTCAGCTAAAAATGGAAAGGATCAGGAACTCCAAACCCCAGAGGTTTATGTTGGAACCACTATTACTCAAGAGCCTTCACAGGTAGATCCTTTTTATGTTACTTTGTTAGTGAATAATTGGCTGATAAAAAACTGCATGATAGATTCAGGAGCTGCTGCTAATGTAATGCCCTATGGTGTTATGAAAGAATTAGGACTGTCAGTAACTACTGCATATGGAAAATGCTATGCGATGGATAATTGGGAAGTACCTATGATAGGTACAATGAGAGATGTTGAATTAAAAATAGTAGCATTCCCTGAGGCAACTTATAAAATGGACGTTATTGTTATTGATACTAAACCCCACTATGGTATGTTGTTGTCCAGGCAGTGGGAATCAGCAGTAGGAGGAAATGTCCAACTGGATTTATCTTATGCTACTATCCCAATCAATGGGAATTAGGTCACATTGTACAAAGAACCACGCGCTCCTAGAGTAATTGAGAGTGTAGATCTTAATATGCTCAATTGTATGATTGATGTGGATCTTGATAATTTCAGACTACAACCAATTTTACCCCAGTTGAAGAATATTGACCCCATTGTGGTCGAACTAGAATCACAATAGCATGGTTTGTGGCAGATGTATTTTGATGGAGCTTTCTCCAAAGAAGGATCTGGAGTAGGGGTTCTTTTTGTATCCCCATCAAGTATAACCTTTAAGTATTCCTTCTTATTGGCTTTCTAGTGCACAAATAATACTGCAGAGTATGAAGCCCTATTATTAGGGCTTGAGGTTGCAAAAAGACATGGAATCAAGCTGTTGAAAGTGTTGGGGGATTCAGAATTGGTTGTTTCTTAGGTAAGATCCAAATATGCATCCAAAAATGATAGATTAAAGAGATATAAACATGCAGTTTGGGATGTTATTGAGCATTTTAGTGCATTTTCTATTAATTGGATAGAGCGAGCAAAGAATATTATGGCAGATTTTCTAGCCAATGTTGCATTAAAAAATGATGATACAACACTAACCGGCATATCCACTGTTGAAATAAAATCTAGGCCTGCCATCCCTGATAATGTGTATAATTGGCAAGTTTTTGCTGATGATGAAGATATTCTTAGGTTCATTCAATGTGTAGATGATTATGATGGACAAAAGATTGATTACAATGCATTGGTGGAGGTGGTTGAAAATAAAGAAACAGTGTTTGGAAATGACTTGGTCTAGTTGGAAATAAATGAGATACCGAAAGGGTTGGTAGAGCTAGATAGCATGTTCAGTTACAATGACAGTCACTTACATCAGTAGTCTACCACCAAGTTAGAAAAATTGGAGGAGGTAAACCTGGGGACTGAATCATCCCCTAAGTTAGTATACATTAGGAAGAAATTACCCCCTCATGTTAGAACTAATCTTATTAATCTATTGAAAAGATATAAACATGTTTTTGCTTGGTCTTATGAAGACCTCAAGGCGTATAGACAAGACCTTTTTTAGCATGAAGTTCCTTTACTTCTAGATGCTAAGCCTTTCAGATAGAAGCAGAGACCTATTAATCCCCTGTTAGAAACTAAGATGCAGCAAGAGTTTACTAAGTTAAGTGAAGGGGGGATTATCAAACCTATAAGACATTCTTCATGGGTCTCCAATTTGGTCCTAGTAAGAAAGAAAAATTGGGACATTAGATTGTGTGTGGATTTTAGAAATTTGAATGTTGCTTCTTTAAAAGACAATTACTCTTCCCCCAATATGGAAGCTATGCTACAGAGAGTAACAGGTTGTGATCTTTTGTCCATGATGGATGGTTTTTCAGGATACAATCAAGTGTTAGTGAGAGAATCTGAACAGTTTACAACTGCTTTCACTACTCCATGGGGAACATATGTCTATGTAAGGATTCCGTTTGGGTTGAAAAATGTTGGAGCTACATTTCAAAGAGCCATGGATGTAGCCTTCAAAGAATTCATTAATATCATCATGGTGGTTTATCAAGATGATCTAACTTGCTTCTCCAAAAGGGCTGATGATCACTGTGGACATCTGGAAAAGGTATTCAGTAAGGTTTTGGAATTTGGTGTGTCACTAAATCCCAAGAAGTGTCATTTTGGG
Source organism: Cryptomeria japonica (assembly GCF_030272615.1). Classification (NCBI taxonomy): domain Eukaryota; kingdom Viridiplantae; phylum Streptophyta; class Pinopsida; order Cupressales; family Cupressaceae; genus Cryptomeria; species Cryptomeria japonica. The sequence goes on along the minus strand of NC_081409.1, from coordinate 269,991,086 downwards.
GTCACCGAAGGAAAATTATTGGGGCATATTGTCTCCAAGGAAGGGGTAAGAATTGACCCTGAAAGAATTGAAGAAATAAATAATATGCCTGGACCAAAAAATGTCAAAGGTATTCAATCTTTTTTGGGCAAGGTTAACTTTGTGAGAAGGTTCATTGCAAATTTTGCAGAGGTAGTGAAACCCATTGTCAAGTTGCTCAAGAAGGATACCAAGTTTTGTTGGGACCAAGAAGCCTCAAAGGCTTTTGATGAGATTAAAAAGGCCATTTAGGAAGCACCAGTGCTGAAATCTCTTGATTACAGTAAGCCCTTTTCTTTGTTCTCTTTTGCTTCATACCATACAATACCTGCAGTATTGTTACAAAAAGATGATGAGGGATATGAACATCCAATAGCCTTTTATAGCAAGTATTTGCAAGTAGTAGAATTGAAGTATGAAACCATGGAGAAATAGGCTTATGCTTTAGTTAAAGTTTTCAAGGCTTTCAGGCCATACCTTGTGAATGCAAAAATCACTGCTTATGTCCCACATGCTACAGTTAAGGATATTCTGTCCCAGTCTGAGGTTACAGGAAAAAGGTGCAGATGGATCAATAGAATCCAAGAATTTGACTTGGAAATAAAGATCACCAAATTGGTGAGAGGCCCAGGTCTGGCCAAGCTCATGACTGAATCTAATCTTCTGAATGTTGAGATAAACAATGTTGAAATCAAAAGTAATTCAGTCACTAGTATTGAAAGGCAACCTTGGTATTCAGAGATAGTCTAATTTTTAAAAGATGCTACATTTTTAGAAGGAATGACACATAATCAGAGAAGAACTCTAAAATTGAAGTCTCAAAAGTATGTTCTCATTCAAGGTGACTTGTTTTGGAGAAATAGAGATGGAAGGTTACTCATGTGTTTAGATGAATTCCAAGCAAAGCAAATGTTGATTGAAATGCATGATGGAATATGCAGAGGTCATTATTCTGCTAAGACAACTGCTGGGAAAATAGTCCAAGCTGGGTATTATTGGCCTACCCTATTCAAGGATGCTCATGAATATGTCAGGAGATGTGACCCATGCCAAAGGTTTTCATCCAAACTAAAATATGAAGGAGCTTTGCCCTTGAATCCAGTTACAGTGGAAGCACCTTTTGTCCAATGGGGGATAGACTTTATTGGTGAGATTGTTGAGAGATTAGGAAGAGGTCACAGATGGATCTTAGTAGCCACTAATTACTTTACTAAATGGATTGAAGCTATCCCCACTAGAAGAGCTACAAGTAAAATTGTTATTGATTTCTTGATGGATTGTATCATAACTAGATTTGGAGTTCCTAGGAAATTAGTAATGGACAATGCTATGAGTTTTAGGTCAGAAGAGTTTGTCAATTTTTGTACCAGTCATGGGATACTCATGTCTTACTCTTCACCCTATCATCCTCAAGAAAATGGGCAAGCTGAATCCAGCAATAAAAGCCTCTTGAATATTATCAAGAAAATCTTAGAAGAAAACAAGAGGTCATGGGATCAAAAGTTGAAACTAGGTTTATGGGAAGACAAAATCACTGTCAAGGAAGCCATTGGAATGTCACCATTTGAATTGGTATATGGTACACAAGCCAGAGTGCCTATAAACAATCTTCTTCCAGTGTATAGGTTCTTGCAAGCTGAGAACATGGATTTATCAAAGCCTATGGAGGACCGAATGATCCAGATGGTCGAAGTGGAAGAGATCAGAGCTCTAGCTCATAAGAGAAATCTGAAGATCCAAATGCAGTCCAAGTACCTTTTTGATAAAAGGACATCATTAAGGAAATTTCAAATTGATGATATTGTTCTTCAGTGGAATGCAAGAGGACAGGACAAGGGAAAGCACAAGAAATTTGAATCATTATGGATTGGCCCTTTTGTGGTCTGTGATCTAAATGGAAAGGATTCTTATTTTGTGAAAAATATGAATGATGAAGTATAGGAATTTTCAGTGCATGGACAATTCCTGAAACATTATTTCTCTTGAAGTCCATGCACAGCAGGTCCTTTGTTTGTATATAGTTTGTTTGTTTCCTGTTGTTTTTGTTTGGGTCTGTGTTTTGGTTTGTTTCTCCAGGGTTTCCTATGTTTCTTGTGTTGACCTTGCAATCAATCATCCCTAGTCAGAGCCACTATTATCACTGTTTAAGAATTGGGTTTTCTTTTCCCATAATTGGCTAGGTTTTTGAATTTTTGAGTCAAGTATGCTATTAACTGCTCCAAGTTTGTGTTAGGTCTTTAAGGGTTTAAGGTTTTAGTTTTAAAATCACTCAAATGTCTATTCAAAACCCTCTGGTTTATATTCCTGCGTTACTTTATCCACTTAAGTAATGGGTCTTGGGGTCGTATGAAGTGTCCCCCCTTGTCATTTACCTAGGAGGTTGTTAAATAATTGTTAAAAATCATGCCTTATGTCTTTTTCCTTCTAATGTTGTAGGGCCCAGTAAGTGTCACGCAACTTCCAGATGAATCTACAACTTTCACTATTTCGTTAGGCGAAGTTGCAGGTGTTTTAAGCTATGTGAAATAGCAAAAGGAAAAAGCATGTTCAGCTATGTGCATTTGGTTTGGTTTAACAAGAACTGATCTCGCTCAAGATCTAACGACTGGCGTTGATTCACAGCCAAAACTAGCGAGTGAATTACTTTTCACAAAATGGCAAAAAGGCTTGGCAGGACCCGGCGGTGAAGACTTTTCAAACAGCTAAAAGGTGATCAAGTTCAAGAGAAATTGATGGTTCACGTTGTTTCGTGGTTGATAGATACTCACGTGTTATGCCCTGCGAAGCAGCGAAAGGTTTTTTGGCCTGGGCAAAAGAGGTTTATAAGGAGCATAACAGATGCACAGGTTCCTGAAGATCTAACGGCTAGCGCAGTTTTGTAGGGGAGAGATGCTTGAAAGATAGCTTTCGTGAAACAGCGAAAAGACATGGCATTCTAGGCAAGCAGTCCAGTTGGTTGAGATGGCAAGTAGGATAATGATACGTGGCTGAAAATAAAAGTGGTTAGCGAATCGGATTTAAGGATTAAAAGGTGGGTCCAAGAAGATGAGTCATGCTACGAGATAAAAAGTGACCTGGTAGATACAGGTGGCAAGGATGAGGTGGATCCTGATGTTTTCTCAGTGATGTAGAAAGTTGACATGTCAGTTCAGGAATAATTAGACACCAGGTGGATAATGCTGAGTCTAAAAAACCCACGTCTGCTGGATTCAAGTGGGTTGTTAAGCATCCAACAAGTTTGATATAATCTAACGGTCCACGTGTGTTCGCGAAGGTAAGATGCTTGTGTTTTAAAGCCTGCAAAATGGCAAAAGGAAAAAGTGGGCCCGTAGAGAAGATAAAGCATAAAGGTAAAAAAAGATCAACTCTGTTTTGATCCAAGGGTTCTCATTGTTTTGTCGTTGCAAATTAACCAAGGATTAAGGCCTGCGAAATGGCGAAAGAGAAAGAGAGTTTCTTCCTAGCATGACGTGGAATGACAGTTGTTACTTCTTGTGAGGATTGATGGTGATGTGTCGATTGACACATAGTTTCAAAAGGTGATTCAAAGCTCGCCAAGGTGTAACCAATGGTTATATGGGAGATAAGACATGTGGTTGACTTGGAACTAAACTTGAAGAGTTCCCCAGGGCTAATGGCCAAGTGCCATGTGGCATTTGTTAACCGGTAAATAAGCCGGGTAAGTAATGAAGGTTTCGCTTAAAAGATGTTCATCTCAAGATTGATCCAACGCTCCTCGTTGTTTTGTGGCCTGAAGGTGTAAGCGGATTAACCTTTGTGAAATGGCAAAAAACTGTTAGCCGTCAAGGAGAGGCACGGTTAGTGAAAAAGTTGACAGTCCCAGTAGGAGTTAAAAGTCGGGCGGTTAGAGTTCCATCTAATGCTCGACATAGCTTCGCGAAAGGAAAGTGCTCGGCGGATAAAGCTTGCAAAATGGCAAAAAGAGGTAGGGCCTGATGCAAAGGTAGAGAGGTTAAGATAGTGTAAAGACCGATCAAGTTTCATCTGATCGGATGGTTGGCGTGATTTTGTTAAGCAAAAATGCTAGGACGTTATGCTCTGTGAAATGGCGAAAGAGCGAAAAGGAAAATACACAGGCATGTTGTGACCCGTTGGAGTGAAATTTTTGAATTCTTCTATGAATTCAATTCTGAAGGGACGGCCGAAGCATGCGATATCAATGTCATAGTTAAGAGCCCGATTACCGTATATGACTTCGCATCAATTGAATGAAGGTATCATTTTGAAGAGTAGTTACAGAGAAGCGGTTGCAGAGCTAATTTCTTCAGTTGCAAAGCTAATTTCTTCAAGCAAAAAACAAGTTCTCTTATACTCTTGTTTGGCAATTACTTAATAGTGTGTTTTAATTAAGGTCTTGATTTGTCATAGAACAGTTGGGGGTGATAGTTAAATTGCTTGCATAACTTGTAAGATGGAACCTAAACGAGAATTCTCAGGAAAGGTTAATTACCTGGAGAGGGCTATCTATGATGACTTCCTTGAACAGTTGACATTGTCAACTAATGTGGCTGCAAAGGTAAAAGAACTCATGCCAAGAGCTCCTCACCTAAAAATAGGAGAGGGATTATATGATAAGGGTAACTAGCTAAGAGACCCTTAGATTGGGTTGTCTAGATTGGGATTATTTAAGGTTGGATTTGGCATGAGAAACTCTCCAGCCCAATAGAACAATATCTAGGAGTTGGATGTAGGAAAATTAGTGGTCCCTAGAGTATTCATGGATGTGGATCTCCTAGCTTAGATTGCACACAATTATGACCCAATTACAAGAAGTGTCAAGGATATAAGTGGGAAAACCCTCATTGAAATAAATAATGAGCAGTTCAAAAATGATTTTGGGCTTATTGAATTTACCAATTTTCTAGAGCCTATTAATTTTAAATCACTAGCTCAGGCTTACAGTGTGCAGAGGAACCACCTTAGAAATGGGCCTCTTAAAGAATTCATTGTGAAGATAGGCGGGTTAACAGTTGTAGGACCTAACACTGAGGAGCCTTTTTCTTTAAATTTGTTTACCCTTAGGGCCAAAGGAATATATTGGTCACTCTGCCAAACTCTAGGAGAAGATGCCAAGGCAAATATGCCAACTTGTTACATGTTAATGATGGCTCAAATTTTGAACCCCTCTTTGGTAGTGACTTTTGATTATGCTTCCTTTATCACTGATGCTATCCATGAAGGATTCATAGGAATAAATAATGGGAAAGTGGAAAGGCCTTTTGGGTGGTACTCCCTACTCATGCATTTTTTTTTATTCAAGGGTGGTGACTATTTTGCAAGTGGGATGTATATTGTGAAAGAAAAAGATGGAAAGAAGATGCCAGTGCAGTTATGGAGTACAGTGTTGTCATGGGATAGAGAAGATGCAGGCTTCTTAAAGTTTGATAAATGTTTTGAATCTAAGATTAGGACTCTTATCTGTTCAGAGAATCCAAGAGTCCCTAAGGTTCTTTTGGAATTCATTAGGCCAAAAGAGTTTGCTGAGAATGTTAAGATTGTCAACAATTGGGGTGATATTTACTTATACCCTGTCTCCACAGTTTTTAGAGTATATGGCTTGAGAGGCACTCCATTTTTGTTACCTTATCAGGTCCCTCTTAAAGTGGGAATTGTAGAGATCCTTAGGCAGAGTTAACAGGTAGAGGTAAAGGAACCATTTTCCCTATAGTTACCATAGCACACCAATTTGTGATAATTAAAGGAGGTTGGGAGTGTTTTGAAGATTTCCTTCAACCGTATCATTTATCAACTGCAATATCTCGATGTGCTGACCCTGAAGACTTCTTAAACGGCTTGTTCAGAAAGAGGGAAATATGCAGAGGAAGACCCCACCAATTCCAGTTTCCTGAAGACCTCATTAGGAATGAGTTTGATTTAGATGAGAAAGAGCTGAGGAAGGAAAAGTGGGTTGCCTACAAAAAGGCTTTAGACTTTGTACACCAATTGGACATTAGCTATGACCCTTTGTCTAGCTTTCACCCTTTTGAAGAGAAGATAAAGTTCTTAATTCTTTGCTTCGAAGATGTGATGCAAACATTGAAAGAAAAGAGGGAGGTTGTAATTAAGAACAACCCTAAGAAAGCAAGACTAGTTCTAAATAGGTCTGCATCTGCCAGAGCAATCCCTCCTTGTGATTACATGTTGCACAAGAAGTCCAACTACAGTGTGTTGATGCCAACAATAGGGGAGCCCTCTACCTCAAAAGTGAAGAGGAAGATACAGGATGTCATTGACATTCAAGATAGCCCAAAGAGACAAAGAGTGGGAAAAGAAGTACAATCTGATGAACATTTGTACTCCCCATCTCAATCCCCTATTCCTATAGGAGATGAACAAGAAGCAGCTGAGCAACTTTTATAGTTAGGCGGTCTTGGAGAGATAGCCTACACATATGATGAAGTGGAGGAGGGAATGTCAGAAGAGCCCCTTACTGCGAAAATGAACATCATTGCTAATGAGTTCAAAGGCCCAGAGTGGGACCCTAAGATCAAGCAAGCCAGTGAAGATTTGTTGGCTGATAATAACTTTGTCACATCAAGAGCTTTCATGCAGTTTGTGTGGAAGCAAAAAATTGATAAATTTAATGCTAGGTGTGAAAAGAGGAAAGGGGAGCAGCCCCACAGAGATCCAGCTGTGGTAGAGGAAGAGATAAAGCAAGTAATGGCTGATGAGTTTAAGACCATCACTCCTACGTAGGGAAGAGACATGGCATCATAGGCTGGCGTACTCATTCTCCCCGAATGGGACATAGTAGATGCCTTCGTTTTAGAGGCAGTAAGAAAAGAAACTAAACCTATGGAGGGAGTCACTTTTAGCAAAGATAATGTCGCACTGGTCATGTGGTCTCTTAAGAGAGATCAAAATAAGAAAAATAAGGACACCCCAAGGTCAAGTTACCTTAGAGGAATGATAGTGAAAAGAGTGCAGAGCACTGGGGTAGTGGAAGCTGCTAGCACTGTGCTAGAAACTGCAAAGTTTAGTGTTGCAGTAGTAGAAAGGGAGACTAAGGAAAAGGCAGATCTCCAAGTTAAGTTGGAGATATTTCTAAAAGCTTACAAAAATGCTAAGGAAGAGGTAAGAGGTAAAGATAGCATCATCACCAAGCTACAAAGCCAGTTGGTAGGACAATACCATCAAGGTGAGTCCTCAACATTGATGATCTCCTCTTCTCCTACAAGACCTCCACCTACCAACCCCATTATTGAGTTCCCACCATCTGCAGCACCTTCTAGTTCTCAGTTGATCGAGATCACTCCCCATGAGTTGGAGAATTTAAAACAGGCTCAAGCCTTATATGCAAAGAAATATGAAGAGAGGATAAAGGCTACAATTTTAAGTTTTGCTTACACTATAGGGTCCTCACTAATGTACAATAACATGACTAAGATCTTGGAAATATGGAATGAGTTAAATGGGGACAAGGCTGTATTAATGCCTATTTTTGATAAATGGAGACCCAGAGAGCAGGATATAGAACTGATTTGTGTATCCTATGATGAGGCAGGGGCTAACCCCATTATTAAATCCACCCATGATATAACAAAGGATTTAATAAAGTTGGCAGAAGGGGTGGATAATGCAGATAGAAAGATCAATTTGTACAAGAAAGAGTACACTGATCAAGTTTTTGAGTTACTCCCAGGAGGTTTTGTTAGCCCAACCCAACTAAAGGACAAACAAATTTGGCTTAAGGAATTGGAAGCCAAATTGTCATGAAGAATAAAAGGAATTGTTAAATCAAAGGATGCCTCCATATTTTGTTAAAACAATTGAAGAGATTGAGAAAATCAAATCTCATTATGGTTTCTTGAATTCAGGGGTCAATAAAATGAGGAATTCTTGGAAAAGATTAGCCAAGACAAAAGCAAAAGTAATTAACTTCTCATGGCCCACTGATGAGGTGTATCAGGAATGGACAAGAAAATATGCAGTGCTTGATGTGGAGCAGCTAGAAAATGTTGCAACAGAACAACAAGAGGAAGAAGCCACGGATATTGAAAGAGACTTGTAACAGCATTTGTAAAAGGTTTTGTAACTTCTTCTTGAGATGTAATGATTGTAACAAACTCTCCTAGGAAATTCGGAAGCTTTGTATGCATCCATATTGTTATAAATGGATACCAGGACTAGTAAAAATTGATCACAAAGAATTGTAAGAAAACGCTGAAGAAATTTATCTAGGCTTTTCCAAGTTTTAATGGATAATATTCGAAGGTTTTTGTAATACTTTTTTGAAGAAAATATCAATATACAGACCATTGGTTTTGAGTTTAAACTTTGTGTTGTCTTCAAATATGTTTGCAAGTGTTTACTGTTTCATTCTGAATAATCTAAGGTTATTTCGTTTGAATAGGGGTTGTAAGGCAACTTTCAGTAGATATGTTTCTTATCTTTTCTCTTCAAGAGGGGAATTAAATATGCAGGAATCATTTCTACCAGTAAATTCTTTGTGGGATACTTTGAATCTTGATGAGCGTAGTTTAATTTGGTATGAATAAATTCTTATGTGTGTTAGGCATATATAGGGATCTGCAGAAGCCAAACTAATGGGATATGTGGAGATATTTGATTGTGGGAGTATTGTTTGAACTTAGATGACTCTCTGACCTTGGATAAGGCACTGGTATAGATCAAGGTTGTCTATTACATATTTTGTAGGTCAATACTGAACATGAGTACAATTTTCATTCCTTTGTTTCAGTTAGTTTTAAGGTGATTAGATCCACTGGTTTTTTGGACTGGTTTGTTGTGGATTTATCTTTTAAAAGTGTGAATTTAGTTCACAAAGGTAGACCCGCCTGGACTTTGAATAAGTCCGAAGTGTAGAAGGTTAATCAAACCCTATCATATGTTGTCCTGGAAGTTTCCTTCTCTTTAATATCTCTTCTACATACAGAGTTATCATGTCATTATAAGTATGTTAAAGTGAATCAGATTTTGAGAACAACAAATTCCACTAAATGGCCAACAATCTCCCCTAGTGCAGGAGCACCTAGTGAAGCTCATGGAGCACTTCATTAAATTTCGGTTTGAAATGGCCTATGTTGGTCTCCATTGAATAATGGAATTTTTGTATGTCCAAAGGGTGTTTTTAGTGTGTTTAAGTGTCCTTTGTGTCTTAGTTTTGTTGTTTGTTGAGTTTTTGGTCTATTTTTGACATTTTATGCTTCGTAAGCCTGGAATGGGCAAAATGTGGAAAAATGGTCAAAACACCTTATAAAGCCTTGTTAAGAATTGAAATATGTTTGTGTGGTTATATTAAACCATTTCACATGGTGGAGTTAATTCTATTTGGCTCACAAGTCAAAAATGCTCATTGTACTAAAAATTGTCAAAGTTGTCAAGCAACATTTTGACAATTTTTGGAGAATTTGTAAAAATAAGGCAAAAAGGTGGTTATTGGTCCATACCTTGGCATGATTTGGGTGGTTAGTGTCTATTTAAATCCTCACACAACTTTTTATGAGGTTGGCATTCAAAGAAAAGAATATTTCAATACAAAAACTCAAGTTTTTATCATTTTTCTTACACTTTTTTGCTCCAAATGGTATAGCAGTCCATACTTCCTGAGCATTTGGCTGTACTATTTTAATTTGGTTATTTGTGCCATGTTGTGTTAAATATTTCTCACCTTTGTTTGTGTGCTAGTGTGGATTTTTAGCATTGTAGCAAAATTATTTTGTTTTTGCCCTGTTCTTGGTTGAGTAAGGGTTTGGCTTCAATAATGGAAGCAACTTGATTTTATTTGGTTTTTTCTCCATGGCCTCTAAGAGTCAAGTTTTTGTACATATAATTCTTGTACATATAAGTTTTTATTTATTTTCAATGGCAAAGAAAGTGGTTTTTGTTGCTAACTAGGCGAGCTCCCATAGCCTGGCTAGTGAACTTTCATGGTGAAAACAAAGTTGCTCTACAAACCCACACCAAGTGAACCTTATTTTGGTTTCCCAAGGTGGAATGAAGTTTTATCAGAGCTTTTAATCCATATGGAAGAGTTTTCCAATGAATAATTAGTTGAGAAATGCATTTTGAGCAGCCAAAGTATTGAAAAACAATGGTTTTTTAGCACTTTTCCTCTTGAAACTTGGTTGCACATCAAGTGTTTGTCTTTATGCTTATAGGGAAGGAATTTTGAAGGCTTCATAATGATGGTATAGACCTTCTCAAAATATTTGGTGGTCTGAATTAGAGTTTGGAATGGTGATAAGGTGTTTGAAGACTTAAAACCCTTGAAAACCCTTGTTTTTAGGCACATTTATAGGACAGCAGTTGTACGGTCCTGTTAGTCCTCCTCATAGTACAAATTTGAAATATCTCCATAAATTGTATCCATAAATGAAAAGGTTTCATGAGTATTTTTGGTATTTTGTGGAGTTATAATCATTTTAGCAGTTTTGGAGGGCTAATTGGGGCTCTTTTCTTGTAGCCCTATTTTGAGCTTTTCCTCAAATCGGGTAAGAAGACAAATTGAAAGACCATAAAACCAAGCTGAATAAAGCCTAAGAGGATGTTATCCAATGTCCTAAACCTCTTGCAACTCTTGGTGAGTGATCTTAGTGTTTGGAGCTAAGAAGCTAAGTTTCATTTTTGTGAGACTTGAGAGCAAGTTTGAGTGAAAACAAGAATTGACATGGTAGGAAGATCTTAGGGTTGATATGAAGCTTAGAGAAGGAAATACATCAAATAAACAGTACCTAAACAAGTGACAAAACCTTCAACAATTACCTTTGAGGGAACTTGGAAGCCAAATTGATTACAAACACACAAATTGAGTCAATTCTTGAGTATCTCCCTATCATAGTGGTATCAGAGCAAGAAGTAAGTCTTGGGTAGAAGTGAGTAGTTTCAAGATGGTGACCAATGCTTAGTTAGCCAAGAAGGTAGAATACCAAGAAGAGGAAAATAGAGCACTAAGGGAGAGATTGGAGTAGCTAGAGATAAAACTAGTTTCAGTAAAGGTCAGGACTCGAGAAGTGAGTGATAAGGTGGATGATAAGGGCAAATTGGTAGCAATAGAAGATGAGATCCCTATACCTAACTTTGTTCTTGAACAAGAACCTTTCTTTAAGGATTTGAAAGAATTGAGTGGCAAAACCTTAGAAAGTGTAGCCCTTTTTAGTGGCAAGATGGATCCAAATTCAGTCATGGAGTGGATTGAAGGCCTGGAGAATCACTTTGAATGTGATGGGGTGACAGAGGCCCAAAAGGTGAAGATAGCTAAGTCCAAGTTGAGAGGGGTTGCCTTAACATGGTGGAAGTTCATTCAAGCTGAGAGAGAAAAGGATGGGAAACAACCTATAGCAACCTGGAAAGTAATTGTGTCTAAGGTCAAGGAAACCTACATACCAAATGATTATGAAATCCAATTACATAAGAAGAGGCAGAATTTGAGGCAAAGGGAGTTAGATGTGAGCAGCTATACAGAGGAGTTTCAAAGACTCTATTTGAGGTCAAAGGTTGTGGAAGATAAGAAAATAAAAGTTGCAAGATATCTCAATGGCTTGAAATGGAATATACAAGAAGAGTTGAGTTTGTTGTGTCCCAATACAGTGCAGAAGTGCTACCAACTGGCACTCAAAGTGGAAGAGAAAAGTAGGAAGAAGCAAGAACAAAGCAAAAAAGGAAGAGGTAGGGGAAGAGATGGTAGAGGCCATAGAGGCAATTTTGGTGGAATAGGAGTTGATCAAAGTTCCCAAGGAGAGTCCAAACTTATAGAACAAAGTGGGGATTCTAATAGAAAGAGCAACTATAAAGGAAGGGGATCTAGCAACCCAGGAAGAGGTAGATCTAGTGTACCAAGAAGAGGGTCCTAGTTCTCCATCATGAAGTGTTACAATTTCCAAAAGTTGGGTCATCCCGCCAATAGATGCCCTGAGAAATCTTCTTCATCTCAAGGAGGTGAAAGAAGAGTGACATATGTGCAAGAAGATGTAGCAAGCGGTAAGACACAAGAAGTGAGTTTAGCTTCAGAAGATGGGGAAATTTTAATGATGAGAAGAGTCTTGCTTAAGGAGCCAAACAAAGAGGAACCAACTCAAAGAAGATCTTTATTCAGAATCAAGTGCAAGATCATGGGTAAGGTTTGCAAAGTGGTGATAGATTCAGGGTCTATAGACAATATTGTGTCAGAGGAAGCAGCAAAAAAAACTCAAATTGGAGAGAGTTCCACATAGTAGTCCATATAAAGTCACTTGGCTCAACAAGAAGAAGCATGTGGTGGTGAATGAGAAAGCTTGGGTTGAGTTCACAATAGGGGGTTATAAGGATAAAATCCTATGTGATATACTCCCAATGGATGCTTGCCACCTACTTCTGGGTAGGCCATGGCAATTTGATAGAAAAGCCATTCATAATGGTGAGAAAAACTCTTATTCTTTTCAAAAAGATGGAGACATATAAAATTCAGTCCTTAAATGATGAAGGAGAGGGCAGCAAGTCCAAACACCCAAACACCTTGTTGGTGAGTGAAAAAGAGTTCATAAACACTCTTGAAGAGGGTGAAGGAGTGGGATTTGTTCTCATAGTGAAACCAAAGGAAGAAAAGAAAGAAATGAAGGTTCAAATACCTCATGAAGTGCAGAAAATACTAGACAACTTTAAAGAAATCATAAGTGATGGAGCAACAACAACCCTACCACCTACTAGAGCCACAAGCCATCAAATTGACTTCATTCTAGGAGCCTCATTACCCAACAAAGCAGCCTATAAGATGACCCCATAACAGAATAAAGAAGTGGCTAGACAAATACAAGAGTTGTTAGATCAAGATTTGATAAGGAAGAGCATAAGTCCTTGTGTCATACCTACAATGTTAGCACCAAATAAAGGAGGAACATGGAGGCTATGCATAGATTCAAGAGATATTAACATAATCACTGTCAGATATAGATTCCCTATCCCAAGGAATGAAGAATTGATGGATTGCTTGGGAGGTGCAAAGTTTTTCACAAAGATTGATCGCCAGAGTGGTTACCACCAGATTAGGATAAAGGAAGGTGATGAGTGGAAAACAACCTTCAAAACTAATGAAGGACTTTATGAGTGGCTTGTTATGCCATTTGGTCTCACTAATTCTCCTAGTACATTCATGAGACTCATGAATGAAGTTCTTAAAGATTGTATTGGTAAATTTGTTGTTGTATATTTAGATGATATCTTGATTTTCAGCAGAATGAAAGATGAACATCTAAAGCATCTTAAATTTGTATTGCAACAATTGTATGATGAGAAACTAACAATAAACTTGGAGAAGTGTGAATTTATGAAGCAAGATCCTGTCTATCTTGGTTTTGTAGTTTCAGGTGGAGACTTGAAAATGGACACATCAAAGGTGGAAGCCATCACCAATTGGCCAACACCAAAAACAGCAAGTGAAGTGCGAAGCTTTCATGGTTTGGCACAGTTCTACAGAAAGTTTATAAGGGGATTCAGTGAGATTTGTGCACCTATGCTAGATACTATTAAAGGTGGAGTCAAGACAAAGTTTCAATGGACCAAAGAAGCTAATAAGGGGTTTAAACTCTTGAAAAAAAGGGTAGCTACATAATTTGTACTCATTCTTCCTAGTTTTGATAAGTTGTTCGCTATTGAATGTGATGCAAGTAACATAGCAGTTGGTGCTATTTTGAGTCAAGATAGTAGACCGATAGATTTCTTTAGTGAAAAGCTCAATGATGCAAAAAAGAAGTATTCATCCTATGATCTTGAATTGTATGCTCTTTTCCAAGCTCTTTGAAAATGGAGGCACTATTTACTGCCCAAAGAGTTTGTTGTTTACACAGATATTCAAGCTCTTAGTTTTTTTAATTCACAAGATAAGTTGAGTCATAGACATGTTAAATGGGTTGAGTACTTGCAATCATATACATTTTCCATTAAGCATAAAATGGGACAATGTAATAAAGTAGAAGATGCTTTGAGTAGAAGGCTACTAACAGTGCAAGAAGTGCAGATTCAGAGTATTTTAGTTGATTGCTTCAAGGTTTTGTATCCAAATGATGAATATTTTGCAGCCATTTACAAACATTTGGCAAGAATTCCAAAACCATTTTCATAGTGAATATGTTGACTTTACCTTGCAAAATGGTTGGTTGTTTAGAGATGGACAATTGTGTGTTCCCAAAGGCTCAATGAGGGAAAATTTGATCCAAGAGAAGCACAATGGGTGTTTGAGTGGTCATTTTGGTCTAAAAAAGACATTGGAACTTGTGCAACGTTTCTACTATTGGCCAAGAATGCAAAGGAATATCAGGAGGTATGTTGAGTAGTGTATGGTTTACCAAAAGGCAAAAGGCACATCTACCAATGTTGGCCTTTATCAACCATTACCCATTCCTACAAGGCCATGGGAGTGTGTGAGTATGGATTGTATGGTTGGTTTATTCAAAACAAAGCTTGGTTTTGATAGAATTTTTGTTTTTGTTGATAGATTCAGTAAAATGGCACATTTTGTTCCTTGCAAAACTATTCATGATGCTAGTCATATTGCACATTTGTTTTTCAAAGAGGTTATTTGAATCCATGGTTTTCCTATTAGTATTGTTTCAGATAGAGATGTCAAATTCCTTGGACATTTTTGGAAAACTCTTTGGAAAATATTGGGTACTAACTTGTCTTTTGGTTCAGCCTATCATCCCCAAACTGATGGCCAAACAGAGGTGGTCAATAGGAAACTTGGTAACCTCTTAAGGTGTTTGACAAAAGAGTATGGACAGAGTTGGGATCAGATTCTTCACCAAGCAGAGTTTGCCTACAATGACAGTGTTAACAAGTCTACTGGTAAGAGTCCTTTTGAGATAGTGTATGGTATGCACCCAAGGGGTGTTATGGAGTTGAGAAACCTTGGTAATGTATAGCAAAGAAGTCATCAAGCTGATGATGTAGCTTAGTCTATGAAGGAGGTTCATGATCAAGTAAAGCAAGCTCTCCAAGATGCCTCATCGAAGGTCAAAGCTAGAGTTGATGCAACAAGGAAAGATGTACAATTTTCAGTTGGTGACTTTGTGATGGTGCACTTGAATAATTCCAGACTTCAAAAAGGAATTCCCAGCAAACTCTAAATGAGGAGGATAGGTCCTTGTAAGGTTTTGGCTTAGTATGGATCTAATGCTTATAAGATTGATTTGCCTAATGATGTTGCATTGTCTCCTATCTTCAATATTGCAGATTTGGTTGCATACAAAGGGAAGCTTCCCAAGGAGGATGAGAGAGTTTCATAAGATCACCAATCACTTTCAGACCTGCCTCTTCCTTCTACACCCATGCCTCAAGCTAAACTTTTTTTGGATTCTAGGATTCTCAAAAAGACTTAGCACCAAGTCTATATGGAGCATTTGATCAAGTGGAGGAACAAACCAGACTCTGAGGCTACTTGGGTACCTGAATCAGACTTTCTTCAGTCTAGAATTGATCCCTCATTGGTTCCAAACTAAGTCACTTGACTTCTTTGTCTTTGGGGGAGTATGGTGCAGGAGCACCTAGTGAAGCTCATGGAGGACTTCATCAAATTTTGGTTTGAAAGGGCCTATGTTGGTCTCAATTGAACAATGGAATTTTTTTATGTCCAAAGGGTATGTTTAGTGTGTTTAATTTTCCTTTGTGTCTTAGTTTTATTGTTTGTTGAGTTTTTGGTCTATTTTTGACATTTATGGTTTGTAAGCTTGGAATGGGCAAAATGTGGAAAAATGGTCAAAACCCCTTATAAAGCCTTGTTAGGAATTGAAATATGTCTGTGTGATTATATTAAACCATTTCAAATGGTGGAGTTAATTCTATTTGGCTCACAAGTAAAAAATGCTCATTGTACTAAAAATTGTCAAAGTTGTCAAGCAACATTTTGACAATTTTTGGAAAATTTGTAAAAAGAAGGGAAAAGGTGGTTATTGGTCCATACCTGGGCATGTTTTGGGTGGTGATTTTATATTTAAATCCTCACACAACTTTTTATTAGGTTGGCATTCGAAGAAAAGAATATTTCAATACAAAAACTCAAGATTTTATCATTTTTCTTACACTTTTTTGCTCCAAATGGTATGGCACTCCATACTTCCTGAGCATTTCGTTGTACTATTTTCATTTGGGAAGTTGTGACATGTTGTGTTAAATATTTCTCACTTGGGTTTGTGTGCTGGTGTGGAGTTTTAGCATTGTAGCAAAATTATTTTGTTTTTGCCCTGTTCTCGGTTGAGTAAGGGTTTGGCTTCAGTAATGGAAGCAACTTGATTTTCTTTGGCTCTTTCTCCATGGCCTCTAAGAGTAAATTTTTTTTACATATCCTTCTTGTACATATAATTTTTATTTTTATTTTCAATGGCAAAGAAAGTGGTTTTTGTTGCTAACTAGGCGAGCTCCCATAGCCTGGCTAGTGAACTTTCACGGTGAAAACAAAGTTGCTCTACAAACCCACACCAAGTGAACCTTATTTTGGTTTCCCAAGGTGGAATAAATTTTTAGTAGAGATTTTAAGCCATATGGAAGAGTGTTCCAATGAATAATTAGTTGAGAAATGCATTTTGAGCAGCCAAAGTATTGAAAAACAATGGTTTTTTAGCACTTTTCCTCTTGAAACTTGGTTGCACATCAAGTGTTTGTCTTTATGCTTTAAGGGAAGGAATTTTTAAGGCTTCATAATGATGGTATAGACCTTCTCAAAATATTTGGTGGTCTGAAGAAGAGTTTGGAATGGTGATGAGGTGTTTGAAGACTTAAAACCCTTGAAAACCCTTGTTTTTTAGGCACATTTATAGGACAGCAGTTGTATAGTCCTTCCAGACCTCCTCATAGAAAAAATTTGAAATATCTCCATAAAGGGTATCCTTAAATGGAAAGGTTTCATGAGGTGTTTTGGCAGTTTGTGGAGTTATAAGCATTTTAGCAGTTTTGGAGGGCTAATTGGGGCTCTTTCCTTGTAGCCCTGTTTTGAGCTTTTCCTCAAATCGGGTGAGAAGAAAAATTGAAAGACCATCAAACCAAGTTGAATAAATCCTAAGAGGAAGTTAGACAATTTCCTAAACCTTCTACAACTTTTGGTGAGTGATCTTAGTTTTTGGAGCTAAGAAGCTAAGTTTCATTTTTGTGAGACTTGAGAGCAAGTTTGAGTGAAAACAAGAATTGACAAGGTGGGAAGATCTTAGGGTTGATATGAAGCTGAGAGTAGGAAAGACATAAAATAAACATTACCTAAATAAGTGACAAAACCTTCAACAATTACTTTTGAGGGAACTTGCAAGCCAAATTGATTGCAAACACACAAATTGAGCCAATTCTTGAGTATCTCCCTATCATCCCCCTTTGGCATTGATGGCAACAATAGATGTGAAAAAAATATAAGTACCAAGAAATTCCAAACAAGTCTCCCCCTATGGAAGATAGACAACAAACTCCCACATATAGCTCTAAGTATCACTCCCCTTTTCACTTTCTTTTTCACACCAATATCACTCCCCCTTTGACATCAATGCCATAAATCTGATAGAAATATCAAAGAAAAAACATAAGTCTCTTAATCACAAAGCTGACCACTCCCCCTGAGCAGTAGCATCTCACATCAGTGTCTAAATCAATAGTATCTCTGATAGTGCATGCCAGACTGATGTCAAACCGCATCAATCAAGTCTCTACCGGAGGGGCATAAACTCCCAATTTGTCTCTCAAGTACTCAAATGATTCCTTGGACAAAGGTTTAGTGAAAATATTTGCAATCTTCTCTTTAGTGTTCACATAAACCAGTCTAACTTCATTTTCTTCCACCTTCGCCTTCAAAAAGTTATACTTGATAGATATGTGCTTTGTTTTAGAATGAAATATCAGATTCTTTGATATATCAATAGCAATAGAGTTATCACAGTTAATAACTACTGGTGCATCACAATCCATCTTTATATCCTTCAACATTTTCTTCATCCATAAAAAATGTGTATAGTTAGTAGTAGCAGAAACATACTTAGTTTCAGTAGTAGATAAAGAAGTACATGATTGTTTCTTGCTAATCCATGAAACCAACATCTTTCCAAGAAACAAAGATCCACCGGAAGTACTTTTCCGGTCATCAACATCTCCAGCCCAATCAACATTTGCATATGCACATAAAGTAAATTTATCATCCTTAGGGTACCAAAAACCATATTCTGATGTGCCTTGCAAGTATCTAAAAATCCTTTTCACTGCCATCTCATGACTTTCTCTAGGATCACTTTGAAATATTGAAACAATAAAAACAAGATTCATAATGTCAGGCCTAGTCTGAGTTAAATAAAGCATACCTCCAATCATATATTTGTATCTTGTAGGATTTACCGATGCAGAAACATCTTTTCTTGTCAATTTCTCACTTGTAACCATAGGAGTACTTACCGGTTTAGAGTCTCCCATACCAAATTTCTTCAACAATTCCTTAGCATATTTAGTTTGATAGATGAAAATACCTTTGTCATTCTCAGTAATCTGCAAACCTAAGAAAAATTAATCTCACCAATCATAGACATCTCAAATTCTTTCTCCATATTCTTAGAAAATTCTATGCATAACTTATCAACACCTCCAAAAATAATGTCATCAATGAATAATTCAATAATCAGTGTATCATAATTAGTGATTTTATAATATAAGTTATTGTCAGCATTTCCCTTAGTAAAACCAAGCTTCAAAAGATATTTATCCAACCTTGCATACCAAGCTCTAGGTGCTTGTTTCAGTCCATAAAAAGTTTTCCTTAACCTAAAAACAATATATGTATCATCTGATAGTGAAAAACCATTAGGTTGCTCAGTATTAACTTTCTCATCAAGATCCCCATTCAGAAATGCACATTTTACATCCATCTGATAAACCTTGTAGTTTTTATAATCAGCATAGGTAAGAAATAATCTTATAGCTTCAATCCTAGCTACAGGTGCAAAAGTCTCTCCATAATCAATTCCTTCCTTCTGAGAATATCCTTTGCAAACCAATCTAGCCTTATTCCTTATAACTTGACCATCCTCATTCAATTTATTCCTAAAAAACCCATTTAGTTCCAATAACATTCTTATTTTTAGGCCGGAGAACCAAGGTCCATGTGTTATTTTTCTCAATCTGATCTAATTCTTCTCCCATAGATTTCAACCAATGTTCATCTTTACATGCCTCAATTATTGATACCAATTCAACTTGTGAAATTAAACATACCTCATTAGTTGTCAGTATTCTTCTTGTCATCACTATATTGCTCTTATCCCTAATGATTTCATCTTCTGAATGATTCAATCTCACATACCTAGGAGTCTTCTGACTTTCTATTCCTCTTCCCTGTTCTTCTATTATTGTAGAATTCTCGGATGTGTCCAGAGTACGTGGTTCAACTCTTTGGTCCGGTAAAGGTTCTATTGGTTCAGATATAATCATTTCCACTACCGGTTCCTTCTCATAAACTCTTATTTGACTTCTGTTTAGCTCATCTACTTTGACATTAGTGATATTTTTTATACTTAATGATAAGTACAGATGCCAAGATAATAAAATGAGAAGGGGGGGTGAATCATACAAACTTAATCTTCCATAAAAACAATAGATTCAACCTCGGTAACATATACTTCAGCAATATAACCAAAACTGCTAAACATGCAAACTCAAAAGCATATAAACATCATAACATTCATAACACCAGATTTAACGTGGAAACCCAAATAGGGAAAAACCACTGTGGGATTTTGGACCCACAAAGAAATATACTCTTCTAGAGTATGCTTGGTTAAAAGCAAATCCTGTTAAAGATTACAAATTGCTAAAGGATTTCAAACACTCAATCAGAATGTCACCTTGCTAGAGGGTTTTACAAATAAGACTATTAAGTCCACTTAGATAAGAGATTTTTTGTCACTTCACAAAATAACAGTAATAAAAATCTATCTGCAACTTCACATCTAAAATGCTAAAGCAGATTCTTATTTGCTCAATACAATAGGACTAATCTTGTCCATTTGCTGGGCTCTATACTTTGTTATTCAAATAGATCTTCAAGCTTATGTGCTCGGTAATCACTATGTAGCATCCCTGTGCATACACTTGCCTGCATGCATTATTTATCACTAGTTCCTTATTTATAAACAATTCGCCAACCGATTAATCTCCTTGATCACATTTCCCATGATCAATCATAGCCGTCAGATCTTTAAACTTTGACTAGGTTTAATGTATCCTTCGATCTGAAAATGTTTTACCCTACCTTGGAACTTGCATACATTTCTTGGAACTTGTGCTAGGGTATTGCGGCTCAATGAGCTATAGATCTTCCTGGTGATTTTCCTTTGCCATAGATTCTTTAACAAACTTCATGCACGACATACCAATCATTTAATCATAGCCAGTCATCAGCTTCCTTCATTAAATAATGCTTTTAATCATTCAATGCATTCTATTACTATTCGGTAGCAACTCGGTTTATACTAAACTTCACTCGGTAGACATTCTATCTTCATTAATCGATAGCGATAACCTTAGGGTTTACCGACTAGGTTCTTTGCTCGGTAACATAGTATAGTATTAACCTTACAATCAATAACATATGTATGATATCAAAACAATCTAAACATCATGATCTCATCATTGTCTAACTCGGTAATAGTTGCCCATTGAATAGCTTATTCCTCCCCTTATTCATCACATTCTTTCTGTGTCTTTTACCGACATCTTTGTCCTCATCAAATCATACTTCTTAAGATATGGAAACATCATATTGAATTAGAAAATCAATTTCTTGACATCAATGACAAAATAATAATATTAAGATAGTAAACATCCTTAATCAGTTATATCCATAATCATCAACAACCTTCTCAATATCCTTATGCCAACAATCTCCCCCTTTGGCATTGATGGCAAAACCAATTGATTTGACCTAATTGATTCGGATTGCTATGAGATTCTGAAATGCTGAAATGCTCTCCCCCTATCATCAGTCTTCTCCCCCATACATTAGTATCCACTTCTTTTCTCCAGTCTTCTCCCCCTTTGATAACAATGCCAAAAAGTAAAGAACTAAAACATAATTTCTTCCTGTATGAAGTGTTTTCCTATTGTTATGTGTCAACTTAGTCTCGGTCAGAGCATTTTGTCTTCAATTCTTGTTCCCTGTATTGTTTCCTGCACACCTTTAGAAAACATCCTAAAGTGTGTAAATCAGCATCAACTCCTAAAAGATATTCTGTAGAGTCATCGAATTGATGCTTTCACCGAACTTGGTCAGTGAGTAGAAGATAGAGGTAGGACCCCTAACTTACTTCTGAGATACTTAAAAGTGTCCCTTGATAGTGGCTTGGTGAAGATATCTTCTATTTGTTCCTTTGTGCTAACATACTCCAACACCACTTTCTTCTCTTGAGCTTCTTCTCTAAGATAATGATATTTGATAGGGATGTGCTTTATCTTAGAGTGCATAACTGGATTCTTTGAAATGTTAATGGCACTAGTATTGTCACAAAATATAGTTACTAGCTCAGTAACTTTCTCATTGATACCTTCCAATAGTTGTTTGATCCATGCTATGTTGGTACAATTCAATTTTGCAGCAACGTATTCAGCTTCTATTGTTGACTGTGAAACACATCCTTGTTTCTTACTAAGCCAACTTACTAGTCTTTCTCCTAAAAAGAAAGCTCCTCCACTTGTGCTTTTCCTGTCATCAATGTTGCATGCCCAATCAGCATCAGTATAAACTTTTAAATCAATATCATTTCATTTCTAATATACTAAGCTATAATCCTCAGTGCATGTCAAGTATCTTAAAATTCTCTTGATTGTTGTCATGTGTGTTGCCTTAGGATCTGCAGAGAATCTTGCAACTATACCTAGTGCATGTGTTATATCTGGCCTGTTGTGAACAACATATTGCAACTTTCCAATCATGGATCAGTAAAGTGTCTCATTAACAGATGCAGATTCACCAATATGAAAAGAACTAAATGTAGATTCAACTTTATTTACTGATGACCCACTATTATCAAAGTTACTTAACTCAAATACATGTAGCTTACCAATAGTAGCATCTAAAGAAACTGGCATATTGGGTACAGACCTTAATTCATTGATTGTAGAGACTCAGATTGCATAAGCTGGTAGAAGGGTTCTTAACAACTTACTTGTTATATCCTTTTCTTCAATAGTTCCACTTGCTCCTTTGATTTGATTGACAATCTCCTTTAGTCTTGTACTGTACTGGGTTATGTTCTCACCTTCATTCATCCTCATAGATTCAAGTTATCCTCTTAGACTATCCACTTTTGTTCTTTGAACATGTTCATCTCCACCATACACAGATATGAGCTTGTCCCACATTGCCTTTGCATCATTGCAGCCTTCTAGATCATTAAACCTTGAATCGGTCAATGCAGATGTTATTTCAATCATTGTTTGAATATGTTCGTGCTTTGCCTTTATCTCTTCCATTGTCAATGGATAGGTGCTCGGTGTAATGAAATCATTCTCCAGATAATATACAGCATATTCTCCAACTCCTGATAGGTGTAGCTTCATCCTTTTCTGCCATGTAGAGAAACTTGACTTGTTCAGCTTCGGTGCATCCCTCTTATACATCTTTGGATCTTTGCCTCAAGTACCTTTGAACTTTTTCTTCTGGATTCTAAAGCTCTGATACCAATTGATAGTTCTGATACTTAATGATAAGTACAGATGCTAAGATAATAAGATGAGAGGGGTGGGGTGAATCATACAAACTTAATCTTCCATAAAAACAACAGATTCAACCTCGGTAACATATACTTCAGCAATATAACCAAAACTGCTAAACATGCAAACTCAAAAGCATATAAACATCATAACACTCATAACACCAGATTTAACGTGGAAACCCAAATAGGGAAAAACCACTGTGGTATTTTAGACCCACTAAGAAATATACTCTTCTAGAGTATGCTCGGTTAAAAGCAAATCCTGTTAAAGATTACAAACACATTGCTAGATGTGACCCGGTTAAGGGATTTCCCTCAGATCTATTAGGATCTTCACCTTGTTAGAAGTGACCTTGTTAAAGGATTTCAAACACTCAATCAGAATGTCACCTTGCTAGAGGATTTTACAAATAAGACTATTAAGTACACTTGGTTAAGAGATTTTCTGTCACTTCACAAAATAACAGTAATAAAAATCTATCTGCAACTTCACATCTAAAATGCTAGAGCAGATTCTTATTTGCTCAATATAATAGGACTAATCTTGTCCATCTGCTGGGCTCTATACTCTATTATTTGAACAGGTCTTCAAGCTTCTATGCTTGGTAATAACTATGTAGCATCCCTGTGCATACACTTGCCCTCATGCATTGTTTATCAACAGTTCCTTATTTATAAACAATTCGCCAACCGCTTAATCTCCTTGATCACATTTCCCATGATCAATCATAGCCATCAGATCTTCAAACTTTGACCAGGTTCAATGTATCCTTCGATCTAAAAATGTTTTACCCTACCTTGGAACTTGTGCTAGGGTAATGCGGTTCAATCTGAGCTATAGATCTTCCTGTCGATTTTCCTTTGCCATAGATTCTTTAACAAACTTCATGCACGACATACCAATCATTTAATCATAGCCAGCTCATCAGCTTCCTTCATTAAATAATGCTTTTATTCATTCAATGCATTCTGTTACTATTCGGTTGCAACTCGGTAAATACTAAACTTCACTCGATAGACATTCTGTCTTCATTAACCGATAGTGATAACCTTAGGGTTTACCGACTAGGTTCCTTAGGGTTTACCGACTAGGTTCTTTGCTCGGTAACATAGTATATATTAACCTTACAATCAATAACATATGTATGATATCAAAACAATCTAAACATCATTATCTCATCATTGTCTAACTGGGTAATAGTTTCCCATTGAATAACATATTCCTCCCCTTATTCATCACATTCTTTCTGTGTCTTTTACCAACATCTTTATACTCATCAAATCATACTTTTTAAGAAATGGCATCATACTGAATTAGAAAATCAATTTCTTGACATCAATGACAAAATAATAATATTAAGATAGTAAACATCCTTAATCAGTTATATCCATAATCATCAACAACCTTCTCAATATCCTTATGCCAACAATCTCTTATTGTCTATTATAATGCCAACAATTAGCACTCTCCACAATTCTATGAAATCTCTTGTTATAACATCTATATGATTTTTTTTTATTAGAATAACCAATAAATATGCCTTCATCACATCTAGGATCAAATTTCCCAATAATATCATCTCTCCTGATATAATATTTACTACCAAAAATTTTGAAATACTTAATTGTATGTGTATTTCGAAACCATAATTCATAAGGTGTGTTATCGGTTTCTCCTTTGATATGTGCTTAGTCGAATGTATAAACCACTATATTCACTGCTTATCTCCAGTAGATATGAGGTAGACTAGCTTCCATCATCATTGTTCTAGCAGAATCCAAGATAGTTTTGTTCTTTCTTTCCACAACTCCATTCTCCTGAGGTGTCCGGGGAGAAGGAAATTGTCTTCTTATACCATGGTTGTCAAAAAAGTTATTAAACTCACTGGATGTGAATTCTCAACCATGATCTAATCTTAGACATTTAATCTGCAATCCTGTCTCAGTTTCCACTTTAGCCTTAAAGATTTTAAACTTTTCAAATGCTTCATATTTTTCTCTCAAAAAAGTAAGCCACATCATTCTAGAATAATCATCAATGATTAGCATAAAATATCTATCACCTTGAAAACTTTTAACTCTAGCAGGGCCACATAAATCAGTATGAATAAGATCAAGAACATCACTTGATTTATGTTGTATACTCCTAAAAGACATTCTGACCCATTTACCCATTTAACATTCTTTACATACCGGATTATAGGGCTTCATAATCTTAGGTATATCCCTAACAGCCTTAGTTGAACTGATCTTCACAATACAATCAAAATTTACATGACATAGCCTTGTATGCCATAGCTAACTCTCATCAATCTATGTAATCAAAAATGTCTTCTCAACGGAGTTTAAGTAAAATATATTACCTTCTGTCTTTGTACCAGTTGCAATCTCCAAGCCAGATCTGTTAATGATTTGGCATTTCCCGTCCTTGAACTATAATTGAAATCCCTTGTCTACCAATTGTCCTACACTCAAAATATTATGCCTCAAACCTTCAACATAATAAACATTGTCAGTATTGTTCTTACCATCCAATGATATAGTTCATTTTCCTTTACTCATACATGATTTTTCATCTCCAAATCTAACTAGACCACCATCAAATTCTTGCAAAGATAGAAACTTCCCTTTATCTCCAGTCATATGATGTGAACAACCACTATCAATTACCCATTCATCCTTGTCTTCAATTTTAGAAAAAAATGCCTTCTCTTCAAGTACATTCTCTTCCACCATCGGATCATCTTCCTTGATAGCCAGGAATACCCATTTCTTCCCATTGCTGGATCCACTAGCAGAGTATTCTGTCGGTTCATCATCTGAATCAATAATGCTTTCCTCATCCGCTATATAGCATGATTTATCTCTATTTTTCTTGTATTTATACTTGTTCTAATATCCATGGTTAGGCTTAAATAATCTGTTAACTCTTTCTTCAAATGTTGAATTCCTTTCAGGACATCTAGATGCAAAATGACCAATCTTATTACATGCAAAACATTTAAAAGGTTCTTTTCCTTCATACTTACTTCCTATCGGTCCTTTAGGTACTCTTCTAGCAAATAGTATTAAAAATTGCTCAAACTCATCATCTTCTCTCTTCATATCTTCCAACTCCTTTGCATATAAAGCTTTCTATTCTTTCTTACCGGTTGTAGATGTAGATGTATGAGAAGCAGGTTCAGTCTTCATAGCTCCAGAAGGTCCAAATCCTTCAAGCTAAAAAGAAGATAGTTTCCACACCAAAGTGTCTCGGTTGACAGATGTATTAGCCATTGTTCTCAATTCATTAATAGTAGTAGCCTTCATTTTGTAAGTTGGTGGTAGGGCTCTCAAGAATTTAGAAACAATTTCATCTTTGCTCAGAGTTCCACCATAATATTGAATTCCCATAACATTCTCATTTACCCTTTGCATGAATGGAGCAATCCTTTCATCTTCTTACATCTTTAGGTTTTCATATCTCACCCATTAACCATCAAGTTTAGGAATATTCATTGTAGGGTCACCTTCATTAATAGTCTCCAACTTATCCCATATAGCCTTTCCTGATGATTTGTTGGTTAATCCCATTATTCACTGATCAGAAAGTGCATACAAGAGAAGCCTCTTGCTCTACAATCATTCTCAAGCTCCTTGTCCAGGTTTGTCGGGGGACGATTGCCAGATCCCAAATTATAGGGTGTGACACCATTGTGTGTGATCTCCCAAATCTCCTTGCCAAGACATCTCAGATGAGTCTCCATCTGAATCTTCCATATTGTGTGATTTGCTCCATCAATCCTCAGAATATCCCTTTGAAAGATAGATCCAGAATAACTGGATGAACTTGAACTGTTAGTTGCCATAGGATCTTCCTCAAGTGGTTAAGCTTTCTACAAAGAGGACCACAAATTTGATACCGATTGTTAGATAGTTCAGATAACCGGAAGACAACTGAGGGAGGGGGGGGTGAATCAGTTGTCACAGATTACAGGAACCATTATCAATTTAAACTTTAATACCGGAACACAAAATATTAATACTGGAATAGAAGATAAACCAATTAATCATAAACAATAATCGCATAATAAAAGCCATCCACATAACACCAATATCTGTATGTGGAAAACCCAGTAAAGAGAAAAAACATGATGGGAAGCCTACCCATAGTCAGATAATACTTCTGCAGTATGTGAATTACAATGAAGGGGATTGCACTTATAGGAAGGCCAACAACCTAGAGCGCACTACTCATTACAAAAGGAGCCTCACTGACTATATACAAATCCAGTCTAAAATCCGGAGAAGTGTTGAACTGCAAAAGATAGCATCTCCTATGCCTGAGTACAGTTTTGATTAAGCTCAATACCGAGGGACTAAATCCTCTTACATAAACCCAATTCGATCTCCAATGATCGACCAACTCCTCTGCTTGAATGATATTACATTATTCCCACATTACATTCCTTGACCATGACCTCTTACATTAACCATGATGATTTACAATGAGATCTTACATCTATTTATACAAAACCCTCGACCATAAACAATCAGGTCAACCACCAAACAATAAATTGATTACATAATTACAAACCATGTCGGCCTTAGACAAAACAAGTAATATCAACACATAAGACATCCTGGAAATACATCAGTAGGTCATATCCACATATTACATTAAATTCGGTCCATAACCTAGATCAACCGGGACCAAATATAGGTCCACACGCTTCAGCAATGATCTCCAACCACCAAGTCTCAAAAACGATCACCAATAGCATCCTGAAACTCCACCAAAAACTTCACCAACACCACTTATGTAATTCATCAAAGATCTTTATCAAAACGTCTTCCGGTGAAACCCTCACCGAAACCATAAACCAATCTTCTAAGCAAGCAGGATAGCATCCAATCTCTAGACTAAAACCAACTGATCAAATATGAGTATAAGTATCATGAACAAGCCAATTCCATCACCAGATTATATCGAAGCCTACAAGATCATGTCAGATCCAAGTTAACCAAAAACCACTCAACCTAGCGGGACCAGAAGGGTGTCGGTCAAGCATCTAAATGGCCAACATCACTGTGAGGCTGGATTGGAGCAATAGCCTCCAACAACATTTCTCACTGATGTTTTTACCATATTGGGTTTTCCTTGTACATCTAGTGTTGTGGGTTATGCATTTGTGTATTTTCCTCTTTTGATATCCTCTCATACCTTACCGATTTGATTGCTTAGTCTTTAGGTTGTTAACCGGTACTCAAAGCTTGGTTTAAAGAGAAAAGATTTTTAGGAACCACTGATTCACCCCCCTCTCAGTGGTACATTGTGCTCAAGAATTGGCATTAGAGCCTAGGTTCCCAGTTGATTAAAGCTTTCTCTATCTTGGGTAGATTCTGGTCAAAGAACACAATGGCAAGAAATGAGTCTGCCTCCTCAAAAGCCCCCATGTTTTATGGATATAACTATGCCTTCTAGAGCAGAAGAATGGAGACCTATATTTCCTCTCTTGGTTTTGATGTGTGGAAGTCTATCAAGAATGGATTTGTTGGCTTGATGATGATTGTAATGGATGACTTCATGTGTTGTCATTGATGGCACATGTACACACACACACACACAGATGTTCACATTGTCAAAGTCATCTTAGTTAAGACAAACTGATATTACTCCTAAGTCTTTGTATTAAAAAACCAATATTATATGCATAGAGAAGTCCAATTACTTTTTAAGGTGTCTAACTGGTATATGTGGACAACCGGTATATGCAGGAATGGCATGACACCAGCTTGGAGATTCAACGGAGATGAACAAGGAAGCAAATGGAGGACAATCAGTCTATGAGTTGGAAGAGGTTAACTCTTAACCGATATCGGTGTTACAACCAATTTCACTGATTTTGTGATGAGTTATCACCGGTCGTGATGAGTTATCCCTAACCGACAAATTTGGTGGCAATCTGTGATGTGTTATGCAAGATTGTCCAGATACACTATGCCTAGGAAATTGTCATGTGATTCCTGACCTGACATGAAATCTAATGTCTATATAATGACATTGTGATGAACTATTTTTATGATGTGAGATAGAAGTGTTAAGTTGTTGCGATTTATTGAAGGTGTTGTAGAGTATGCCGGCGATGCAGTTTTGAGTGAGAAAAAGAGGTTTGAGTGAGAAAAAAAGGATCTATTCAAGCAAGTTGTGCTACTTATAGATCACACCACCTATTGTTTTCTAAGCACTACAATAGTCAAATCCCCTAGCCGGGTAAGCTCTAACAAGATTCATTATACAACTCCTTTAAGCAGGTGATCCATTAGTTTGGGTTTGAAATCCTCTACCAAAGTTAGGGTACTACCTTTAATAGGGTATAGCTCCTAACAGGGCTTTGGGATATTTAACAGGATTCGCTCCTAGCAGAGTACTTAGTAGACCTTAACTGGTTAGTTACCTATTACTGCAGATAGTTAACTTGTGAGTCCCTTCTCACCGTGGTTTTTCCCAGTTGGGTTTTCCGCGTATAAATACTTGTGTTATGGTGGATGTTTTACTACTTGTGGATTCTTTAATATCACTTTGGATTGCATGCATAGTATTTAGTAAGTTGTTTAACTGTCTTTACTGGTCTATGTTTAAAGTGTTATTGTTTTTTCTATCATTGATTCTCCCCCCCCTCTCAGTGCTTTATAAGTCTATCAATTGGTATCAGAGCCTAACTTCCTTAAGGCTTAATCACTTGGAAGGAAACCTTGAAGCCACCATGGGGGATATGAGTTATTTAGAGATGGCTAGATTGCTTGATGCAACCAAGGAGGAGATTGAAACCCTAAGGATCAGTATTAAAGCTTCACAAGTCAAAAGGAGAGAGCTAACTGAGCACTTATTGGAGATATTTGACAATAGTTCTTTAGATGAGGCCAACATTGATGCATTGGCTGAAGAAGTTGAAAAAGTGAATGGTGAAAAGCTAAATCTAAGGAGAGAGCTAGAAGCCCTAACAATCCATATGAGCCAAGAGATTGAAGCAAGAAGGATAGCTGAAGACCTAATCAAAGAGAGAGATCATGATATTTTCAAGATCAAACAGGAGAATGCAACCTTGCATGAGCATTGGCATGAAGAGAAGCAAGGAAAAGAAGCTTTGCAGCTAGATCTTGAAATGGAAACATCTCTAAGAGAGAGTTTGATAAAACATAATGAATATCTTACCAAAGAACTCACTGAGGCTAATGGGAAGCTTAAAAAGTTCCATAAGAGTTCTTCTATACTAGATGAGCATATCCAATCTCAGAGGATGAAAGGTGACATATCTTGACTAGGTTTCAATATATCTAAGAAAGGAGAATCTTCCAATACCATGAGCAACATGCACAAAGGTAACATTGCTCCTAATTCTAACAAGCCTATCGGTAAGAAAGCTTTCAAACCTGTTTGCGTTATCTATCACAAACTTGGACATACTGCTAATGTGTGTAGAAAAAAACCTAATGTGAACAAAGGCTATAATGATAATGCTAGGTATGTGTCTAGGAGATTTGAAGGTAATTGTTTCACATGCAACATGTATGGACATGGATCAATTGAATGCAGATATGGATCAAAAAATCTGACATCTCACATGAAT
This sequence comes from Cryptomeria japonica, assembly GCF_030272615.1. Classification (NCBI taxonomy): domain Eukaryota; kingdom Viridiplantae; phylum Streptophyta; class Pinopsida; order Cupressales; family Cupressaceae; genus Cryptomeria; species Cryptomeria japonica. Next base: position 269,960,776 of record NC_081409.1, on the reverse strand, counting down.
CCAAGACCTAATGGTGACAGGAGAAGAACCTATGGCAACCGGGGAAACATGAACTAGCAGAAACCCTATGTCAACCGGTTTAGTCCATATGACATGGAAAAGGTAACAAATATGATTTGCACCATTTGCAATAATTATGGTCATGTGGCTATGAACTGCAGAAGGAGAACTGGAAGAGGTAATAAAGGACCTTGGAGATCATCTGGGATGGCTTGCTATCATTGTCATAAACTGGGACACATGGCAAAGTTTTGTAGAACCAGGAAGAACAAACCAATTAACCACTCTGAAGATCAAAAAGGTAAGAAGAAGGTTGATGTTGAGGAAACCAGAGAGGAGATGAATAGAAACTAGAAGAAGAAGAGTGAGGACAAGTTTGTAGAAGAGTTTATCCCTATACCTAGTCTGGAAAATCCTGCACCTCTGAACTAAGCCCTTTCAAACAGACCTAAGGGGAGCATAACCATAAATCTACTTTCGGACCCCTTAAAGAATGTGTGGTAAGAGATTTTTGTATTTTGAGTTGTTTTGTGAGAATTCTTGATATCATTGTCTATCAATTTTCAAAGGATTATCAAATCATTATATACCTATTGGTATAAGTGAGTTTTGGTAGCATTATACACTCAGATGAGAAAGGTAGATGTTGTCATTGATGGAAACAAGGTTCAACAAGGTTCTATGGGTTCAACCAACAATAGATTTCACCTACCGACATTGACAGATACAACAAGGTTTATTCACACCGGCATACTGGCATTCTCTTTACTACATTATTGTTTTCTTACCGGTATATTAATTTTAGTTATAGAATTGCAAATAAGTTTAAATATTTCCTCTACCGGTCAGACACTGATTCACCCTCCCTCTCAGTGTATTTGGGATTAACCAAGTATCTAACAATTGGTATCAGAGCCTGGTCCTCTATTTGCAAAAGCCTAACAGTTTGAGGAAGATTCTGAAACCAGTACCGATGGAAAGTTTGAGACAATAGTTGGAAGTGACTCTTGAAGATTTTGATGCAGAAAAATTAAAGAATATCAAACTGGAAGAAGAATGTAGATCTGCTCAAGAATTCATCAAAGCACTTTAACAAAACCTGGTCATGGCATAGAATAAGAGAAAATAATTACATGTGCAATTGCAAAAACAAAATGATGCAGAAAAAGAAACTCTCAGAGATATTGCAGAGAAACTGAGACAAGAGAATAGTAACATTAAGAATGAGATCCAAGATTTGGCTAGACAACTTAATGAATGATCAGATGAATCTACAAGGCTTAGTTATGAAAATGATATACTTAAAATAGAGTTGATTCAGATGCAACATGACAAAGAGGAACTTATAAGACAAGTTAGCACTCTAGAAGGTGAGTTGGTCACTGCAAATGAATACAAGGACAAATTCAAAAATAGTTCAGGCAAGCTTGATGATATGCTGAAAAGTCAAAAACCTGATAAAGATACAATTGGACTTTGATTTGAACATGGAGAAAGTTTTGGAACTGCAAACAATCATGATCATAGCAAACCAGTAAGGCAACCCAATGTTTATAAATTCAATGGAAAATGTTTTAATTGCAACAAATTTTGTCATAGAGCAAATCAGTGTAGATATAGGAATAATCAAAATACAAACTCATCCATCGATCAATGTTCCAAATGCAATAAACATGGTCATAACTCAAACAATTGTAGAATGAATGTAAAATTCTATGCTTGTGGTAGATTTGGACATCTATCTAATCAATGCAGAACTCAAACCGGGCAAGGTTATGGAAAAGCTATTCAAAGAAATAATGTAACCTATTATGCATGCAACAAGATTGGGCATATTGCAAGATTTTGCAAAAGTAAGAATGTACAAACAAACAATAGAGGATCTAATGACAAAGGAAAGGAAAAGGTGAAAGAAAGAAAGCAAGAATTTCTCTAAACAATGGGTCAAGAAGAGAGATCAAACAAATGGTGAATCTGGCTCTGCACTGGCAGAATAGAGCAATCCTGCACCGATAAGAGATTCTTCATCTAACTAAGGAATAATCCTTAGGGGTAAGGCAACTAATTGAAGCTCATGCATTTTACCCTCAAATGGTGGTAAGAAGTCATAATTCTTCTTTACTGACACATATGTTGAGTTACATAATTGACGAAGCATTTAATGCGGTTGTCAGTTAACTTTTTGGTTATAAAGCAGTGAAATTTCTCATTTCGATTCAAAAAGCATTCAAGTATTCGAAGAGCACATAAGTAGAGTACCGGCATTCAAAAAGAAAAGCAACAAAGATTTTTCGGGCATCCAAGGTTTTCACTTAAAATGTATTTATTTTACGACATGGCTTCTTCATCTTTCATTCTTGAATTCATTGCAAACCCTACTATTGTGGAGAATATCAAACATCCTAGACCAGTATTTAAGATAATCCCTAAGATAGCTAAGATGGATGACTCTATTGGTGCATTTTCAAAAACTCTGAAGGGAGTTGCACTTGCAGAAGACCCTAGGGCATACATTCACTGTAATATTGAAGATTTAGGGTCTTAGAGTATAAAGAAAATTTTCATGAATGTCATCACAAACAAACAAGGTGTAATCAAACCTTAACATAAGATTGTGGAAGATTTAGGGTTCGTAGACATCCTTCATATGCCTAAATTCGAAGATGAAATTGTTCGATATGTTCTTAGTAGAGTTCATGGTGAATTCTTATGGCTAGACTCAGTTTAGAAAATCACTAAGGAAGCAATTAGGGTTGTTATAGGTTTACCCTCTACTGGCACAAGCCCTAAGAAGAAGAATAAAATTCCAAACAAAGAGGTTATGAACTTAACCGGCACTACATCTGATAATAGATCACTCAGGGTTAGCGACATAACTGATAACAATGTTAAATATTCTAGTATGGTTATTGGATATAAGGTTGCACATACAAATAGGCTCAATTCTGTTTCCAGTCTATGCATTCATAGTGCCTATGAGATGGTAAAGAACAATGCTCAAATTGACATTTGTGAGTGGTTGAAAGATGAACTGATAGAAAATTTGGACAAAATCAAAGGTGACAAAAAGGGAACCTTCAAATTTGGAAATTTGATTGTATGTTTAATGCTATACTTCTCAAAGGCGATTCCTGGTATAGGCCACAAAGACTTTGCCTATGATATTTCTATTGGAAAATAGATTAAGGAGGCAATTATCGGCATGGGTTCAAAAGGTAACAAGCAAGTAAAGGAATATTTCAAAAACTTTAAAGCTAAAATGAAGCAAAGGGAAAGAATCCCTCAGAATATTGTTGATAAATATGACAAATAGATATGCTTTGTTATTAAGAGAGATGAAATATGGATGGAGGCAGTTAAACCTAGAACTGTCTGGGTAACTGAGATGGGATATGAAGTGGACTCAAACATTTTGGAATCTTATGCTAGGATACTACTAGATGCACCACGAGAACCTAGTGAAAAGATCTTTGGCACTGCTGAGACCGTAGAAAAAGATGTTGATATTCAAAAGCAAAGGAAGAAAAGAGATAAAATATTGAAAGATGCTTCAAAGTTTGTTGAAGATGTTACAAAGGGATTGTTGAAACTTGATCAGATGAGTGGTGTTGCTGCAAAAGAAAGAAAATTTGAACAACAACTAGTAATACATATTTCCCCTATTGTTACCTCATCTGACTCAGATAGTGACAAGGTTGCAGAATTTAAAAGGGTGGATAGGAAGAAGAGAAAATCGTCACTAGCACCTGCTCCATCACCTAAGAAGACAAGGACACTTAGAAAGAAATAATGGGTTGTGAGAGAGCCTAGCGGTCCAAAGAAGAAGGTTACATAGTAGAAACTAGAACAAAAGGTATCTGATACTCTTTCCTCGAAAGAGATTGTTAATGAAATAACTCAGGATGGAAATCTCAATAATGTTAGTAAGTTTTATCATTCTTTTAAAGATTCAAATAAAGACACTATTGAAGAGAGCATGATTTTGTACTTAGATATATATAAGAAAGTTCTTATTGAAGTCATTGATGTTCTCCCTAATGACTTATATTTGAGACTTGAAGCTAAAAGAATGTCTATTATGGAATTGGATAAGAAATTGAAGGTTGAAGCACTATTGGTTCTTCATCCAGTTAAATCTAAACAAGAAATAGATGAATTGATAACTCAAGCCAACATAACTATTTTTGCAAGTGGTCATCGACAAGTAAGCCTCATGGCCAGAAGAATAAAGGAAATAGAAGATGAGACAACAGATAAATGGGATATTTTATTTGTGGAGAAAGAGAAGAGAAGAAAAAGAAAGACAAAAGGTCAACAATTATTTTACTAAGGTATACCAAAAACAAGATAAAGGAAAGAATAAGGTTGGCAGTGTACTTGACTTCACAATAAAAGATAACTTACCACCACCGGCTCAGGACACCCCACCGGCAGTAGTAGAGACACCGGCAAATGTGCAAAATCAGTCGGAAGAAAAGATATCAGAGGAAGTAAAAATAGATGATGTTGATCCCAAGTCAAACATTCTATTTACAATGAATGTTGACACTCTGGACATCAATATTGTAATGGATAATACCTCTATTTCAGAAAGTTTTGAGGAGAAGAAATCTGAATCTGTAAATGTTTAGATCTCTGACTCACCGGTCAAGGTAGTTGACACTTAGCAGAATGTTGAGATACCAACAAAAAAAGAACAAGAATAGATAGCATCTAAACCGACAGAGAATAAGAGTGAGAATAAGGATAAGGAAGTGGTTAAGGTAGCTGAACAGATTACAAGAGAAGAGAAGAAACTTAATGCATAACCTAGCACTTCTCCCAGTACTTCCACTGTGGATTTCAAACCCACAACTATCACCGAAGTACTTTTGGATTCTATAAAGAAAATAATTGAGTGTAATTCCTTAGCATTCAAGGCTATAGATGACTCTCTACCGATTTTGCAGATGTTTGCACCCGAGTGCAAGGTAGATCACATTGTTGGCCCAATAGGTAAATTGGACACATTGTCTAAATTCATTTCTACTAACATTCAGACATTAGAAAAAATAAATGAGGAGACTATTCAAGAAAGAGTTAATAAAGAAAATGAAGAATTATTTGGTAAAACCATAAAGGATTGTACTC